>NC_137973.1:12075942-12218442 GCF_963924665.1 Micromys minutus
ATTATTGCAAATGAATTTCATTTGCTCTTTCTAACTTTATAAAGAATTATGTTGGAAATGTGATGGGGATTGCATTGAATCTATAGATTGCTTTAGGAAAGTTGATCATTTTTACTATGTTAATCCTTCCAATTCATGAACATGGGAGACCTTTTCATTTTCTGAGGTTCTATTCAATTTTCTTTTTCAGAGAATTGAAGTTCTTGTCATACAGATCCTTCACTTGTTTTGTTAAGGTCACACCAAGGTATTTTATATTCTTTGTAACTATTGTGAAGGGTGTCAATACTCTAATTTATTTTAGCCTGTTTATCATTTGAATAGAAGAAGATACTATTTTTTTTCCAGTTAATTAAAATCCAGCCACTATATTAAAGTTGTTTATCAGCTGTAAAAATTCTCTGGTGGAATTTTTGGGGTCACATAAGTATACTATTATATCATCTGCAAATAGTGATGTTTTGATTTCTTCTTTTCCAATTTGTCTTACTTTGACCTCCTTTTGCTGTCTGATTGCTCTGGATGGTACTTTCAGTACTATATTAAATAGAAAGTGAGGGAGTGGTTGCCTTATCTAGTCCCTCATTTTAGTGGGATTGCTTCACATTTCTCACTATTTAGTTTGATGTTGCCTACTGATTTACTGTATTTTGCTTTTACTTTGTTTAAGTATGAGCCTTGAATTTCTGACCTTTCCATGTCTTTTAACATGAAGACGTGTTGAATGTCATCAAATGTTTTTTCATTATCTAAAGAAATGTTCATGTGGTACTTTTTCTTTTATTTTCTTTATATAGTGGTTTACATTGATAAATTTTTTTTTATATTTGACCATACTTGCATCTCTGGGATGAAGCCTACTTGATCATGGTCAATGATAGTTTGTAATCAGTTCTTAGTTTCAGTTTGCAAGAATTTTGTTAATTTTGCATCAATGTTTATGAGGGTAATTTCTATAAAGTTCTTTTTTGTAGGGTGTTTGTATGGTTTGGGAATGAGTGTAATTGTGGCTTTGAAGAATGATTTGGGTAGTGTTCCCTCTGTTTCTATTTTCTGGAATAGTTTGGTGAGCATTTGTATTAGGTCTTCTATGAATGTCTGATAGAATTCTGCATTAAAGCCATCTGGTCCTAAGCTTTTTCTGTTTCGGGGGCTTTTGATGACTGCTTCTGCTTCATCCAAAGTTTGGGGGCTATTTAGATGGTTTATGTGGTTCAGATTTAACTTTGGTACCTTGTATCTACCTAGAAAATTTTGAATTTCCTCGAGATATTCCAGTTTGTTGATCCTTTGCAATAGGATCTGTTGATTTCTTGAATTTCCTCAGTTTCTGTTGTTAAGTCTCCCCTTTCATTTCTGATTTGGTTAATTGGGATACAATCTCTGTGGCTTCTTCTTAGTCTAAACATTTGTTGATCTTGTTGAATTTCTCAAAGAACTAGCTGTTTGTTTTCTTGATTTTTTTTGTATAGTTATTTTTGTTTCTATTTGCTTGATTCCAGCTCTGTTTTTGGTTATTTCCTGCTGTCTACTCCTCTTTGTTATATCTGCTTCACTTTACTCTAGATCTTTAAGGTATGCTGTCAATTTGTTAGTGTATGCTCTCTCCAGTTTTGTTTGTTTGTTTGTTTGTTTGTTTTTTGTTTTTTAGGTGTTCAGAGCTATGAGTTTGCCTCTTAGCACTGCTTTCATTGTATCCCATCAGTTTGTGTATGTTGTGCATTCATTTCTGTTAAATTGTAAAAGCCTTTCATTTCTTTCTTTAGTTCTTACTTGACCAATCTATCACTGAGTAGAGAATAGTTCAGCTTAACTGTGTATGTAGGCTTTTGTTGGTTTTGTTGTTATTGAAGATCAGCCTTAGTCCATGGTGATCTGATAGAATGCATAGGATTATTTTGATAGTATTGTATCTGTTGAGGCTTTTTTTGTGACCAACTGTAATGTCAGTTTTGGAGAATGTGCTGTGAAGTGCTGAGAAGAATGGATATTATTTTGTTTTAAGATGACATACTCTATAGATGTTTGTTAAATCCATTCTGTTCTTAACTTCTGTTAGTTTTACTGTGTCTGTGTTCAGTTTCTGTTCCATGACCTGCCCATTGATGAGAGTGAGATGTTGAAGTCTCCCACTATTTATGTGTGGTGTAATATATATTTTGAGCTTTAGTAGAGTTTCTTTTATGAATGTGGGTGCCCATCCATTTCGAGCATAGATGTTCAGGATTGAAAATTCATTCTGATAGATTTTTCCTTTGATGAGTAAAATGTGTCCTTCCTTATTTTTTGATGACTTTTGGTTCAAAATCTATTTTATTCGATATTATAATGGGAATTCCAGCTTGTTTCTTGGGATCATTTGCTTGGAAATATTTTTCCCAAACTTTTACTCTGAGATAGTTCCCATCTTTGTTGCTGATATGAATTTTCAGTATGCAGCAAAATTCTGGATCCTGTTTACATATCCAGTATGATAGTTTCTGTCTTTTTATTGGAGAATTGAAAACGTTGATGTTAAGAGATAATAAGGAATAGTGATTCTTGTTTCTTGATTTTTTTTGTTAGAGGTACAATTATGTTTGTATGCGTTTCTTCACTGGAGTTTGTTGGAGTAAATTATTATTATTATTATTATTATTATTATTATTATTATTATTATTATTATTATTATTTCCTTTTCCTAGCGTGAGGTTTCCCTCTTTGTGCTGTTTTCTATCTATTATCCTCTGAAAACCTAGATTTGTCGACAGATATTGTGTAAATTTGCTTTTGTCCTGGAGTATCTTGGTTTCTTCATCTATGGTAATTGAGAGTTTTGCTCGATATAGTAATTTTGGCTGGCATTTGTATTTTCTTACTTTGTATGACATCTGTCCAGAATCTTCTAGCTTTCATAGTCTCTGTTGAAAAGTCTTCTGTAATTCTGAACAATCTGCCTTTATATGTTACCTGTCTTTTCTTCCTTACTGCTTTTAGTATTTATTCTTTTTTGGAACATTTGTTGTCTTGAGTCTTATGTGTCTGAAAAAAATTTCTTTTCTGGTTCAGTCTATTTGGGGTTCTGTAGGGTTGTTGTATGTTCATGGTCATCTCTTTACATTAGGGAAGTTTTTTACTATAATTTTGTTTTAGATATTTACTGTACCTTTTAGTTGGGATTGTTGGCTCTTTTCTACACATATTATGCTTAGGATTGGTCTTCTAATTGTGTCCTGTATTTCCTGGTTGTTTTGGTTTAGAATATGTTTTATTTTTTCATTTTCTCTGTCTGCTGTGTCCATGTGTTCTATGGTATCCTCTGCCCCTGAGATTCTCTTATCCATCTCTTGTATTGTGTTAGTGACTCTTGTGTCTATGACTCCCAGCCCAGATGAAGCTGTGCTGAGTCCTAGAATATTATTATCAATGTCTTAAAATTGTACTATATATTCATCCCTGTATTGTACTGTTTATCAAATTAACAATCAAACTGATTATATCTTAATATTTAATTTAAGTGTGTAAGCCAAGGTATTTTTTAAATATATATCAGTATAATTCAGCAAGTAGTAATTTAGCACTTACCTATAAAAATGTTTTGCCTTGAAATTTCCCATTAGCATAGCTTCACTTAAATTTAAACACTTTAAAAATTGAAAAGGCACTTAACCTCTGTAGTCTATATTTTTATAACATTCGCTGAATTCATCTAAATTTATGTGAATTTATGCACATAAAATTCCATGGCATAATTTATCCTTGTGAGAGCTTTGATAAGTATAATGGTTTGTCTCTTTTTTATAATTCAAAAAATATGTGATAATTTTCTGTATATTTTTACTATTTAATCAGTCTCAACAATTTGTTTATTTTGTAAAAATGATTTCAATACTCTCTCCTCATTATGTTCAACTTATACATTTTGCTCTGACTTCCAATAGAAGGTCGTTTCTTTGTTTGTGTGTTTTAAAATTTTTCTTTTCAGTTATAATCATACTTATCAGTATTCCTTGCACATTTCCTAATATCTTAAAGCTGGTATTTATTTTACTATGCCTTGAGACTTCCTCTTTATTTTTGATTTAATTATTTTATACTATTTAGTCTGATATTTGAGAATTTTCCATAATCTGTTTTAAACCTTAATTTTCTTTGTTGTCTGAGAATATAATTTATTTTCTGGAATATTGCTTCTTTTCTCCTTCTAATGTTTTGCTTGATAATACAGAACATTTCCTAGTTTGGCTAATACTCGATACGTATATTAAAAGGTATATATTTTTGTTCAGTATATATGAAACTGTTTATAAATGCTAAGCTATTGAGGTTGTCTAATAAATTTTATTGAATTCAATTATTTTTTAAAAATTCTGCCACACTTATGAATAATAGAGAAAGAAATAATAAAGTTAGTAATTCTAACAATAAGTTGGTTTGTTCATTTAAGTCTACTACCTTTTGTCTCCTACATTCTAAAGTTTAGTTATTAAATACAATTATGCAATATGAAATTAGCTACAGGATTATTTTCTAAAAAAAAACTTCTTACTCTTAGATAATGTCAGATATCCAATTGAATTTATTGTCTTAATATTTCTGATCTACATTTTATTATCATTTCTTTCCATATAAAATTTGACTATTTCTTACTACCAAGGATATGGCTATATTTTTCAAAACATCTTGTTTTCTTTAGTTACTTCTGATATTATACAATAAGTTACTCTTGGAGAGATTATATATGTATGAAAAAGAAAAAAATTATAACTTTTATATAGAGGTATAATCAAATTTACTTCATAGACTTAGTTTTTTAAAGTTTTGTATTTTGTAACATGCATTAATTATTTTTAGTATTCATCATAATTAAATGATTCTAGAGAGTATTTAAAAGAGCTAAGACATACACCAAAATATCTATAAAGAACTTCATACCTCCATTTTAATTTAGTGCTTATAAATTTTCAAGTGTCGAACTTTTTATAGCATTTAATACATCTTTAATATAACTAAATATATGAACATTATGTTTTGATGTTTTTGATTGATAATAAAATAATATCATATAATCTTAATGACAATTAGAATGTTTAAATCCATACTTAAGTCATATATGTTTGCAACTATTTTTGTGAATCTTACTTAAATACTTAGCTTTTTAGTTTTAAATTTTGTAAGGAAATTTCTAATGTAAACTATTAAATGCTATTTTTGAAATATAGAAATATGTTCAGAACATTTATAATTATCTAAATATTTTCTCAATTTATAAATCAGTGATATGTCATTCATTTTGCATAAGACTTGTACACATTTTTCTGTCACATTCCCATGTAAATTTTGAATTCTTTTAACAATGGCTATGAGAATCAATATGCAATTAATTGAAATATAGAGACAAAGTCTATAAATCCATATTTCAAATTTATTGATTAATGTTGATAAAAATAGCTTTTTCCACAAATTTTCTATTGCAAATCTCTGGAATTATATTTCAGATGTTGTTTCTTTCCCACAATTCCCTTACCCTCACCTCCATTACCTTCATGAAGGTGGATTCTCTCCCAAACATCCTCTCCCACCTTAGCACTTTGGCATTCCCTTACACTGGGAAGAAGAGCCTTCACTGGACCAAAGGACTTTCCTCCCATTGATGTCAGACAATGTTATCCTCTGCTATGTATGCAACTGGAGCCATGGGTCTCTCCATGAGAACTCATTGGTTGGTGTTTTAGTCCCTAGGAAGTATAGTGGGTGTGAATAGTTGACAATTTTATTTTTCCCATGAGGTTGCTTGATGCTTAAAAAACATAATAAAATTTTTAAGTATATTAACAATGATAATTTAGTCAACATTTTTGGTGTGTAGCAAAGATACACATAATCTCAATCAACTAGATCAACTTAGAATGAGGGCTTGGTTAAATATGGTCAATATTATTTTTATATGCGAATAAATGTCAAAGATTTTATACATTTATTTTTAAGTACTACTAATACTATTTAGAAAATATGATTCCAAAAAATAAATGTCATTTCTCTCTGGTTACAAACAAACTCAGGCTAACATCATGCATCAAAAAGCTAATATATAGAACAAAAGATAATAGGTCAATTATGTATTGATTTACTTATATAGCCTTAAAACTAACTACCTAGACAAAATTTTATGCTGACTACATTTATACTTTACATTAATATAACTTCATTTTAACTCTATTACATGGTACTTATGGGGGTTCATTTCAGCAATTAATTTATAATATTATAAACTTAATAAATTCCAAATGTTTTATTAAAGCAAATTATTATTGATAGAAAAGTTTAAAACTAAGTTTAAAAATCATGTTATACACATTAAGTTAAAAAATCAGATGCAATGATTTACATAAAATGAGACACAGAATTACTGACCAATAACTATTTCAATGATGGACAAGATTTTTACTGCTGCTTTTTCTTTACTAGAATATCCCTTTTGCTTCAGGTTAAGAAAATGATGGATCACTGGGTGTGATAAGGATAGATAGGGTAAGGAAGGGAATAGTGGAAATAAGAGCTTAGATTAAGGGCTAATTTAAGGGTAGTATAGAAACCTACTGCAGAATATACTTATAAAAATTATACCTATATAAAGAAAATCTCAATCAAATCATTCTTGTGAAGACAAAGCATGAACTAGACACCTCTCACCATTGAATGAAATCTCTAGTGCCAGGAATTGGTTACAGATAGCTGAGTCATCAGCCAACTGAGTCTATGTAGAACTTCAAATAATGGACTCTATTACCACAACTTTGGTTGCTCTCCACAAACTAATTGCATGGCCCTATTGCTGATGATAATACCTACACCACTTACTGAACACAGAACTCCACATGTATCTAAGTTCTATAGACTTAACCTCTACTGACTAATGTTCATGGTAGTGATAGGTACTATGCATTTTGCAAGACAATAAAGGTAAACACAACCTAATGATTAAACCCTATGATATACAATGGTAACTCGATATGTTGGTGCATTAGTGGCACAAATTTTATGGAAACAATCAAACACTTTCTGGTTGAACTTAATCCTCACTGATTAAGATGGAACCCAGCAATGCAAATTTGTAGAAGCCAGTTCTGCAAGCACTTGAAACTCTTTAGGCCATTGACTTCAAGAAAACCCAAATATGCGTGTTTTAATAAAGGGATATGTGTGTGTGTGCCCACAGACAGACAGACAGACAGACACACACACACACACTCTCACACACGCACACACACACAGAGGTTTGTGATAACATTAGGCTATACCTAAAATCAGTATCTCACTCAACTGTCTTCACAGGTGTTGCCTTCTGCAATGGACAGTAATGAATTACACACACACACACACACACACACACACACACACATGCACACAAACACACACACACACACATACACACAAACACACAGAGCAGTAGGTAGTCATAGGCATTGGAAACTAACTTATTAATGGGATTTTATCATCTCTGTTTGCATGTTAAGGTTCATTCTTCAGCTGTAGACTCTGACTTTCCTGTAGAGACAGGAGTATAGAAGGTTTTTCTCCATTGATAGACACAATCAAAATATGAAACATTATACATTATTTTAAATCTAAGAGTAAAGGAGAACATTAATGTAGAATGGATTTATTGACATAAAAAGAAACTCAAAAAGATTAAATATATGTTGTCAAGAAATAAAGTGTCTACAGTTTAGTTCTGGCGAGAAGAGTGTTATTATTTTAGTTTATTACAAATGTTACATGGTTTCTGAAAAGTAAGATATATGCTAAGTGTTTAATAAAACAATTTCTCCAAAAAAGACTATTCAACCAAAATGTTAAAAAGATTAATTAGGAGGTATAACAAGTAAGGCTTCTTAGCATCCTCTTTTTTCTTCTTTAGTGATCATAGGCACTGAACTTTTCTTTTGCATTCTATTTTGGTAGGGCTTGTTGAGGTATCAAAAATAGAAAGGAGAAAGAAGGTGGGGTGTAGTAGAATCCAAAATACTTCTGAGGTATTTCTATTCATTTGTAATTACAAACTCTGAATTGAAAAGCCAAGTGTTTCCAGAACGTTCAATTTTAAGTACATAACTGGATAATTTCTCATGAAAACACTTGGTATTTTCTTAAATTGTAGAGCTTGAGTCAGGTGAAACTGAGAAAGTAAAAATAGAAGACTTTGACACATGTATAAATAGTTTAGGGTATCTTTTCCCTAATTTCTTTTTCCACATGTTTGCCCTTTGAATATAGAAAGGCTACTGATTTGTTTGAATTAATTTTATATCCAGTCACTTTGCTGAACTTGTTTATCAGCTGTAGGAGTTCTCTGATGAAATTTGTGGGGTCGCTTAAGTACACTATCATGTCATCTGCAAAAAGTGATGTTTTTACTTCTTCCTTTCCGATTTGTATCCCTTTGATTTCCTTTTGCTGTCTAATTGTTCCAGTCAGGACTTCCAATATCATGTTGAATAGGAAGGGGAAGAGTGGGCAACCTTGTCGAGTTACTATTTTAGTGGGATTGCTTCAAGTTTCAAAACGTTAAGTTTGATGTTGGATATTGGTTTGCTGTACATTGCATTTATTATGTTTAGGTATGGGCCTTGGATTCCTGTTCTTTCCAAGACTTTTAACATGAATGGGTGTTGAATTTTGTCAAATTATTTGTCAGCATCTAGTGAGATGACCATGTGATTTTGTTCTTTGAGTTTGTTTATATGGTGGATTACATTGATGGATTTCTGTATATTAACTATCCCTGCATTCCAGAGATGAAGCCTACTTGGTCATGGTGAATGATCAATATACTTCACAATAGTCACAAAACCTATGAAATACATTGGTGTGACTTTAACTAAGCAAGTGAAAGACCTGAATGACAAGAACTTCAAACCTCTAAAGAAGGAAGTCGAGGAAGATCTCAGAAAATGGAAAGATATCCCATGCTTATGGATTAGAAGGATCAACATTCTAAAAATGGCCATCTTACCAAAAGAAATCTACAGATTCAATGCAATCCCCATCAAAATTCTAACCCAGTTCTTCATTGAGTTGGAAAAAGCAATGTGCAATTTCATCTGGAATAACAAAAGACCTAGAATAGTGAAATCCATCCTCAACAACAAGAAAACATCTGCAGGAATCACTATACCTAATCTCAAGCTATATTACAAGGCAGTTGTGCTGAAAGCTGCATGGTACTGATACAGAAATAGGCACATGGATCAATGGAATAAAATTGAAGATCCAGAAATGAGCCCTCATGTCTATGGTCACCTGATTTTTGACAAAGGAGATGTAACATTCAATGGAAAAACGACAGCCTATTCAACAAATGGTGCTGGTCCAACTGGCACTCAGCATGCAAAAGAAAGAAAATAGACCTTTTCTTATCTCCTTGTACAAAGGTCAAGTGTAAGTGGATCAAAGATCTCCACATTTAACCAGATACACTGAAACTATTAGATGAGAAAGTAGGGAAAACCTTAGAACACATAGGCACAGGAGAAAATTTCCTGAACAGAACACCAAAGGCTCTAGCTCTAAATCAAAGTTTGACAAATGGGACTTAATGAGATTGCCAAGTTTCTGTAAGGCCAAGGACACTGTCAAGAAAACAAAACATCAGCCAACTGAATGGGAAATGATCTTTACCAACTCCACATCAGATAGATGCCTAATATCCAAGGTATACAAAGAACTCAAAAAGCTAGACACCAGAGAATCAAACAACCCTATTAAAAATGGGGTACAGAGCTAAGCAAAACGTTTTCAATTGAGGAATATCATATGGCTGAGAAACTTCTAAGAAAGTGCTTGACATCCTTAGCTATCAGGGAAATGCAAATCAAAACAAATCTAAGATTCCACCTCTCACCAGTCACATTGGCCAAGATCCAAAACTCAGATGACAGCAGATGCTGGCGAGGTTGTGAAAAAAGAGGAACACTTCTTCACTATTGCTGGGGTTGTAAATTGTCACAACCACTCTGGAAATCAGTCTGGTGATTCCTCAGAGAATTGGACATAGTACTACCTGAAGATCCAGCTATTCCTCTTCCTGCTATATACCCCCAAAACACTCCAATATACAACAAAGGGGCATATATGGCAATATTTATAGTAGCTCTCTTTATATTAATCAGAAGCTGGAAAGAACTTAGAAATCCTTCAGTATAGGAACGGATACAAAATTTGTGGTACATTTACACAATGGAGTACTACTCAGCTATCAGAAACAATGACTTATCCAAATTCTTAAGAAAATAGTTGCATCTAGAGAATATCATCCTGTATGAGATAACCCAGTCACAAAAGATCAGACATAATATGCAGTCACTGATAGTGGGATGCTAACCTCAGAGGCTCGGACTGCCCCAGGAACAACTCACAGACTGTGTGAAGTTCAAGAAAAAAAAACAAGAGAAAACAAAAGAAAAAAAATTATGCTCAATCCTTACACACCAAAAAAACGTTGACTAATTCCGGGTTGCATCCTGTTTTACATGTACTTTTTGCTCATTGTAACTAGTAAGACCTTAATGCAGAGTATCAAACCTTAAAAAAAAAAAAAAAAAAAAGGAAAAAAAAAGCCAAGTACTGACAAAAATGTACTTGGATACATTTATGCAAACGTGTTTAAATTTTTTTCCTTTATCTTTGTTTATTAAAATAAAGTTTGAAAAAAAATAATTTAATCCCCTTTACAAATAAATCTCCAATTGGACTTCCCTAAAAAACTATTAATCAAAAAGAGGATCTTATGCTTCAAGGAAGTGAAGGATGTACATATAATGGCAGGGCAGAATCAAAACAAGATACATTAAAAAAAAGAAGAAAAAGAAGCAGTAGAAGAAGAAGAAGAAGAAGAAGAAGAAGAAGAAGAAGAAGAAGAAGAAGAAGAAAAAGAAGCAAGAGATGTTTCTGTGGTAGCACATGAAATAATTTTTTCTATGAAAGCAACATTTTTATCTGTAAATTTTGAGTCCAATATTTAGGTGCCACTTAATTTTAGTCTTTGCTACGTTTTATTTTTGTTTATTTATTTATTTTTATATTTTAACTTAATATTTATAACTCTGGTTTCACCACCTATCACTAGATAGAAGAGAAAGAAGTCTGTCTCAGGAGGTGGGGGGGGGAGGCTGAGACTAATTGATTTTTCTTGATTCTATTTTACCTGTAGCATGTATTTACTATTCTATGAAATCCTCTTTTCTCTGAATTTATTACTCTAACACCTAATTTATTCCTCTATCACTGGATTGAATAGAAAGAAAGGTAGAGGAGAAGAAAGACAGAGATCTTTGACTAGCATTCCTTTTTGTTTTTAATTTGACAAATATTATTAACAAACTGCAACCAACTTCCATAAAGGATCAACAACCACCAGCCCTTAGATTAAACCTCTATATTATTGGTAGAGAGATTGAGAGGTAAATCAATGGGATAAAATTGAAGACCAAGAAATGAGCCCACACACCTATCGTCACTTGATCTTCGACAAAAGAGATAAAAACTTTCAAAAAAAAGAGGACAGCCTCTACAAAAGCATGGTGCTGGTTCACCTGGCAGTTCGTATGCAGCAGAATGCAAGTACACCCTTTTCTTTATCTCCTTGTACAAGGCTCAAGTTCAACTGGATCAATATCCTCCACAAAAACTAGGTACACTAAAAGTAATAGAATAAAACAAGGGAAAGAGCTTAGAACATATAGGCACAGGGGAATTTTTTTCTGAGTAGAATATCAATGACTTATTCTCTAAGATCAAGAATCAACAAATAGTACCTCATGAAACTGCAAAGCTCCCGTAAGGCAAATGACACTTTCAAAAAGACAAAATGGGAACCAACAGATTAGAAAAAGATATTTACCAGCTCTAAATCTGATAGAGGGCTACTATCCAATATATAGCAATAACTCAAGAAGTTAGACCCCAGAGAATCAAATAATCCTATTTAAAAATAAGGTACAGAGCTAAACAAAAAATTCTCTACTGAGGAATACCAACTGGCTAAGAAGCACCTAAAGAAATGATCAACATCTCTAGTCATCAATAAAATGCAATTTAAAACAACCCTAAAATTCCACTCCATACCACTTAGAATGGCAAAGATCAAAAACGTAGGTAGCAGCAGATGCTGGCTAGGATGTGGAGTAAGACTCCTGCACTGTTCATAGCATTGTAAACTGGTACAACCACTCTGGAAATCAGTCTGGTGGTTCCAGACTTAGAAAATTCAACATAGTACCCAGCTATACCACTCCTAGGCATATACTGAAAAGAAAATCCAACATCTGACAAGGATACATATTCCACCATGTTCATAACAGTCTTACTAATAAGAGCCAGAAGGTGGGAAGAACCCAGATATCCTTCAACAGGGGAATGGATACAGAAATTGTCATACAGTTAAATAAGAGAGTACTAATCAGCAATTAAAAACAATGACTTCATGAAATTCCTGGGCAAATGGATGGATCTTGAAGCTGTCATTCTGAGTGAGGTTACCAGGTCACAGAAGCACACTCATGGTATGTACTCACTTATAAGCAGATACTACTCCAAAGAGCTCAGAAAACCCAAGAAACAATTCACAGAGCTTATGAAGCTCAAAGAGAAAATTAAGGTCATAATGAGGATGCGTGTGTCCGTCTTAGAAGTGAGAACAAAATCTCCTTTGGAGGAAATAAAGAGACAAATGGAGGGGCAAGGTTTGTAGAATAGATCATCCAGATACTACCTCACTGGGGATCCACTAGATATGCAGCCATATCATAAACCCATGAACTATTACTGATGCCACAAAGTGCTTACTGGAAGGAACCTATTCTCATGTCTTTTCAGAGCCTAGGCAAGAGCTGTACTTACACAGAGAAGGATACTCACAACTCACCATGACACTGAGCATGAGGATCCAATGAATGACCTAGAGAAAGAACCGAAGAAGCTGAAAGTGTCTGTAAACCCAGGGGAAGAAAAATGACCAAATGACCAAACCTACCACAGCTTCCAGGAACCAAACCATCTATCAATGTGTTTGAATAGAGAAACCTATAGCCCCAGGTGCTTATGCAGCAGAACAAAGCATTTTCTTGAATCCATGGAAGAAGAGACCTTTGGTCTAGCAAATTCTCCTTTTTCCTGTGTAGGGGACTGCCAGCGTGCTGATGTGGGTGAGAAAGTACCTTCATGAAGGCAATGGAAGGGGGGTGGGAATGGTATTAAGGAAAGGAGATAACAACTGAAACATAAATACAGAGAATATTCAAACAAAAAAGTTGAGGATGCAGGTAACAGAAAATAAAAAAATTAGGGGAAAAAAAAGCATGAAGAATGAGCAATCAACACTACTAGCAACCAAATGAAACAGGTAACAAAATTCTTCCAAGCTCTAACACATGAAACTAAGCCTTTGTACTTTTGATTCGTGAAACAGAAAACTGAGAGAGGATAAGTCAGGAGGACTTCCAGCTCTAAAAAGCTAAGATGATTAATAGCAATTGCCTTCAGGGACAATTTTTGATAATTTGTTGTACATTAATGAAATTCTAATTTCCATCTAACTAACTACCAGAGAGAGAGAGATAGAGAGAAAGAGAGAGAGAGAGAGAGAGAGAGAGAGAGAGAGAGAGAGAGAAAGAGAGAGAGAAGAGGCAGGGAGAGGAGGGAGGGAGATAAGTAGACAGAGAGACAGAGACAGAGAAACAGAGACAGAGATAGGGACAGAGACAGAGAGAATGCAGAGATAGAGACAGAGACAGAAACAGACAGTCCAAGATATAGAAAGACAGCGTGACAGAGATAAAGACAGAGATAGAAAGAGACACAGAGAGAAAGAGCACTGACATTAGATTTTTAATATAACTCCTAGAGTTAGCAGTAACAAAAATTATGAATTTAGATAGAGGCTGAGCAACTAGCGACTTCCGGACGCAAAGCGGAGCCTGGCCTACCTGCCAGGTGGAACGGCGACTCAGAGAGGCTGAGCAACTGGTGAGTGGGAGACCAAGACTGCAGGGGAGCAGAGAGATCTCTGCGGAGTGCACACGGAAAGTGCACACCGTACCTTGCCCTGCCCCGCCCTACCCGATCCAGCGATTGGGAACAGAAAATTAGAACTTCTGTTTCCACCCGGAGGCGACTTCCAGACGCAGAGTGGAGCCTGGCCTACCTGCCAGGCAGAACGGCAGGTCATAAAGGCTGAGCAACTGGCGACTTCCGGACCCAGAGCGGAGCCTGGCCTACCTGCCTGGTAGAACGGTGGCTCATAGAGGCTGAGCAACTGCAATTGGGAACAGAAAATTAGAACTTCTGTTTCCACCCGGAGGCGACTTCCGGACGCAGAGTGGAGCCTGGCCTACCTGCCAGGCGAAACGGCTTCTCATAGAGGCTGAGCAACTGGTGAGTGGGAGACTAAAAATGCAGGGGAGCAGAGAGATCTCTTCGGAGTGCACACGGAAAGTGCACACCATAACTTGCCCTGCCCCGCCTTGCCCGATCCAGCAAACAGAAACAGAACTTTGGAACTTCTGATCACACCCGACAACTCTGAGGCATAAAACAGGGCTCGACCCATCTGACACCTCAACCAGTGGGGAACCAGGGACACAGACCAGATACAAGGGAAAGGTGAGAACATATCACTGACAACAAAATGGAAAGAGGAAAGAGAAAGAGTATATCCCAAGGGAACCAAGACAATCTAGCAACACCAGAAACCCAGCTCTCCCATAACAGCAAACATTGGAACTCCAAACACTCCAGAAAAAGAAGACACAGACCTGAAATCATGCCTCAAGACGCTGATAGAGTTACTTAAACAAGAACGGGAGGAAAGCAAAAAGATTCAGAAGCTTTTAAAGAGGAAACAAGAAAAACACTCAAAGAACTCAATGAACTAGAGGAAAACAGAACCAAAGAAATAAAGGAATGGAAGAGGAAAATGAAAACAGAGATTGACACAATAAAGAAAACACTAAAAGAGATAACCCTAGAGTAAGAACACCAAAAAAAGAAATCAGGAGTCACAGAAGCAAGCATTTCCAATAGATTACAAGAGATCGAAGAGAGAATCTCGGGGGCAGAAGACAACATTGCAAACATAGACAAAACAGCCAGAGAAGATGCAAAAAACAAAAAGCTTCTAACCCAAAATGTACAGGAAATCCAAGACACAATGAGAAGACTGAACCTAAGGATAATAGGAATAGAAGAGGGAGAAGAGTATCAAATAAGTGGCACAGTAAATATCTTCAACAAAATCATAGAAGAAAACTTCCCTACCCTCAAGAATGAGATGGCCACGAGTATAAAAGAAGCCTTCAGAACTCCAAATAGGTTGGACCAGAAAAGAAATTCCTCCCGACACATAATAGTAAAAACATCAAGCGCCCAAAGTAAAGAAAGAATACTAAAAGCAGTAAGGGAAAAAGGTCAGTTAACATATAAAGGCAGACCAATCAAAAAAACACACGATTTCTCAACAGAGACTATGAAAGCTAAAAGAGCCTGGACAGACATCATGCACTCCTTAAGAGAGCACAAGTGCCAGCCCAAGCTGCTATACCCAGCAAAACTATCAATCACCATCGATGGAGAGACAAAGATATTTCAAGACAAATCAAAATTCACACAATATCTGACCACAAACTCAGCACTACAACGAATTATAGGTGGAAAACCCAATACAAGGAGGGAAAATACAGCCTAGTAAAAACAAGAAAACTCCTAAACAAGAAAACTAAAAGAAGAAAAAAACACAGACACAACTCAACCCAAAAAAGCAAAAATGGCAAGAAACAGGAACAACTATTCCTTGATATCTATTAACATAAATGGTCTCAAATCCCAAAAAAGAGACATAGACTATCAGACTGGATACATAAACAAAATCCAGCCTTTTGCTGCATACAGGAAACTCATCTCAGAGACAAAGACAGACACTATCTCAGAGTAAAAGGGTGGGAAAAAAACTTCCAAGCAAACAGCTCCAAGAAGCAAGCTGGAGTGGCTATTCTAATATCGAATAAAGTAAATTTCCGACCAAAAGTTATCAAAAAATATAAGGAAGGACACTTTTTACTCATTACCGGGAAATCTGTCAGGAGGAACTCTCAATCCTTAACATATATGCTCCAAATAAAAAATCACCCACATTCATAAAAAAAACCCTACTAAAGCTCAAAAAATACATTTCACCCCACACAATAATAGTGGAAGACTTTAATACCCGACTCTCACCAATGGACAGATCAGGGAAACAGAAACTGAACAAGGACACTGCAAAACTAGCAGAGACTTTGAACCAACTAGAATTAATCGGTATATACAGAACATACTATCCCAATGTAAAAGAATACACCTTCTTCTCACCACCCAATGGCACCTTCTCGAAAACTGACCACATAATTGGACACAGAACGAGTCTCCATCGATATAAGAAGATTGAAATACTCCCATGCATCCTTTCAGATCACCATGGTCTACGGCTGGTTTTTAACAAAAAAAAAAAAGACAACAAAAAGCCCACATACACATGGAAAGTAAACAAGCTCTGTTAAAGGATAGCAGGGTCAAAGAAGAAATAAAGAAAGAAATTATGGACTTTCTAGAATTCAACGAAAATGAAAACACAACATACCCAAACCTTTGGGATGCAATGAAACCAGTGTTGAGAGGAAAACTCGTAGCCCTAAGAGCTTACAAAAAGAAGCTGGAGAGAGCTCACATCAGAAACCTGACAGCACAGCTAAAAGCCCTAGAACAAAAGGAAGCAGATATACCCAAAAAGAGTAGACAGCAAGAAATAATCAAAATTAGGGCAGAAATAAACCAAATAGAAACAAAAAGAACCATTGAAAAAATCAACAAAACCAAGAGTTGTTCTTTGAGAAAATCAACAAGATTAATAAACCCCTAGCCAGACTAATTAGAGGGCAAAGAGAGAGTATCCAAATTAACAAAATCAAAAAGGAAAGTGGAGACATAACAACTGAAACTGAGGAAATTCAAGATATCATCAGATCCTACTACAAAAATTTATACTCCACAAAATTGGAAAATCTGGAGGAAATGGATGAATTCCTAGAAAGATACAAGGTCCCAAAATTAAACCAAACCAAGTAAACCATCTAAATAATCCTGTAACACCTAAAGAAATAGAAGAAGTTATCAAAAGACTCCCAACCAAAAAAAGCCCAGGTCCAGACGGGTTCAGTGCAGAATTTTATCAGACTTTTATTGAGGATATAACACAAATACTCGCCAAACTATTCCAAAAGATAGAATCAGATGGAATATTACCCAACTCATTTTGAGGCTACAATAACCCTCGTACCTAAACCACACAAAGACCCTAAAAGAAAAGAGAACTTCAGACCAATCTCACTTATGAACATTGATGCAACAATACTCAACAAAATCCTTGCAAACCGAAACCAAGAACACATCAAAACGATCATGACCAAGTAGGCTTCATCCCTGGGATGCAGGGATGGTTTAACATAAGGAAATCCATTAACATAATCGAGCATATAAACAAAGTCAAAGACCAAAATCACATGGTCATCTCACTAGACGCTGAGAAAGCATTCGACAAAATCCAACACCCCTTCATGTTAAAAGTCTTGGAAAGAACATGAATCCAAGGCCCATATTTAAACATAATAAAAGCAATATACAGCAAACCAACAGCCAACATCAACCTTAATGGCGAGAAACTTGAAGCAATCCCACTAAAATCAGGGACTCGAAAAGGCTGCCCACTCTCCCCCTACCTATTCAACATAGTACTTGAAGTCCTGGCTGGAGCAATTAGACAGCAAAAGGAGATCAAGGGGATACAAATCGGAAAGGAAGAGATAAAAACATCACTCTTTGCCGATGACATGATAGTGTACTTGAGTGACCCCAAAATTCCACCAGAGAACTCCTACAGCTGATAAACAAGTTCAGCAAAGTGGCTGGATACAAAATTAACTCAAACAAATCAGTAGCCTTCCTGTACTCAAAGGACAAACATGTGGAGAAATAAACTAGGGAAAACGTAAACTTCACAATCATCACAAAAACTATGAAATACTTTGGTGTGACAATAACTAAGCAAGTGAAGGACCTGTATGACAAGAACTTCAAACCTCTAAAGAAAGAAATTGAGGAGGATCTCAGAAAAAGGAAAGATCTCCCTTGCTCATGGATTGGAAAAATCAACATCTTAAAAATGGCCATCCTACCAAAAGCAATCAACAGATTCAATGCAATCTTCATCAAAATTCCAACCCAGTTCTTCATGGAATTGGAAAGATCAATGTGCAATTTCATATGGAATAACAAAAGACCTAGAATAGCGAAATCCATCTTCAACAACAAAATAACATCTGCGGGAATCACTATCCCTGACCTCAAGCTATATTACAAGGCAATTGTGCTGAAAACTGCATGGTACTGGTACAGAAATAGGCAAGTGGATCAATGAAATAGAATAGAAGATCCAGAAATGAGCCCTCATGTATATGGTCACCTGATTTTTGACAAAGGAGATGTAACATTTAATGGAAAAACGACAGCCTATTCAACAAATGGTGCTGGTCCAACTGGCACTCAGCATGCAAAAGAATGAAAATAGACCCGTTTTTATCTCCTTGTATAAAGCTCAAGTGTAAGTGGATCAAAGATCTCCACATTAAACCAGATACACTGAAACTATTAGATGAGAAAGTAGGGAAAACCTTAGAACACATAGGTACAGGAGAAAATTTCCTGAACAAAACACCAATGGCTCAAGCTCTAAGGTCAAAGATTAACAAATGGGACTTAATGAGATTGCAAAGTTTCTGTAAGGCTAAAGACATTGTCAAGAAAACGAAACGGCAACCAACAGAATGGGAAAAGATTTTTACCAACTCCACATCAGATAGAGGCCTAATATCCAAGGTGTAAAATGAACTCAAAAAGCTAGACACCAGAGAATCAAATAACCCTATTATAAAATGGGGTACAGAGCTAAACAAACGTTTTCAGTTGAGGAACACCGAATGGCCGAGAAAGACCTGAGGAAGTGCTCGACATCCTTAGCCATCAGGGAAATGCAAATCAAAACAACCCTAAGATTCCACCTCACACCAGTCTGATTGGCCAAGATCCAAACCTCAGATGACAGCAGATGTTGGCGAGGCTGTGGAGAAAAAGGAACACTTCTCCACTGTTGGTGGGGTTGCAAGCTAATACAACCACTCTGGAAATCTGTCTGGCGATACCTCAGAAAATTGGATATAGTACTACCTGAAGACCCAGCTATTCCACTTCTGGGCATATACCCGAGAGACACTTTAATACACAACAAAGATATATGCACCACAATGTTCATAGCGGCTCTATTTGTAATAGCCAGAAGCTGTTAGGAACCCAGATGTCCTTCAGAAGATGAATGGATACAAAAATTGTGGTACATATACACAATGGAATACTACTCAGCCACCAAAAAAAATGACTTAACCAAATTCTTTAGAATATGTCTGCATCTAGAGAATGTCATCCTGAGTGAGATAACCCAGTCACAAAAGAACAGATATAATATGCAGTCACTGATAGTGGGATGCTAACCCCAGAGGCTTGCACTCCCCCAGAAACAACTCATAGACTGTATGAAGTCCACGAAATAAAGAAAACAAAAAAATATACATATATTTACAAAACAAGAAGACTTTGACTATTTCCGTGTTGCGTTTTGTTTTGCATGTACTTTACGCTTATTGTAACTATTAGGTTTTCAATGCATACTGTCAAGCCCTTGAAAAAAATCAAGTACTGACTAAAAAAATATATTCACATGGTTTTATGTAAAAATTATTTCAATGTCTGAAAAAACAGTACTGACAAAAATGTATAATTTTAAGCAAAAAATTTTTAAAATCTGTACATTAATTTTGTTTTGTAAAATAAAGTCGTTAAAAATTATGAATTTATTAAAATGTAATTGTTTACTTTGTGATATATATGAAATGAATGATTTATAAATCTTTTCTGACCACTCAAATTATAAATTGTTTTGTAGTTAATACAATTATTCTAAGACTGCATTAGCTCCCTAAAATTTTATATTAAAACAAAGATGTATGTGTAATATGTGTGTGCAAGCTTGGAATCTCTACTTTTACAATGTACCCATACCACCAACACACACACACACACACACACACACACATATATACACACACATACACACACACACACACACACACACACACACACACACATGAATGTGAGGATAATACATTCTTTCTTATTTAAGATTGTGTACTGACAAAAATGTATAATTTTAAGCAAAAAATGTTTAAAATCTGTACATTTATCTTTGTTTTGCAAAATAAAGTCGTAAAAAAAAAAGATTGTGTTTTCTTGTTCAAATTGTTAACCATGATGATAATATATAACTTTCACTGTAGAAAACACTAATCTATAATTTTAGCAACATTGAAGATGATGCAAAGAATATAAAATATATGCTTGTAAGTATAATTGGGAAGATATAACTGTTTTCAAACAAAATTATTTTTAATATAAAATTAAAATAAAATTTGCATATTTTCCAAATCAAGGAGCATTTGAACATAAACAGTAGATTGCAATGCAGAACACTGTGTTGACTTCTGTAATTGAGAGGAAAAAAATTTTATCAAAAACACAGTTGAAAAACTATTGGGCTCCAGACCACACAGGAAAGTCCAAATATGCTCTCCAATGACTATCCAGGGCGAGACCACCTAGAAATCTCCGGGGGCAGGTAGCACATTGAAGCCTGCCAACAGACTCTTTTGGCCAAAGGCCAGAGCCAGCCATCTTCATCAGGACTGGGGGCCTGACCAAATATTTTTGGGCACCCCAGGAGTCGCAGGAGCTCGCTCAATTCAGAGTTCATGGGTGAGTCGACTACTCCTTTCTACTTGAGAAGCCACAAAGAGATCCTCTGGAATTCTCAGGGTGCAGGTAGATCGGTGTTGCCTGGAAATGGACTGTTCAGGACCAAACTTAGAGCTGGCCCAATGCCATTAATATCCAGAAGGAAACTCCCTCCAGATACCATGAGACTACAGACCCACCAGAAAGAGAAGATCCAGCAGAGACAAAAACCTAGCATCACCAATAACAAAATGGAAAGAGGCAAGTGTGAGAATATAAGAAACAAATACCAAGATAAGCTGGAAACATCAGAACATAGTTCTCCCACCATAGCAAATATCAGATAAGCCAACTCATAAGACAATAAGTTGTAGACTTAAAATTCTTGATATGATGATGGAGGTCTTCAGGAAACACATAAATAACATCCTTAAACAAGTACAGGAAAGCCAGAACACCACAAGCAAACAAGTTGAAGTCCTTACATAGGAAACAAAACAAAAAAAAAAAATAAAATAAAACAAACAAACAAAAACCGATTAAAGGGCTAGAGGAAGCACAACCAAACAGGAGAAGAAATTGATAACAGAAATAGAAACAATGAAGAAATCACAAAGGTAGAATACCCTGAAGATATAACCTAGGAAAGACATCAGGAGTTATAGATGCAAGCATCATCAACAGAATTCAAGAGATAAAAGAGAGAATTTCAGAGACAGAAGATAGCATAGAAATCATTGACACAACAGTCAGAGAAAATGCAAATATAAAAGAGCTTCTAAACCAAACATCCAGGAAACCTCAGACACAATGTGAAGACAAAACCTATGGATAATGGGTGTAGAAGAGAGAAAAGACTCCAAAATAAAAAGCCCAGTAAATATCAACAAAATTATAGCAGAAAACTTCTCTAACCTAATAAAACAGATGACCACAAACATACAAGATGCCTAGAGAAACCCAACTAGATTGGACCAGAAAGGAATTTCTTTCTGACATATCATAGTCAAAACAACAAATGTTTTTAAAAAAAAGGCAAAATACTGAAACTAGTAAAAAGAAGAAAAAAAAGGACAGTTAACATATAAAGGCAGATGGATCAGAATTACACCAGACTTCTCAACAAGACTATGAAATCTATAAGATCCTTGACAGACATCATAAAGACCCCAAGAGAACACAAATGCCAACTGAGGTTACTATACCAGCAAAACTCTCAATTATCATAGACGGAGAAACCAAGATATACTAAACAAAAACAAATTTACAGAATATCTGTCCACAAATCTAGTCCTACAAAAGATAATAGACAGAAAACTATAGCATAAATAGAAAAACTTCACCCTAGAAAAAGCAAGAAAGTAATCTTTTTGCAACAAACCTCAAAGGAAAAAAAAACCCATAATTTTACCTCTAAGAACAAAAATGACAGGAAACAAGAATCACTATTCATTAAATTCTCTTAACATCAATGGAATCAAATCCCCAATAAAAAGACAGAGATTATCAAGTTCAATATATAAACAAAACCTAGGATTTTACTGCATACATAAAACTCATCCTAGTAACAAAGATATACACTAACTCAGAGTAAAAGTTCAGAAAAAAAAATTCCAAGCAAATGGTCCCAAGAAAAAAGCTGGAATAGCCATCCTAATATCGAATAAAATATATTTTCAACCAACAGTCATCAAGATGAACTCTCAAACCCGAATATCTATGCTCTAAAGACACAAACACCCACATTCATTAAAGAGACTCTACTAAAGTTCAAAGCCTATATTGCACCACATACAAAATAGTGGGATACTTTAACACCCCACTCTCATCAATGGACAGGTCATGGAAGCAGAAACTGAACAGAGATAGAGGGAAACTAACAGAGGTTATGAACCAAATGGATTCAACATACATCTACAGAATATTAGATCCTAAAACAAAAGAGTACAGCTTCTTATCATCAGTATCTCATGGCACCTTCTCAAAAATTGTCTATATCACAAAACAGTCCTCAACAAATACAAAAACATCAGAATAATCTCATGCATCCTGCCAGATCACCATAGACTAAGGCTGGTCTTTAGTAACAACAAAAACAAAAACAAAATAATCACATACACCTGAACAACGTTCTGCACAAGGATATCTTTGCCAAGGAAGAAATAAAAAAAGAATCAAAAAAAATTTTTTTAGAATATATCAAAAATGAAGGCACAACGTGCCCAAACTCATGTGATACAATGAAAGCAGTGCTAAGAGGAAAACTTATAGCTCTGATCACTTCCAATAAGAAACTGGAGAGAACATACACTAACAGCTTGACAACACACCTGAAAGCTATAGCAGAAACACCCAACAGGAATAGACAAGAGAAAAAAATCAAAATCAGGGCTAAAATAAAACAAGTAAAAACAAAAAGAACTATACAAAAAAATTAACAAAAAACAAAAAACAAACAAACAAACAAACAAACAAAAAAAAACCCAGAGACTAGAGACTGCTTCTTTGAGAAAATGAAAAATATCAATAAACCCTTAGCCAGACTAACAAGAGCACACAGAGAAAGAATCCCAATTAATAAAATCAAAAATGAAAGGGGAGACATAACAACAGAAATTGAGGAAATTCAAGAAGTCATCAAATCCTGCTACAAATCCTATAATCAAAAAAAAAAAAAAAATCCTTAAAAAATATAGAGGGAATGGACAAATTTCTAGACTGATACTCGATTCCAAATTTAAATTAAGATCACATAAACCATGTAAACATCCCCATAAGCCTTATGAAATAGAAGCAGTTATCAATAACTTCCCAACAAAATATAGCCCAAGACATGATGGGTTTAGTGCAGAGTTCTATTAGACCTTCATAGTAGACCTAACCAAGACACTCCAAACTATTCAACCAAATACAGAGGGAACACTACCCAATTTATTCATGTAAGCCACAATTATACTCATTTGTAACCACACAAAGACCCTACAAAAAAGGGAGAACGTTACAACAATTTCCCTCATGAACATTGATGCAAAATACTAAATGAAATTTTTGCAAACTGAATGCAAGATCACATCAAAACAAACATTCACCATGATCCAGTAAGTTTCATTTCAGGGATGCAAGAATGGTTCAATATATCCTGGGGCCTTTCTCTACTCTAAGGAAAAACAGGATGAAAAAGAAATTAGAGAATTGGCACCCTTCATAATAGTCACAAGAATATGAAATACCTTGAGGTGATCCTAACCAAAAAAGTGAAGGATCTGTATGACAAACCTTTCTTTCTTTCTTTCTTTCTTTCTTTCTTTCTTTCTTTCTTTCTTTCTTTCTTTCTTTTTTTCTTTCTTTCTTTCCTTCCTTCTTTCTTTCTTTCTTTCTTTGTAGTCAAGATGACTTTTTTCTTACAAATTTATTAGAAAAACAGAGATACATGTACATATTTTTAAGGCATTTTTGGCATAAAACTATATGAATATATTTTTTCAGTACTTGATGATTTTAACAGTTTTATAGTATGCATTGAAATCTTACTAGGTACCATAAGCATAAAGTACAGGTAAAACAAAACATAGCATGGACATATTCAACGTATTCTTGGTGTGTACAGATTAAAAATAATGATTTTTAAATACCAAAAATTGCCACAAGGCTATCTTCTTAGGTCTTGAGCTATTAGTGATTTAAGGTCTAGGTGTACACCACACTGAGAGGGTATACACTAACAAAAAAACTGCTGGTATGTACTCACTTATAGTCAGATTCTAGCCACAAAAGCTTGCAATATACAGGAAACAATTCAAAGAAGATATTCAGCTCAAAAAGAAGGAAAGCCTGAAGGTGGATGCCTCAGTCCTTCTTAGAAGGGAGAACAAACCAATCATGGGAGAAAATAAATAGACAATTAGAGGTGCAGGGATTGGACAAAAGATTATCCTGATACTTCCTCACTTGGAGTTCCATCCCATATGCAGTTATGAAATCCACGCACTATTGCTGATACCAAGTAGTGCTCACTGACAGTAACCTGGTATGTATGTCTCCTCAGAGGTTCTTCCAGAGCCATATTGATACAGATGAGGATGCTTGCAGCTAACCATTGAACTGAATATGGGGACCCCAGTAAAGGATCTAGAGAAAGAACTGAAGGAGCTGAAGGGGTCTGCAACCCCCATGAGAACAACAGCATTATCAACTAACCAAAATCCTCCAGAACTCCCAGGGGATAATACATCACCAGCCGGTGAGTTTGCAGGCTCTCACATGGCTCCAGGTGTGTAAGGGTAAAGAACTCTGGGAAGGGGGAACAGAAACAGGCTAAGATTTGGGATTAAAATACATTAAATATTTAATTAAATAATTAAATAAAAATAAAATTGCAACTCTAAAAATTATCTACATTTTTTCTTGTAATGATTGATTCTGTATTTTGTGGAATGGTCAAAAGTGGTATAAAGTATTAGGAATGAGTAATAATTCAGTTGACTTTTAGCAATTTAAGAACATTGTAAAAATAACAGAAGGAAATTTAACAGAAGAAAATGCCAGGGCTTATGACAGCATATCACAGACATTCACTTAGTGATTCATGAAGTGAGGTAAATCTAAATGGCCTTTCACTGTGACATTTCTCAAAATAATAACGCATTAGACTGAAGCACAAATATGTAGGTACATGCATATTTTACAAAAAATGAGATTAATATACAGATAAAGTAAGTTATTCTTATGCAAATAAAGGTAATATGATCCTGGTTTTAAAAGGAAAATGAAGTTTAAAAATACAGCTAACTTATCATTTATAATATAAATCATTGACTAGAAGGACTTTTATTCTCTTAATTGGTGACTTAATGTATCATTTCTTCTGAAAACATTATAAGCATTTGAAGCAACAAGAGTGTATCTGATCATTGCAATGCTTGTTTGAGGAAAGCTGAATATTGTATGTAGCAATTTTCTGGGCAACCAAAGATGCTAGATGAAGAGAATATTTGCCAGAAATAGTAAAAAAAGTCATTTTCATTAATGTTTCTCATTTAACATCATAAGGGTGTGTGAGAAAATACTGTTCTATAATAAAATAAAAAGTAGATTAATCTGACATATAAATGGAAAATGAGTAATTTGCATAGTGACAATTAAAATTGCATATTGCAATAAATGCAATCAATGTAACATTCTAGTACATTTTATATTAATTTTTCAGTTTTATTTTAGTCGCGTTTAGGATAATATAAGTTTAGAGAGTACTGTAGATTCTTTTTTTTTTTGCTGCATTCTACTACTGTCTTTCTCACAAACACAGATTGTAAATAAAAACTGTTGATTCAATTTAATATCACTAATATATATGTTTATTCAGGGTTGTTTCACAGGGCTCAATCACTCATCAAGATATTTTTCTTGGAAAATCAAAAAGAGTTACTCTTCTTCTATAAGCAAACTTGTATCTCTTTACCTAAGGACAGGATCATGTGAGCTTTCCTCTATCTATGTAAGCATGCACTTTTGTATTGTCATGTTTATACAATGTTTATCCAACTCTACTGTTGAGATTTCATGGTTATAACATTTTGTCTATATGGAAGTCACTGTACTGGTGCAGATATACAGTTCCTTTGACTCCTCAAATATTTCTGCTACCTTTTATGCAATGGTCCCTGATGTAGAAATTGTATTGAACATGCATGAGTTTTGGCTGGCTATCCCCTGGTCAGGTTCTGTTGTTTTCTGTATTCAACAAGTTGTAGTTTTGTGTACTTATTTTTTCTGCAAATATAAGCTTTGTTAATGAGAGATGAGAGCTAAAGAGAGTTGCATGTACAGGGGTATGCATTTGGAGTTCAGTTAGAAATTCCATTGCCTTAGGAACAAAAATCATAGGACATTCTTCTTACAGTTATGCAAATATTATTTTTTAAGGTATAATTAGGTGTCTTTGTGTGATGTGATGTGATGTGTGTGTGTGTGTGTGTGTGTGTGTGTGTGTGTGTGTGTGTCTACTTAGGAAAGCAGGAAAATTTATTGTATAAACTGAATTTAAACCTATACATGTTGTGATCTGATAGAAAAAATACTGGGAACTAAACTTGAAGATGATACTCTGGAAGAGCAGCCAGTATTTTAAATTGCTGAACAATCTCCAAGTCCCAATAATGTGTAATGATAATGTAATGTCAATATCATGGTTAGCAGGTCAATATATTTCAGAGGTGTTTATTGCTGCCCTATTTACAATTAATGGACAGGACAAGGCTGCCCACTCTCTCTTTATATATTCAATATAATACAGGAAGTTATATTCAAAGCAATAGGACAACTAAAGAAAATCAAGGGGATGCAAATTTAAAAAGAAGTCTATGTATCATTGTTTTCAGATGATATGATGTATATATAAGCCACCCTAAAAATTCTATGAGAAAACTCTTGTTTGAGTAATTTTACTTGTTATAACAATCATAGATTAAGGCTGGTTACTATGGACAAAACTTAACCATCTATGATACTTTTGTAAAAAATATTTGTATTTCAGTTTAATTAACAAAAACCTTCTGCATTTTAAAGATAGGTTTAAATAAGATCATATCAGTCACTAAGTTAATGCAACAAATATTAATAATTGCATTTTGGTTTATTGATGTTGAATGATGAAATTTAATCAAATACATATATTGAAGATGCATATATATTGAAGATACTGGTCAGATAGAAAATAGTACTTATTTCAACCCTCAATATATAGACATTTCAGAAACACTTGTTCTTCATGTTGGCCTCAGGGAGTCATTTACATGACATAATAATAATGAGTGATTATTTTCTTCTTCAAAGCTATGTGCAGTTATTAAAGGATTGTTAAAAACACTTTTGTCTTCATTCTTATTTGTTAGTTCTTATCTTTTATCAAATAAAACTTTCAAGAATATAATAAACAAAATGATATGTACAAGTATAATTTTGCAGAGATAAGATATTTAATCCAAATATTAATAGTAGACCAGTTTCTAAAACATGTTTTTATTACACATTAGCAATATAAAGTTTCTACTATCAGGTTGGAGCAATAGAGTTTAAGGTACAGGGGTGGCCAGTTGCTGGTGAGTTTCATCATCCTTTCCACCTCTGGATTGCTAGGAATTTTTCTTATTACATGTAAGACTTTGAGAGAGAGATTTATAGCAGTGCATCTGCCAATACTCATGATAAGTATGCACCACTAAATGTCATTGATGCAGGTTTCCGTACTCAATGAACACTACATTAACCAAAACAAAAGTTTATTACTTATAGATTCTTTTCTCATACCATACAATCTTGATATGGGTTCACTCCATTTATGAAGCACAAACAATTAAAACTTATCTGTAAATAGTTCACAAGTAAGAGCATCTCAGACTTCAATTATTTGGTTATTTTATTTGACTTTGACAATTACTGGGGTTTCACCCCTAATTTATTATTTTTACTGTAGGTCTGGCTACCACCCCAGCTGTTCTCCTGGCCATATGCTCATGTTTTCTATCCCCTAATGGCAGCTTCCTCACTGGTCTCCATTCTTTCAACGAGGTCACTTCAAACACATCTACCTCCAACCGTTCCTGAGTAATGAGTTGGTACGGATTTTTTTTAACCAGTAATTTTACACCAAGAAACAAGGTTTGTTCAACAAAATCTTGCAAACAGGAGAAGTCACTCCTAGGCCTAGATTGTAGGCCTAGATCTTTGGATATAGAATTCAGAATTACAATACATAGCAATAGACTAAACATCAACGCCTTTACTTATTCCAGTTCATCTTCTATTTGGATTTTCACACCTTCCATTATACATTAAAAAACAAAAGACTTCTAAGAGATAAAAATAAAATATACAAAAAGAAAATATCACAAAATAAACCAGTTGCAATCTCTTAAAAATTGGATAAGGCAAGGCAACAGAAAAATAAAGAAGCCCAATGGGAAGGTATAAGACCAGAGACCCACTCATTCACAAAATTAGGAGACCAATAAAAGTAATAAACTGAACTTTATAGTGTATTTTCAGAGGGCTTTGCACATAAATGTGATTGCTGGATATATCTCTGTAAGTTTATGTGAGTTTTGTTTTGTATTTTTAGAGCTCCTTGTTCTTAAGGTGTCCTCTGTCCTCTCTTACTTTCCCACTCCTTCTGACTCTCCTTCCATGGGGTTCCCTGAACTCTGAGGGGAGAGATTGATTGAGACATGTAATTTAGAACTGGGTGTTCCAGAGTCTTTCACCTTGTGTCATGTCTGGCTGATGATCACAATGTTTTTTCAATCTACTGCAACTATAATTTCTAATGATGGCTGAATGAAGCAGTAATCTATGAGTACAGCAGAATATCATTTTATTGTTTCTATTTTTTCATTGACTAGTAGTATTTGTTTTTAAGTCTAGGACTCTGGGATATAGAGAAATTTTAATTCAGTAGCATGGCAACTCTAACTAGAATATAGACACTCCCTTAGCACACAGCTTTAATCCTTCTGGTTAGATTACAGACACACCCTTAGTCCAACCTTTTGTTGTTCTTTATTTATTCATTTTACAACCCTATAGCAGAGCTCTGCTTCCCAGTCCCTCATGTACAAAGCCCCTCCCTTTATTTCCCCTGCCCTTCTCCTCTGAGAAGAGAGAAGACTCCTCTGAGTTCCAATTCACCCTGAAATATCAAGTCACTGCAAGTCTAGGCATATACTTTCTCACCAAAACCAGACACATAAGTCAAATTAGGAGAACAAGATCCACAGGCCCGCAAGTCAGTCAGGGACAGCACTTTTTCTAGTTGTTGGAGATCAGCATGAAGACCGAGCTGCCCATCTACTACATATGTTCAGGGATGGAGAGGCTTGTCCCACACCATGTTTGCTCTTTAGTTTGTGATTTAGTCTCTGGGAAACCCCAAGTGTCCAGATTAGTTTATGGTCTTGGTCTTCCTGTGGATTTTCTATTCTCTGTAGGTCTATAACTCCTCCCCCCAATTCTTCCACATGTCTCTGAAAGTATTTCCATCTAATGTTTGACTGAGGGTTTCTCTTTTTGTTTCTCTCATCTGCTCAGTGTAGCCTCTCAGAGAACAGTTATGCTAAACTTTTGTCCCCAGTAATAACAGAGTATTATTAATAATGTCAGGAATTGGTTCTTGCCTATGGGATGAGTCACATGGTACGTGGCTCATTGGTTGGCTATTACTTCACTTTATCCCTGCACTTCTTGTAGGCAGGACTAATTTTGTGTTGAAGTTTTTGGGATTGGGTTCCTTACACAACCTATTACAAACCTTCAATCTCAAATACTGACATCTAATTGTGAGGCAAACAAAGTGACTAATCAGAGAAAGATTTGACAGAATGAGTCAGACATAGGATGTAACCCACGCCCAGGGGGAAAAGCTACTTAAGACTAGCATACAGAGAAAGAATCAGTTCACTCAGTTTAGCAGAGTAGAATCAGAGTTAGGAATTCTGGGAGTGCAGTGAATACAGGGCTGTGGAGTTGAACTTCGTTGATAAATTTATGCAAGTCAGTACAGGTCAGTAAGGGCAGGTAAAGCCAGAGAATGAGAAGGAGCCAGAAGATGAGACCGCCATAGTTAGTTGGAGACCAAACCTAGCAATCGAGTGAGAAGCTGAGAGAAGCCAGATTGAATAAATCAGCTTTGAGCATAGTTTGAGCCAGGACAGCTTAGTTTAGAAAGAACTAGGAAGAGTGAGCTTATTCAGCACACAAAATAGTTACGTTTACCCCCAAGCTATCTAGTTTCTGGTTCTTGGTCACACAAACAGAGTTGAGTATGTAGTTTACCTCATGGGATAGACTTTACATCCAGTCAGATCAGAGGATTACATCCACAAAGTTGTGTCACTGTTGTCCAAGGACATTTTGTGAGCAGAATAGTGTAGAATTAACCTTTATTCTTCAGGTGGAATTGTCATCTCTGAGGCTAACTGGTAAATAAACTCTTTCTAGCTCTATCTGTTCTGGGTCAAACTCTCTTACACCTGTCAGATTCAAATTTGCTTCTTCTAATGGCTTCTGACTGAGTTGCTTTGCTTTTCCTCAAACTAATTTTGGCAATTTGTTATAATCTTTTAGCTTTTTTTTTTCATTCATTGGGTGATTCTGTTTTCACTTGCAATCTGTGTCTGTGGAACCATTTAGAAAAAACTGCTTCCCCACCTCAAGTTTCTTTTCTATTTTATTTTTGTTCTAATGAGAACTGGGCCTATCCTATCTCTGATTCATTTTTTTCAAATCTTTCTCTGATTTATCACTTTGTCTTCCCCTCAATTAGATGTCACTTTCCAAAAATGATGCTTCTTCTGCCCTCGTCATCTATGAGAGGACAAAAACTAGGAGGTGATCTTCCTGAGATGGCTCCACCATCTCTACTCTTTCTACTGTCTCATGAAGACAGGAATAGCTACAAAGAAGAAACTGCAGAGAAGGCAGAAAGAGCAGGCAGTCTTTTCATTGCCATTGGATGGGCTAGGTATTTTTATAACAAAGAGGCAGTCTTAGTCTTACTGAAGAGCGATGTTTTTATTTTTCTTACAGACATGTTTAATTAATTTAACAAGAGAAGGGGAGAAAGTTTTATTCTGTATGCAATAAAATTGTAGCTATTTTTTCCATCAAAATGAGTGGTATTTTCTGCACTGGCACTTGGTCTTCTGCTTTATATGCATAGGTAAGTATGTATTTACATCCTTATAAGTATGTAGTTATTGATACTAATATATAGCTGGATTCAAATTGTATGCATGAAGTATATGTATATACATGCATGATTTTGTTTATGAATGTATGTGAGTTTATCCATTTTTGCTCCAGTAAAATGTTTTTCCTTCTGCATACATGACTCACTTTTCCTGGTTTAATACAAGTGTTTTGCTCCACACCTACTTTCCTTCTGACAAGAAAATGGTGCAGCTTTTGGCAAGAGCGAATAAAGCCCTAGCAATTATTCTTTTACTTAATTAATCTCTGCTGTTTTATGGTGAGGTGCTAAACTTCTGAGACTATGCAGTTTCTGAGCTCAGAAAAACTAAGAGAAGCAGGCCAGCTACCACTACAAAGAAACTTAGAAACAAGATAGGTAAACATAATTATTAAATAATAGCAATCTTAATATCTCACATAACTAAGTCTTGCTCCCACCGATTCTCTGCTACCTTCAGAGAACTGAAACATTCGAGCTGCCTCCTGAATTCCTCCTACAAATTAACCTTATCTTTATTGTTAGGGATTAAAGTGTGTTCTAGAAGCATGTATATATATACCATCCAGTGGGATTACATAGACCTTTAAAGTCTTTAAGTGTGATCTGTTAGCAGAAAAGTCATGGTGCTGAATTAAAATTTCTCTTCAAGGCAGATTGTACATCAATAGTTTTGTGGTTGTGCTGGTGTTTGTTTCTCTATTTGTAGTATGCAGATTAACTTTTTTCTGTTTAAATATCTAGAACATAGAGACAATTTAAATTTTTATGATGGCAAGTATTGTTAAATTAGATATCTTAAATGATAATAATACAATATAAATCAAAAATTTCATTTTGAGTACATATAGTACTCAAAGATCTTTTCATACACCAGTTAAACAAAGTCACTATAAGAATGAAAAAAAATTAACTACTACAAAACTCAGTTGAAAAAAAAAAAACAAAACGAATACCCGAGGATTGTTTTAAATTTTTGGTTTTTGGAAGTATCTACATCCTACTCACCAATTTTTCCCATAACAAGTGTCAGGAATTATCATGAATGGTGAGACATGTTAAAAATAATAGAAGGCATGGATAAAGAACATGTTGTGGACCCTTTTAGCTCCATCAGTCTTTGCTCTAGCTCTTTCATTGGGGTCCTCATGATGGTTAGCTGAAAGCATCCTCCTCTTTCTCAGTATGACTCTGGTTGGACCTCTGAGGAGGCATCATTATCAGGTTCTTGTCAGTAAAGCCTACTTGGCATCAGCAATAGTGCTTGGGTTAGTTGGAACTTATGGGCTGTATCAATATGTCAGGCAGTCTCTGGGTGATCTTTTCTCCCATCCCCACTTCTCTCTTTGTCCCTTTATTTCCTTCCATGAACATTTTGTTTTTCCTTCTAATGAAGACTGAGACATCCACATTTTGGCCTTTATTCTCTTTGAGCGTCATAAGTTCTATGCATGGTTCCTTGGGTATTCCAAGACTTCTGAGCTAGTATCAACTTATAAGTGAGGACATGCCATAAGTTTTCTCTTGTGACTGGGTTACTTCATTCAGGATAATAGCTACAAAAGTATCAACTATGCAAACCCACTACAGCTCCCAGGGATTAAAACAGAAACCAATGAGTTCGCATAAAGAGTCCCATGGCCCCAGATGCATATACAGGAGTGGATACCATTTTCTGACATCAATGGGAGGAGAAGCCTTTGGTCCAGTGAAGGCTCATTTTCCCAGTGTAGGGGAATGCCAAGGTGCAAAGGTGGAAGAGGGTGGTTGGGAGGGAGCACCTTCATGAAGGCAATTGGAGAAGGAATAGAGATTGTGGGAAAAGGATAATATCTGAAATGTAAATGCAGAAAATTTTAAACAAAAGAAACACTCCAAAAATAAAAAATAAAACAAGAAAGTGCTGTGAACCACTACCCTCAAAATGTCATTACTGGTCCTCATATTGACAGCTCCGCTTGAACTCGATGTATTATAAAAGTAATATGTAAATTAAAATTACTATAAAAGATAGAAGATATGAAAATTGGAGGTAAATGTGCTGAAAATTTTTCTGGAAGGATTACAAAGCTGTGTACATATATGTGTGAAATTCAAATAATATATTAAAGAACATTTCTTCAAAGTGTTTTGTTCAAGCAATATTTAATACTTCTAAATTGACAGATAGAAACATTAGATGTATAAGGAAATCAAACTGGCAAGTCCTCAGAAAATTATAAATAGTTCTATCTGAAGACCCAGCTCTACCTCTCTTAGGCATAAACCAAAATTATGCCACAACATATTACATTGTAACATGGTCTACCATGTTCATAACTGCCGTCTTTGTAATAGCCAAAAGGGGAAAAACTCAGATATCCCTCCACAGAGAAATGGATTCAGAAAATGTGATACATTTACACAATGGAATACTACTCAGCAATGAAAAATGAAGATGTCATGAATTTTGCAGGCAAATGGATGGAACCAGAAAATATTCTGAGTGAGGAAACCCAGACCCAAATGGACATGTATGGCACGTACTCACTGATAAGTAGATATTAGAAAGAAAAGTATAAACTATCTATGACAGCAGATGGAGGGAGGGACATGTGTATGAAAGTACAGGAGGAGAGGAAAAGAGGAACAGGATCAAATATAAGGGCCCAGAAGAAAACCCCAGACTGCCAAGAGAATGAATGAAAATCAGCAGTCTGGAAGGAGGGGTAAGCCCTCTAGATATTAACAGAGACCTGGGAGGTGAGGGCTGCTCAGTACTCAATGAGGTTAACCTTAGTCAATGCCCAATACTGAGGAGAGGGAACTTGAAGTGTCCACCTTTGGAAGATAGAGAGGGCTTCAAGTAGAGGAGCTAGGTTACGAATCCACTGTCAAAACTTCTGACTCATAAATGTTCCTGTCTGACAGAACTGCAGAGACAAAAATGGAGAAAAGACTGAAGGAAAGATGGCGCTGTTATCTGTCAAACTTGAGATCCAAATTACAGAGGGAGCACAAAGGCCTGACACTGTTACTGGTACTATGAAGTGCTAACAGAAGGGAGCCTGGCATGGCTGTACTCTGAGTGGCCCTACCAACACTTGACTGAGAAAGATGCAACCACAACAATCTATTGGGCTGCAGTCAGGTACGCCTGTGGCTGACTTAGGGAAAGGACTGAAGAAGCTGAAGGGGAGTGCGACCACATAGAAAGACCAGTAGTATAAATTTACCCAGAAGCCAACAAACACCCAGAGACTGAGCCACCAATCAGAAGCATACACAGCTTGTTCTCAGGCCCCTGGCACATAAGTAGCTGAGGTCTTCCTGGTCTGGTTTCAGTGGGAAAAGGTGATCTTAATCCTGCAGAGACTTGAGGCCCTAAGGAAAGAGAACAGACACCTGGAGTTGGAGAGTACCCTCTGGAAGGCAAGGGGGAAGTGAATTGGGATAAGTAACTGTGGGGGGCGGTGGGGGAACAAAAAATGTAAATAAATAAAATAATTAAAAATATAAATAAAATAAAATATGTGCCAAAAACTAATAAATTTTTCTTTAAAACATATCTATTCTTGGCTATTAGTAAAAACTAAAAACTTCATGTCTCAATATGTAAATTCTTAAAGTTACTTTGTGATATACTTTTGTTACTTTTAGTAAGAGTTTCCTTGATTTTTTTGTGATAAGTTGTCACACTGTTGCCCAGGATTGCATGAGTCTTAGTGTTCATTATCACATATTTTAAAATTTAATTACTGAGTTTCTTTTTACTCTACTGCCTCTAAATCCATGCTTTAAAACTTTACTTGAATGTTTTCATTTCATAATTAGCACATAATTTTTGTTTTATTCATTTTTAAGTACATTTTGGTACCTGTTGCTTTTATTAAAGTTAATAAGTTATGTGTGATTGTTTAATATTTTATATGATGCCTGTCATTACTAATAGTATAATCAGCATTTGGAAATCAATTAATTTACTCCTTTTTGATACACTCTTTTTGATACCTATGCTTTCAACATTGCTTCCTGAAACGTCCACTTACAGTCATGCAGCTCTGTTTCTTCTATTTTTTTCCTGTGAAGAATTATGTAGTTGGCACTCTGCCTAATTGCCTCCCATTAAATGATTCTTTTTAAAATGTAGAAACTCAACAATAGTAATTAGTGTGAAGTGATCCATTAGCAGTGTTTCTGAGTATTTCTTTTCCATAAATATTTTTACCTCATAATTAGGAGAGAGAGAGAGAGAAAGAGAGAGAGAGAGAGAGAGAGAGAGAGAGAGAGAGAGAGAGAGAGAGAGAGAATGCCAAAAACACTTAAAATAAATCTGCAGAACATAGTTATTGGAAAAATAATGTACAGAATGTTAACATTTATATAGAGAGAGCCAAACTTCTAAGGGCAATTCTCTCAGGAAATAATTCAATACAACTCCACCCCTAATTTTAACATTGTTCGCCATATTCCTTTCTATCTACCCCATCTCATTGCCCTTGTTGTAAAGTAATATTCATTTGGAGATTTGATGAACTATGCTCACTGCAGAATTGGAACCCACTACATACCGAAGTAAGGATATCATCAATATCCAAATAAGTGAAATGTGAGTTTTGAGAATTACTGAAAGAAAGAAATATTGTTGAATGGTTACCTGCAGGGAAAAAAAATGATTCAAAGACAGCTGCATTATGAGAATCCCATCACAGCATGTGTGACAGCTCATGAATCCTGGAAAACAGAAATATATTCTATATCTCAAGAAAGCGCATTGGTTACAGTATCCTTTCTAGTAGCTGTTCAAAGACTATTACAGACAGCCCTCAAATTCCTGGGAGTTTTCTAGGTAGCTACTCTTATTTGAAACTGTTTTTCAGCCATCTTTAGCATTAATTATGCTTGAGAGTAAAGGTATATAGTGTCTGGGAAGCTACAGTAACTTGTTGGAGGTTTAAAGGTATTCACTTGTTTTGTTTCATGAGCTTGTCACATAATAGAATGGTCTGCCTCCTCTCAGAACATTGTGTGTTGTTTTTTTCTTCTGTTTACATCATTTTTGTTTGCTTATATTTCAAATGGTATCCCTCTTTCTTCTTTCATCTCCACAAAACCCATCATATCCTTCTCCCCTTTGCCTCTATGTAGGCGCTCCTACACCCACTCACCCACTCCCTCCTCACTACTCTAGAATCCCCATACACTGGAAGATGATACATGTGTAGCTGGAGCCAGGCTTCCCTCCATGAATACTCTTTGACTGGTGTTTTAATCCCTGAGAGCACTGGTTGGTATTCTTATTTCTATGGGTTTGCAATCTGCTTCTGCTCCCTCAGTCTTCTGCCCAGCTCTCTCATTTTGGTCCCCGGGCACAGTCCAATGGTTGCCTTGAGCATCTGCATCTGTATTAGCCAGGTTCTGGCAGAAATTTTCCAGAAACAGCCATACCAGCCTCCTGTCAATAAGCACTTGTTGGCATCAGCAATAGTGACAGCCTGGTTTCTGCAGATGGGATAGATCCCTAGATGGGGCTCTGTCTATGTACTGGAAGTGGGCTCTACAGGTTCTCTCTCCCCTTTGTTGGGTATTTGACTAATCACCATTGGGTCCTGGATGTATGTTGCTTCCCTTGCTCCTAGAACTTTCTAGTGGCTACAAGTTCTCAATCTGCTACTGCTACATATTTGTATTCACTTTCCTGACCCTCTCTTGTATTTTTCTCTTGTCCCTTCCCATACTTACTTCTACCCCTACCTTTATCTCTCTTCCTTCTCTTTTACTCTCAGGTCCCTCTCTCACTTTACCTTCTGTGGCTATTCAGCATTCTACAGATTTAGAAAAAATCTTTACCAACCCTACATCATACAGAAAGCTTATATATACATATACATATATATATATATATATATATATATATATATATATATATATGTACACACATATATATGTACATATTTACATACACACATATATTAAATTATATATATTTAAGAAATTAGACTCCAGAGAACCAAATAACCCTATGAAAATGGGGTACAGAGCTAAACAAAGAATTGTCAACTGAGGAATCTCAATGACTAAGAAGCACCTAAAGAAATTTTCAACAATTTTAGTCATCATAGAAATGCAAATCAAATGGACCCTGAGATTCCACCTTACACCAATCAGAATGACTAATATTGAAAAATTCAGGATACAGTAAATTCTGGCAAGAATGTGGAGAAAGAACACTTCCTTTTTGCTGGTGAGACTGCAAGCTGGTAAACCACTTTGAAAAATAGTCTGATGGTTCCTCAGAAAATTCCAAATAGTCCTCTATGAAGACCCAGCTATATCATCCCTGTGTATATACCAAAAAGATGCCCCTTCATATAACAAGTATACATCCTTCAGTATGTTCATAGCAACCTTCTTTATAATAGCTAGAAGCGGGAAAGAATCTAGATGGCTCTCAACAGGAGAACAAATATAGAAACTATTGTAATTTTCCCAGTGAAGTACGACTCAGTAATTAAAAAGAGTGACCTCATAAAATTCACAAGCAAGTAGAGGGAGCTAGAAAATATCACCTTCTAGAGATGTAGCCCTCTATCAGATGTAGGATTGGTTAAGATTTTTTTCCCCAATCTGGGGTACAGAGCTCAACAAAGACTTCTCAACTGAGAATATTTAATGGTGGAGAAGCACCTAAAAATGCACAATATTCCTAGTCATCAGGGAAATGCAAATCAAAACAACCCTAACTATCAGACATTTATTGAGTACCTAATACCAATACTCTAACTTGAGTTTATATTTTGCAAATGAGTGTTCATTATGAAAATAAGGTTTAATTTCTTCTTTTTGTGTACATGTGCATAGGTATGTATGTGTACGAGTGTGCATATGACTATGAAGATATATATATATTATATATGCATGTATGTTATAGGAACCAGGAAACATTTCTAGGTATTGTTTCTGTGGTTCTATTCACCTAGTTTGGGGGACAGTGTTTCATATTGTCCTGGAGATGAATATCTTTGCATCAAGTATCAAAGGATTTCCCTCTTTCCTGAATCTGGAATTACAAACTGGTATCAGATTTTCATTTTGTTTCATTTTAATATAGGTCTGCATATTTCTAAAGCAATCATTTGATATACTAGCCAGCCAAAAAAATATTAAATAAAATGTTCACTGAATTCTGAAGAAGGTTATGAATACAACATTATTTTGTAAAATATATATATATATACATTTAATGTTTCAAAACTTTATTTTTTTTAATTGAACAACTTTATTTTTAAAAAAAGAATGTAATACAGAGAAAGTGGGGAAAAGATTAGAACAAATAGGCACATCTGATAGAGAGCTATTATCCAATAAATACAAAGAACTCAAGAAGTTAGACTCTAGAGAATCCAAGAATCTAATTAAAAATGGGAAACAGAGCTAAACAGAGAGTTCTCAATGGAGGAACATCAAATGAATGAGAATCATCTAAAGAAATGCTCAACATCCGTAGTCATTGGAGGCTTTGCTTGATTGATAATGTTATCTTCCAAAGAGGTTGCAACCACTTTCAGCTCCTTAGTTCTTTTATTTAGCAACCTCATTGGGATCCACGAGTTCAGACCGATGGTTAGCTGCTAGCATGCTCAGTGGTATCTACATGACCCTAGCATAGTCTCTAAGGGGGCATCTTTGTCTTATTCCTGCCAGTAAGAACTTGTAGAGACTAACTATGGTGCTTGGATTTGGTGACTATATATGTGGTGGATCCACAGGTGAGGCAGATTCGGAGTAATCTTTTCTTCTATCCCTGTTCCTTTTTCGGATCTTGCATTTTGTTCCATGAGAGTTTTGTTCCCTTTTCTAAAAAGGACTTAGGCATCCCCATTTTGTCCTTCCTTCTTTTCGAGCTTCATAATGTTTGTGATTTGTTTCGTGGGTATTGGATATACCGGGCTTTCCAGGGTTTATATTGGCTTATCAGTGAGTGCATACCATGAGGGTTCTTTAGTGACTCGGTTACCTCACTCAGAATTATCGTCCCTACTTCCACCCATTTACCTACGAATTTCTTGAAGTTATTGTTTTTAATACCTGAGAAATACTCCATTGTTTAAATATACCACACTTTCTATATCTATTCTTCTTTTGATGAACATCTGGGTTCTTTCTAGTTTCTGGCATCTTGGAGGTATGTCCAGAAGAGGAATAACCATATCTTCAAGTAGTAATTTGCTAATTTTCTGAAAAACAGCTAGACTGATTTCCAGAGTGGTTGTACAAGCATACAACACCAAGAGTGGAGAAGTGACCTCTTTCTTCTCATCCTCTCCAGCATCTGCTGCCATTTGGGTTTTTGATATTGGCCAACTGACTGCTGTGAGGTGGAATCTCAGGGTTGTTTTGATTTGCATTTTTCTGATGACTGTGGATGTCCAGCATTTCCTTACATGCTTCCCTGATTCAATATTCCTCAATTGAGACATCTTTGTTTAGCTCTGTACCCTATTTTTAAACAGGTTTGTTTGATTCTCTTATGTCTAACTTCTTGAGTTCTTTGCATATATGGGATATTAGACCTCTATCAGATGTGGGATTCGTAAAGATCTTTTCCCAATCTGTTGGCTGCCATTTTGTTTTCTTGACAGTGTCCTTAGCCTTACAGAAACTTTGTAATCTTATTAAGTCTCATTTATCAATTCTTGATCTTGGAGCACAAGCCATTGTTGTGTTATTCAGGAATTTCTCTTCTAATATTTTCCTTGTACCTGCTTTTATGTGGAGAACTTTGATCCACTTGTTAATATAGCTTGATGTCAGTGATTGTGATTCCTGTAGACATTTTCTTGTTGGTAAGAATAGATTTCAACATTCTAGCTCTTTTGTTATTTCAGATGAATTTGCAAATTGTTCTTTCCAACTCTATGAATAATTGAGTTAGCATTTTGATGGGGATTCCATTGAATCTGGAGATTGCTTTTGGTAGGATGGCCTATATTTACAATATTGATCCTTTTAATCTAGATTGGTCTGAACTTGTCCTTCCTTGTAGGGTCTTTATGTGGTTTAGGAATGAGAGTTATTGTGGCTTTGAAGAATGAGCTGAGTTGTGTTCCATCTGACTCCATTTTGTAAAATAGTTTGGAGAGTATTCGTATTAGGTACTCAATAAATGTCTGATAGAATTCTAGACTACATCAATCTTGTCCTGGGCTTTTATTGGTTGGGATGTTTTTGAGGACTGCTTCTATACATTTTTCCCTTACAACTTTATTTTTAAAAAAGAGAGATACATGTTCAAATTTTTAAAAGCATTTTTGCATAAAACTACATGAAAATATTTTTGTCAGTACATGACTTTTTTAAAGGTTTGATACTATGCATTGACATCTTAGTAGTTAACATAAGCATAAAGTACATGTAAAACAAAACAGAACATGATAATTGTCAAAGTTTCCTTGGTGCTTATAGATTAATTATAATGATTTTTAAATACCAAAAATTGCCACAAGGCTATCTTCTTAGATCTAGAATTATTAATGATTTAAGGTCTAGGTGTATTCCACTCTGACTGGGTGCTATGCACTTGTTCTTTTTTTTTTTTTTTTTTTTTTCCTATGAAGGACTGAGACTTCTAATTTTTGGCCTTTCTTTTTCTTTTCTTTTCTTTTTTTTCTTTTGAGCTTCATATGATCTATGAGTTGTTTCTTGGGTATTCAGAGCTTTCTGGGACTAGTATTCAATTATCAGTGACTGTACATTATATCTATTCTTTTAATTGGGTTACCTCACTCAGAAAGAAATTCTCTAGATACATCCATTTTCCTAGAAATTTCAAAAAGTCATTGTTTCTGATAGCTGAGTAGTATTCTATAGTGTAAACATGCCACAATTTTTGTATCAATTCATCTACTGAAAATCATCTGGGTTCTTTACAGCTTCTGGTTATTATAAATAAGGCTGCTATAAACATGGTGGAGCATGGGTCCTTATTATATGTTGTATCATCTTTGGAGTATATGCTGACAGTGAAATAACTGAATCTTCAGGTAGGACTATGTTCAATTTACAAAGGAACTGCCTGAGCAATTTCCATAGTGGTTGTACCAGCTTACAACACTACCAACAGTGGAGGAATGTTTTTCTTTCTCCTAATTCTCTCCAGCATCTGCTGTCACCTGAGTTTTTTATTTTAGCCAGTCTTATTGGTGTGAGGTAGATTTCAGGGTTGTTTTGATTTGACTAGGGACTTCAAGCACTTCCTTTGATGCTTCTGAGACATTCAATATTCCTCACTTGAGAATTCTCTGTATAGCACTGAACCCCATTTTTTAATAGGCTTGTTTGATTAACTGGAATCTAACTTCTTGAGTTCTTTTTATATATTGGATATTAGACCTCTATCTGATGTGAGATTGGTAAAGATATTTTCCAAATCTAATGGTTGCCATTTTTTTGACAATATCTTTACAGAAACTTTTCAATTTTATTAAGTCCCATTTCTCTATACTTGGTATTAAAGCACTAGCCATTGGTGTTCAGTTCAGGAAAATTTCCCCTGTGCTTATGTGTTCTAAGGTTTTTTCCACTTTCTCTTCAAATAGTTTTAGTGTACCTGTATTAATGTGGAGTTATTTGATCTTCTTGCACTTGAGCTTTGTACAAGGAGAAAAGAGATGGTCTATTTCCATTCTTCTGCATGCTGACTGCCAGTTGAGCCAACATCATTTTTTGATGAGGTTGTTTTATTTCCATTGAATGTTTTTAGCTCCTTTGTCAAAATCCAAGTGACCATATGTGTGAGAGTTCATTTCTGGAACTTCTATTCTGTTCCATTTCTCTATCTGCCTATCTCTGTATCAGTACCATGTGGATTTTAAAACAATTGCCTTGTAATATAACTTGAGGTCAGGGATAGTGATCCCCATAGATGTTTTCTTGTTGTTAATAGATTTCAATAGTCTAGGTTTTTTTTTTATTCCAGATAAATTTGCAAATTGGTATTTCCAAATCTATAAAGAACTGAGTGGGGATTTTGATGGAAATTGCATTGAATCTGAAGATTGCTTTTGATTAGAAACCCATTTTTACAATAATAATCCTTCCAATCCATGAGCATGAGAGATCTTTACATCCTCTGAGATCTTCTTCAATTACCTTCTTCAGAGATTTGAAGTCTTTGTCATACATATACTTCACTTGCTAAGTTAGAGTCACACCAAGGTATTTATATATATATATATATATATATATATATATATTTGACTATTGTGAAGGGGATCTTTTCCCTAATTTCTTCCTCCACATGTTTGTCCTTTGAGTGGAGGAAAGCTACTGCTTTGTTTGACTTAATTTTATATCCAGCCACTTAGCTAAATTCTTTGTTGCTGCAAAAGTTCTCTGGTGGAATTTTTGGGATATACTATCATGTCATCTGTAAATAGTGATATTTTTACTTCTTCTTTTCTGATTTGTACCCAATTGATTTCATTTTGCTATATAATTGCTCTGACCAGGATTTCCAGTACTATGTTGAAAAAGTAGGGGGAGAGAGAGCAGCCTTGTCTAGTCCCTGATTTTAGTGTGACTGTTTCAAGTTTCTGGCCATGTTGGCTATTGGTTTGTTGCATATTGCTTTTATTGTGTACAGGTATGGAAATCGGATTACTGCTCTTTCCGAACTTAACATAAAGGGATGATGAAGTTTGTCAAATTCTTTATCAGCATCTAGTGAGAAAACCATTTGTTTTTTTTTTTTTTTTTTTTTTTTTTGAGTGTGAGTTTAGTTATATGGTGGATTAAGTTGATGAATTGATATATATTAAACCATCCTTACTTGATCATGGTGAATGATCATTTTGATGTGACTTTAGATTCAGTTTGCATGAATTTTCTTGAGTCTGTTTGCATCAATGTTCATAAGGGACATTTGTCTGAAGTTCTCTTTCCCTGTTGGGTCTTTGTGCCATTTAGGAATGAGAGTATTGTGGCTTCAAAGTATGAGTTGGGTAGTGTTCCATCTGTATTTTCTTCAGTAGTTTAGAGAGTATTGATATTTGGTCATCGATAAATGTCTGATAGAATTATGCACTGAACCCATCTGCTCCTGGGATTTTTTTTGGGGGGGAGGGGTTGGCAGTTTCTTTTCTTTTTTTTTTTTTTTTTTTTTTTTTTTTTGACAGGTTCTGTTTCTTTAGGTGTTATGAGATTATTTTGATGTTTTACCTGGTCCTGGTTTACCTTTAGTATCTGGTATCTGTCGAGAAATTTATCCATTTCCTCCAGATTTTCCAGTTTTATTGAGTATAGGCTTTTGTAGTAGGATCTGATGATTTCTTGAATTTCCTCAGTTTTAGTCATTATGTCTCTACTTTTGTTTCTGATTTTATTAATTTGGATACTCTCTCTTTGACCTCTACTTAGTCTGGCTATGAGTTTATCAATCTTGTTAATTTTCTCAAAGAACCAGCTCTTGGTTTTGTTGATTATTTGAATGGTTCTTTTTTTTTTTCTATTTGGTTAATTTCTGCTCTGCATTTGATTATTTCTTGCCTTCTACTACTTTTGTGTGTATCTACTTCTTTTTATTCCAGAGCTATCAACTGTCCTGTCAAGTTGTCAAGTTTCTACTGTATGCTCCCTCCAGTTATTTATTTATCATTTATTTATTTATTTGTTTATTTTGAAGGCACTCAGAGCTATGAGTTTTCCTCCAAGTACTGCTTTCATAGTATCCCATAGAATAGGGTATGTTGTGTTTTCTAAAGATCTTTAATTTCTTTCTTTATTTCTTCTTTGACCATGCTATTGTTCAATAGAGCATTGTTCAGCTTCTATTTGTATTGGGCTTTTAGTTTCTTTTGTTTTTATCGAGCAACAGCCTTAGTCAATGGTAATCTGATAGGATGCATGAAAGTATTTCAATATTCTTATATCTATTGAGGCTTGTTTTGTGACTGACTATATGGTCAGTTTTGCGAAAGTGCCTTGAGGTGCTAAGAAGAAGGTGTATTCTTTTGTTTTTGAATGAAATGTTTTGTTGATGTCTGTTAATTCCTATGATTCATAACCTCTGCTAGTTTCACTGCATCTATGTTCAGTTTCTACTTCCATGATCTGTCCATTGGTGAGAGTGGGGTGTTGAAGTCTCACACTATTATTGTGTGTGGTGCAATGTATGTTTAGAGCTTTATTAGGTTTTCTTTGATAAATTTGAGTGCTCATATATTTTGAGCATGTATGTTAAGGATTGAGAATTCATCCTGATTAATTTTTTCTGTAATGAGTAAAAAGTGTCTATCATTATCTTTTTTGATTACATTTGTTTGAAAATCTAATTTATTTAATATTAGAATAAATACTCTAGCTTATTTCTTGGGTCCATTTACTTGGAAGATTTTTTTTCTATACTTATACTTTGAGGTAGTGTCTATCTTTGTCTCTGAGATGAGTTTCCTGTATGCGGCAAAATGCTGGATTCTTTTTATGTAATGAGTCTGATAGTTTATGTCAGAATGGAGTCCATTTATGTTAACAGATATTAAGGAATAGTTATTGTTGTTTCCTGCTATTTTTGCTATTAGAGGTAGTGTTATTTTTGTATGTCTTTCTTCTTTTGGTTTTCTTGCTTAAATATTTTCTTTCTCTTTCTAGGGCATAGTTTTTCTTTTTGTGTTGGGTTTTACATCTATTATTCTTTGTAGGGCTGAATTTGTATTCAGATATTGTGTAAATTTAGATTGAACTGGAATATCTTAGTCTCTCCATCTATGGAGATTTAGAGTTTTACTGAATAGATTAACCTGAGCTGACATTTGTCTTTTTTTATATCCTGTATGATGTTTTTCCAGGATCTTCTAACTTTCATAGTCTCTTTTTGAGAAGTCGGGTGTAATTCTGATTGGTCCTTTTTTATATGTTACATGCCCCTTTTCTCTTACTGCTTCTCATATTCTTTCTTTGTTTTGAACACTTGGTGCTTGACTATTATGTGTCAGGAAGAATTTCTTTTCTGGTCCAATCTATTTGGAATTCTGAAGTCTTCTCTTATGCTCAAGGTCCTGTTATTCTTAAGGGTAGGAACGTTTTTGTCTATTATTTTGTTGAAGATATTTACTGTGACTTTTAGTTGATGTTCTTCACCTTCTTGTATTCCCATAATCTTTAGGTTTGATCTTCCCATTGTGTCCTGGATCACCTGGACATTTAGGCTTAGGAGCTTTTGTTTTAATTCCTTTTTTTTTTTTTTTTTTTTTTTTTTTGCATCTTCTTTTACTGTTTTGTTTATGTTTTCTATGTTGTCTTTAGCCCCTGAGATTCTCTCTTCCATCTCTTGTAGTCTGTTCATGATGCTTGCATCTGTAACTCCTAGTTTCTTTTTTAGGTTTTCTATCTTTCGGGTTGTCTCATTTTGTGTTTTCTCTATTGTTCCTATTTTCAGTTTTAATTCCTTCCCCTGTTTTGTTGTGTTTTTCTGTAGTTGTCTGAGTGATTTTTGTGTTTCCTATTTAAGAGCTTTTATTTATTTATGTGTGTTCTACTGTGTTGTTTAAGAGAGTTATTCACGCACTTCTCCAAGATCTACATTATTATAGTGAAGTACGATTTCAAGTCTGAGTCTTGTTTTTCTGGCGGTCTTGGCAATCAACTACTTGCTGTGGTGGGAGTGCTGGCTTCTGATGTTGCCAGGCTGTTTTGGTTTCCATTGCTTAAGTTCTTTCCCTTTCCTTTTTTTTTTTTTTTTTTTTTTTTTTTTTTGGTAATTTGTGATTATATATGGTCTTGTTGTAATTGACTAGTGCCTGTCTTGTGTGTGTCTGAGGGCCCGTGGGCTGCGGAAAAAAATTCTTCTGACTGTACGGCATTTTGTGTGGAAGCAGTGAGTTCTGGTGACAGTCGCTTGGCTCTGTCTTCGTGGGCTCAGGTGTGGGTGCTCTTGTGAGACTGTTCTGGGAGGTCAGACATCTGCTTACAGGTCCTGATTACTACTGATGGAGACCTGGCCCTTTCTCTAGGCCAAAAAAAAATACCCTTTTCCAGAGTGCACAGCACTCTTTGCTCTCTGAGAACTCCTGGTGTGCTCTCCCTAGACCTATGTGTCAGTCTTACCTCTGGTCCAGGTGTAAAAGCACCTGTGCATCTAATCTTCCAGCACTGCCTTTCTTGGACAGATCCTGGTTTCCTTTGACAGAAGCCTGGCCATTACTGTGGGAAAGAATCCTTTTCCACAAGCACCACCAAGCACTCTCTGTGCTCTTGGGTACTCATGGTGCAACCTTACCAGACCTGTACCCCAGGTTTTCTGCTGGTCCAGGTGGAAAAGTGCCTGTTCGTCTGGTGCCCAAGCACAACCTTTCTGGGTAGATTCCAATTCTGTCAGCGACCCAGCCCTTAATGTGAACCAGAAAAGATCCTTTTCCACAAGCCCTGCCAAGCAATCCCTGTGCTCTGAATACTCACTGCACAACCTTATCAGGACTGTGCCCTGGGTTGTCTACTGGTCCAGGGTGTCTGGTTATTCAAAATTCTTAAATTATATATATATATATATATATATATATATATATATATATATATGTATGTATATGTATATATATATATATATATGAATTAGCTAAGATTTACTATAGAGTTGTTTGTCTTAATACACAAAAGAATTTTTGTCTGCTAGACTACAGTTTAGCATTAAAAATTGTTGACATTTAAAATGATGTATTTATATACTATTGATATGCTAGATCATTTTTAAAAGAATTAATGTGCAGCTGGATAGAATGTTTTGTGTTTAAGTATGCCTACTGAGCTTGCAGAAGACCTAGGTTTGGTAGCCACATCCAGTATCACATGGCACATATTTGATTGGGACCTCAGAGAAAAAGTTATCTAATCTTTCTGGCCTTTGAATGCCCCAATTCTCATATGTACATATTCGTAGAGAAACACACACACTCACATGCACACAAACATAATTGTACCCACAGTTAAAATTTAAAATAAATTGTCTTATTTCTTTAAAGTTGTTTAATTAAAAAATAAAATGTCTTCATAATGATTTTATTTTTGAGAAAATAATATAATTACATCATTTCTCCCTTTTCTTTCCCCCTAGAGTTTTTCATATGAAATAATCAATGCTTCCCTTCTCTCTTTTAAATTTGTGGTCTTTATTTTTTTTTCATATATTGTTCCATTCATATATGTATACACATAGATATTCCCAAATATAGCCTGTTTATATGAATAATGTAAGTTGCATATATCTGTTCAGTGCTTGCTTAAAAAAATAGTTAAGTGTGATGATTTCAAATAATATCAAGAATGAATTAAAACAGCTTCAAATGGATACATAAAATATGCTGTTATGGACAACATATTTAGACATGCAAAATATATATCACATAATTAATAAATATTGAAATATGTTTATAAGCACTACACTCTGTTAGAACAAAGTATATCCCTGCTAAGGAAATGTGAGATAATTATATGAGTATTCAGGCATATGTCAAATAGATAAAAACACATACATCAAATGTGAACAGTTATATATTCTTAAATACATATGTATAGTTTTATAAGTGTCATATCTTGGCTAGCACAACAGAGCAAGAGGAAAATTCAGGTGCTAATTGTGAACATCTACAGTGCCAGAAGATATAAAAACTTTCAGCTCTCCTAGATCAATACTTTTGGATATATTTGATCAATGCCTTTCATCTGTTTATTTTAAGAGTGCTATTTCAGGATGGAGTGTGATTTTGATTTAAGAAGCTAAACATATTTTGTAGTACTGTCAATTCTAATTAAAGCCAGTGAAATGTTTGACATATTGTCTTTATCTTATCCATGGCAAGAACAAAATAATGGCAAATCAAAAAGAATGTTACCCTTATTCCACACTCTTGCCAACATGAGCCGTCATTTTTAAAGTTATTTTTAATCATTATGATCAATGTAAATGAAATCTCAAACTAGTTTTGATTTGCATTTTCCTGCTAACTACTGATGGTGAATATTTCTTTAAGTGTTTCTCAGGGGTATATATATATATATGTTTCCTGTTTTAAGAATTTTCTGTTTAGACCTGTACCCAGATATGTTCACTGCATAGTTTTATTATTTCTTTAAATAGTTTCCTTTATTTACATCACAAATGTTTCCTCCATTCCATGCCCCACTTCCAAGTATTCTCTAGCCCATCATCCTTCTGTCTGTTTTGCCTCTTACTGGGTATTCCCCAAACCCCTTCATCAACTCAGTCACCTTCATGCCACCCACCCCTACATTCTTCTTCCATGGGTCATCAAGCTTCTGCAGGATTAGGCATTTCTCTCCCTTTGAGGCCAAACAAGACATTCTTCTTCTACATATGTGCCAGGGGCAATGGACCCTCCCATGTACGCCCTTTGTTCAAAGCTTAATTTCTTGGAGCTCCCAGAGTCTGGGCTAGTTGAAACTGTTTGTCTTGCTATGAGGTTCCCACTCCCTTCAGCTCCTTCAATCCTTCCCCTAGTCCTTCCATAGAGGTCCACAATGTTAATCCAATGGTTGCCTGGAAGTATCTGCATCTGTCTCAGTCAGCTGCTGGTAGAGCTTCTCAGAGGACAGCTAAATCTTTCATGCTCACACCGTCAGACTCAGCTCCCTTGGACCCATTCCCTCTGGGCCATCTCACCTGAATATCCTGGGTAAGGGGGTAGTCAGTTCACCAACTCTTATACCACTGATGTCTGCTTTTTCAAAGCCATCCACAGGAGCCAGATCTACTCTCCTGCCTACGCAAGGTGAAGGGCCTGCTCTCAGAGCTCACAACCTTAGAACCAATTAAAGGTGCCCCTGCCATCAGAGGCAGCTTTAGTGTGTTGCACAGGGAAATTGAGAGCCTGTTCTCCATAGTGTTGCATATGGTAAGAGGAGTGGCCAGACCTCCTGCTCTCAAGCCTTCTGTGTCAGCTCCACCATGCTGCCAAGGATAGGGGTGGGGCCATATCTCCATCTTGTTATGGGAAGTGCAATGTAAGGGAAAAGGAGAGGTGATTTCTCATGTGACCCTCTGACAGTCCACCACAATCACGGGGAAGAGCCAGCTCTCCCATGCTCACACGCTTAGGTTCTGCTCACCTGACACCCCACCAACCAGGGCTCAGTTCTACTGTTCTTCCTGGGTGAAGCGTGGGGCCACTCTTCTATTTCTGTGACACATAAACTAATTTTATTATTAAAAAATCATCATCTTGCTTCTACGAAAACCATAGTCTATGTGTATACATATGCACACTCACACATAATAAATCAAATAAATAATAAATAATGATAGAAATATGAAAATATTAATAGTGGAATAATAAATGTATTGATAATTAGGCTTCAATCTTCTACACTCACTATTATTAATTAGCCTCCAGAAGAGCATATTTCTGCAACATCAGGACTTGCTGATATGGTTCATATACCTGTTTTTTTGGTTTTTTAATGGCATAAGCACCATTGAATCACAAGCCACTTTTCTCTTGTATACTAAGTATTAAAAGGTCTTAGGCTTGATTCTAAGATCATATTAGTGCACCACCCACGTGCAAAAAAAAAAAAATACAGTTTAAAAACAAACCTTTTAGCTTCTAACATAGTTGAGTTTTCAGAAGTTTCTTATTTAATCAGTAACTTCCTATTACAACTCTCCACAGTGTCTGATTTGTATATATTTTTAAAAAGGCAAGTATGTGCTCCCAATAAAACATGAACATTTTTCTGTTCAATAATCCAATACTTCTGGAGAGTTATTTGTGCTTAACAGTCCAGTGGGATTTACTCTGCCACTTTGTTCTTGGGTGTAATAAGTATCTCAATTACATGTGAAATGTTACACTGCATTACTATGAAAGACTAATCAATAAATGGCCAGTTTATTTCGTATTTGAAGACTTTGCAAAATGGAAGGTCATGCCTTATGAGAATACAATTGCAAAAGTGTCATCAAGCGATTACAGTGATTTGACAGTAATTAGAGTCTTGCTTCAACCTAGTTGCGGTATTTAACTTGGTTGCTACCTGAAGTGAAATTTAATATAGAAGCCTTCTTCCCTTAAATACTTTATTAGCAACTGAATTTCTAACTAAAATGTTAAGTAGGTGGATTGGAGATGGAGGACCCTCATAGAAGGAGGGGGTGGGGATAAAATAGGGGGTTGCTAAGGAGAACTGAGGTCAACACTTAAAAGGTAAATAAATAAAATAGCAAATAAAAATGAAAAAAAAAAAAAGACAGTGTTGACCACAGTGTAGAGCCTCCTGCACCTGCTTATGAGCTCATTGTGATTTATTGTGGCTCACACTAAAAAATGCTAATAACAAACCAAAAAGTTATGATGACAATGCTTATGTTTTGCTTCCCCAATATTCGGAAATACCCTTGTTTACCTCCCATCTACCATTCCTCTTCTTTTACTGAGGAATAACAAGCTTGAAGGCTAGCTGATGATACCGTTTCTAGTATGGCAAAATATATTATTGCTCCCCTCTTTGCCTTTTAAACTTTTAAACCTGATTTGTTTGCTATAAAAATTCTGCCCTGAAAATAGGCTGTTACTACAATTAGGCTTCTAAACTACTTTTTGTGGTCCTGACCTGATCAGTATTAGGGGGTTAGTTTACTAAACTCTCTGTCTTACTGAAATCAAGGTTACTATGGTATTCGGGTGACTCTGAGACCTTAGCAGATATTGGAAAGTGAGATTAATTCAAACAAAGTAACCACTTCAGTGCCATAGGATGAGATTTCCACTTCCATTAAGCACACATAAAACAAACATATGAAAATATATGTGCTTCAAAAATGTTATTTATCGTCTCCCTGTCTGATCCAGAGACCAGGAACCCAGCATTGGGACCTCTGTTCCCACCCGGCGGCCTTGGGGCACAAAACAGTGCTCCGGCCATTTGCCACCTGGACCAGCAGTTCCCAGAGATAAAGGCCTGGTGAGAAGGGGATCCAAGAAGCCAGGGGTCAGAGAGATCTCTGACAAGTGCACACAAAAAGGGACCGTTGCCCTGCCTGAACAAGGGAACAGGAACCCAGCATTGGGACTTCTGTTCCCACACGGCAGCTTTGGGGCACAGAACAGGGCTCAGACCATCCACCACCTGGACCAGTGGAGATCCGGGGACACAGACCAGGTACAAGGGAAAGGCAAGAACATATCACTGAGAACAAGATGGCAAGATAAAAGCTAAAGAGCATATCTCATGGAAACCAAGACAACCTGGCAACACCAGTACCCAGCTCTCCCATAACAGCAAACAGCGGAATTCCAAACAATCCAGAAAAAGAAGACTCAGACCTAAAATGATAACTAAAGACAATGATAGAGATTCTTAAACAAGAACGGGAGGAAAAGCAAAATGAATCAGAAGTTTTTAAAGAGGAAACAAGAAAAACACTCAAAGAACTCAAAGTATTAGAGGGAAACAGAACCAAAGAGATGAAGGAATGGAAGAAGTAATTTAAAACAGAAATTGACACAATAAAGAAAACACTAAAATAGATAATCCTAGAGGTAGAACACCTAAAAAGGAAATCAGGAGTCACAAGTGGAAGTATTTCCAATAGACTACAAGAGATGGAAGAGAGAATCTCGGGGGCCAAAGACAATATTGAAAACATAGACAAAACAGTCAGAGAAGATACAAAAACCAAAAAGCTCCTGACCCAAAATGTGCAGGAGATCCAGGACACAATGAGAAGACCAAACCTAAGGATAATAGGAATAGAAGAGGGAGAAGAATATTAACTAAGAAGTACAGTAAATATCTTCAACAAAATTGTAGAAGAAAACTTCCCTACCCTTAAGAATGAGATGACCACAAGCATAAAAGAAGACTTCAGAACTCCAAATAGGTTGGACCAGAAAAGAAATTTCTCCAGACACATAATAGTAAAAACACCAAGTGCCCAAAGCAAAGAAAGAATACTAAAAGCAGTAAGGGAAAAAGGTCAGGTAACTTATAAAGGCAGACCAATCAGACTCACACCCGATTTCTCAGCAGAGACTATGAAAGCTAGAAGAGCCTGGACAGACATCATGCGGACCCTAAGAGAGCACAAGTGCCAGCCCAGGTTGCTATACCCAGCAAAACTATCAATCACCATCGATGGAGAGATGAAGATATTTCAAGTCAAATCTAAATTTACTCAATATCTGACCACAAACCCAGCACTAAAATGAATCATAGGAGGAAATCCCAATACAATGAGAGAACTACATCCTAGTTAAAACAAGAAAACTCATAAGCAAGAAAACCAAAAAAAGAAAGAGACACAGACACAACTCAACCCACAAAAGCAATAATGGCAAGAAACAGAAACAAGTATTCCTTGATATCTATTAACGTAAATGGACTCAACTCCCCAATAAAAAGACATAGGCTATCAGACTGGATACATAAACAAAATTTAGCATTTTGTTGCATGCAGGAAACTCGTCTCAGAGACAAGACAGACACTATCTCAGAGTAAAAGGTTGGGAAAAAAATTCCAAGCAAACAGCCCCAAGAAGCAAGCTGGAGTGGCTATTCTAATATCGAATAAATCTCAATCCTTAACTTATATGCTCCAAATACAAAAGCAACACATTCATAAAAGAAACCCTACCAAAGCTCAAAAAAATACTTTTCACCCCACACAATAATAGTGTGAGACTATAATATCCCACTCTCACCAATGGACAGCTCATGGAAACAGAAACTGAACAAGGACACTGTAAAACTAACAGAGACTATGAACCAATTGGAATTAATAGATATCTACAGAACATATCATCCTAAAAAGAAAGAATACACCTTCTTCTCATGGCACCTTCTCGAAAATTGACCACATATTTGGACATAGAATGAGCCTCAATCAATATAAGAAGATTGAAATACTCCCATGCATCCTCTCAGATCACCATGGTCTATGGCTGGTCTTTAACAACAACAAAGAAAACAAAAAGCCCACATACACATGAAAACTAAAAAATGCTCTGTTAAACAATAGCAGGGCCAAAGAAGAAATAAAGAAAGAAATAAAGAAATTTCTAGAATTCAATGAAAATTAAAATACAACATACCCAAACCTATGGGATGGAATGAAAGCAGTCCTGAGAGGAAAACTCATAGCTCTGAGAGCTTTCAAAAAGAAACTGGAGAGAGCATACATCAGCAACTTGACAGCACAACTCTAGGACAAAAGGAAGCAGATACACCCAAGAGGAGTAGACAGCAAGAAATAATCAAACTTAGGGCAAAAATAGACCAAATAATAACAAAAAGAACCATTGTAAAAATCAACAAAACCAAGAGCTGGTTCTTTGATAAAATCAACAAGATTGATAAAACCTTAGCCAGACTAACTAGAGGGCAAAGAGAGTGTATACAAATTAACAAAATCAGCAAGGAAAGTAGAGAATTAACAACTGAAAATGAGGAAATTCATAAAACCATCAGATCCTACTACTAAAGCCTATACTCCACAAAGTTAAAAAATCTGGAGGAAATGGATGAATGCCTAGACAGATACAAGATCCTAAAGTTAAACCAGGACCAGGTAAACCATCTAAATAATCCCATAACACCTATAGAAATAGAAGAAGTCATCAAAAGCTTCCCTACCAAAAAAGCCCAGGTCCAGACGGGTTCAGGACAAAATTTTATCAGACATTTATTGCGGACATAACACCAATACTCTCCAAAGTATTCCACAAGATAGAATCAGATGAAATACTACCTAACTCATTTTTTGAGGCTACAATAACCCTCGTTCCTAAACCACACAAAGACCCTACAAGGGTTGAGAACTTCAAACCAATCTCACTTAAGAACATTGATACAAAAATACTCAACAACCTCTTTGCAAACTGATTCCAAGAACACATCAAAATGACCATTCACCATGACTAAGTAGGCTTCATCCCTGGGATGCAGGGATGTTTTAATTTAAGGAAATCCATCAATGTAATCCACCATATAAACAATCTCAAAGAACAAAATCACATGGTCATCTCACTAGATGCTGAGAAAGGATTTGTCAAAATTCAACACCCCTTCATGTTAAAAGTCCTGGAAAGTACAGGAATCCATGGTCCATACCTAAACATAATGAAAGCAATATAAAGCAAAGAATAGCCAACATCAAACTTAACTGGAAACTTGAAGCAATCCCACTAAAAAAAGGGACTCAACAAGGCTGCCCATTCTCCCCCTACCTATTCAACATATTACTGGAAGTCCTGGCTGGAGCAATTAAACAACAAAAGGAAATCAAAGAAATACAAATTGGAAAGAAAGAAGTAAAAATATCACTTTGTGCAGATGACATGATAGTGTACTAAAGTGACCCCACAAATTCCACCAGAGAACTCTTACAACTGATAAACAAGTTCAGCAAAGTGGCTGGATATAAAATTAACTCAAACCAATCAGTAGCCTTCCTATATTCAAAGGACAAACATGTAGAGAAATAAATTAGGGAAAAGATACACTTCACAGTAGTCACAAAAACTATGAAATACCTTGGTGTTACTCTAACTAAGCAAGTGAAGGACCTGTATGATAAGAACTTTAAACCTCAAAAGAAGGAAATCAAGGAAGATCTCAGAAAATGGAAAGATCTCCCATGCTCATGGATTGGAAGGATCAACATTTTAAAAATGACCATCCTACCAAAAGCAATCTACAGATTCAATGTTATCCCCATCAAAATTCAAACCAGTTCTTTATTGAGTTGGAATGATTAATGTGCAATTTCATCTGGAATAACAATAGACTAAGAATAGCAAAATCCATCCTCAACAACAAGAAAACATCTGCGGGATTCACTATCCCTGACCTCAAGGTATATTACAAGGCAATTGTGCTGAGAACTGCATGGTACTGGTACAGAAATAGGCACATGGCTCAATGGAATAGAATAGAAGATTCAGAAATGAGCCATTACATATATGTTCACCTGATTTTTGACAATGGAGCTGTAAACATTCAATGGAAGAAGGACAGCCTATTCAACAAATTGTGGTGTTTTGACTGACACTCAGCACGCAGAAGAATGAAAATAGACCCTTTCTTATCTCCTTGTACAAAGCTCAAGTGTAAGTGGATCAAAGATCTCCACACTAAACCAGATACACGGAAACTATTAGATGAGCAAGTAGGGAAAACCTTAGAACACATAGGCACAGGAGAAGATTTTCTGAACAAAACACCAATGGCTCAAGCTCTAAGGTCAAAGATTATCAAATGGGACTTATTGAGATTGCAAATTTTTTCTATGGCTAAGGACATTGTCAAGAAAACAAAATGGCAGCCAACTTAATGGGAAAAGGTCTTTACCAACTCCACATCAGATAGAGGCCTAATATCCAAGGTATACCAAGAACACAAAAAGCTAGACACCAGAGAATCAAACAACCCTATTAAAAAATGGGGTACAGAGCTAAACAAAATGTTCTTAATTGAGGAATATTGAATGGCTGAGAAACATCTAAGGAAGTGCTGGACATCCTTAGTCATCAGGGATATGCAAATCAAAACAACCTTGAGATTCCACCTCACAGCAGTCAGATTGGCCAAGATCCAAAACTCAGATAACATCAGATGCTGGCAAGGTTGCAGAGAAAGAGGAACACTTCTCCATTGTTGGTGGGGTTGTAAACTGATACAACCACTCTGGAAATAAGTCTGATGGTTCCTGAGAAAATTGGACATACTACTACCTGAAGATCCAGCTATTCCACTTCTGGGCATCTACCCCAGAGACACTTTAATATACAACAAAGACGCATGTACCACAATGTTCATAGCAGCTCTATTTATCATAGCCAAAAGCTGGAAAGAACCCAGATGTCCTTCAGTAGATGAGTGGATACAAAAATTGTGGTTCATTTACACAATGGAATACTACTCAGCCATCAGAAACAATGACTTAACCAAATCTTAAAAAAATGGTTGCATCTAGGGAATATCATCCTGAGTAAGATAACCCAGTCACAAAAGAACAGACATAATATGCAGTCACTGATAGTGGGATGTTAAACCCAGAGGCTCAGACTGCCCCAGAAACTACTCACAGACTGTGAAGTTCAAGAAAAAAAGAAAACAAAAAAAACAACAACAACAAAAAAACATTATTCTCAATCCTTACACACCAAGGAAACATTGACTAATTCTGGGTTACAGCTTGTTTTACATGTTTTTTTTTTTTTTTTTTTTTTGCTCATTGTAACTAATAAGACCTTAATGCAGAGTATTAAACTTCAAAAAAAAAAAAAAAAAAAAAAAAAAAAGGAAGAAAGAAAGAAAAAAAAAAAAAAAGCCAAGCACTGACAAAAATGTATTTGTATACATTTATGAAACAATGCTTAAAATTTTTATTTTATCTTTGTTTTTTACAGTAAAGTTAAAAAAGTTATATATCCTAATACTTTTTAAGCATTAAATATGATACGATATAATAGATTCTCCATCCATATATTTAATTATCTATCATGAAAATTAAAGAAAAAAAATTATATATTCTTTAATTTTTGATAAAACTTTGGCCTACATTTCATCCATGTTTTTTTAAAAAAAACAATCAATTTTACTGCAGTGGAAGGAATCCTGTTAAGTGAAAAATGACTTTGTTTCATTTAGAAATATATAAATATGGCTATTAAAATAAAAAGCTATTTTTTTGTAGAATATAGAAGAGGATTCTGAAACAAATAATTCAAGTCTTGAAAGTGTGAAGCAGTTTTCTTTTTTTTCTACCACCATAAATTCTTTAAAGACAAATTTTAAAATATTATCATATATTGAAAGAAAGTAGGTAGAAGTGAAAACTAAGTGCAAAGTAGAGCTCTAGTCTGAATCCTGTAAAAGAGAGAAGTAAAATAGAAGTTTCTAGATGTGTCATGTGATGCATACTCACTTGATGTTTACCTAAGGGTGGACCTATGGGAAGACACATGATGTTTGAAGAAAACATAAACAGTGATAGCATGCTTGCTGTGCTAATTCTGCAGTGCTTCACTGATCTTGCATCTTTGCTGATCTTCACTTGTTGACAGAGGCAGATAACTCTGTGAGTCTTGGTTAGTCTTAGTAGCTCCCATTGGGTCTTGCCAATTTGGAGGAGGCCTGGTAGTTTCTGCTGTATGTTGTTGCTGGCGGTATCCTGAAAAGGGGAGACTGGAGTCATCCCAAAGAACTATTTCTAAACATGTCCACATCCCCTTTTCCTATTTACCATCTTTTCTCCCCTACCTTTGGACAGTGGGCTAGAAATGAGGTTGAAACATCTGAGAATCTTTATTCTGAGAAATGTACAGAAGTGGTATCGGTTTGTCATGCCCGCAAAGCACTTAGCTCCTACTCTTCTTTTCATACTTCATGGGGTTTTTCTTTACTCTCATACGACTGGTAAGTTAAAAGATGAAGAAGTCTTCATGTTTTATGTTAAAAGGAAACATAAAAGAATTTTTGAGAAATATTTATTGTTTGTTTTCCAAACTTTTTTTGGGGGGGGGAGGGTGCATGGAAACCTGTCAGGGTAAACTATGTTTAACTCCCAGGGACTAAAACACCAACCAGTGAACACACTTAGACCTATGGCTCTAGTTGCATATGTAGCAGAGGATAATATTGTCTGGCATCAATGGGAGAAAAGAGGCCTTTGGTCCAGTGAAGGTGAGTTTCTCCACTGTAGGGAAATTCATAGGCATTGATGTGGAAAGGGTGGTTGGGAGAGGGAGCACCTTTATGGAAACAAATGCAGGACTAGGGGGGATGCCAGCAGGAAAAAGGGGATAACATTTGAAATGTAAGTACAGAGAACATCCAAGAAAAAATTAAAAAAAGAAATTTGGCAGTTCTTTGCTGTACACATGCTGAGGACCTCATATCAGCTGGGGTATGCTACTTGGTGGCTGGTACAGAATCTGAGAGATCTCAAGGCGACTGCTGGTCTCCTATAGGACAGCCCTTCTCCTCAGCTACTTCCAGCTTTTTCCTACTTTCCCCAAAGGGGTAAGTAGTTTCTGTCCATTGGTTGGGTGCAATACAATAAATGACCATACCTTTTCCTGTGTGTTAGTAAGCTATTTGGAGTAATGAGGAGGAAAAACAAAAATAAAATTAAATTAAAAGGAACATACAGCTGAAGTAGGCATATTGGAGTTGTTCCTCATGGAAATGTTATTACTTTTTCACATTTCCCATATTTCATTCTACATCATTTTACTAGGCTTCACAGTTTAGTGTTTATTTAAAACTCCTCCCTTCCTTCCTTAATTAAATTGTTCTTTTTCTTCTTTTATCATCTTTTCTTTGACCCTCTCCCTGCCCTTGACAATGCTGTGGATTAAACACAATGTCAGGAAGTCCCTTCAATAAATATTTTTAAATGAATAATATCCTGCTCAGTATTGTCTCCCAGAAAAATGTTGACTTCACTCATCACTTCTGTTCTTTGTTATTGTAAAAGTAAAATACGTGTATGATCTCAAATCTCTATAATCCAGCACTGGAGAAAGAGAGGCTGAGGTTTCATCAAAGTTATCATTGTAATATGACCTGCCTAGAGAGTTACAGGTCATTGAGGAATGCATAAGGAGACCTTGTCTCAAATAATTCATCCAATCTAGTTTTTTTTTGGGGGGGGTGGAGGGGTGGAGAGGAGAGTTCAAACACAGAGAAAGGGAGGTGAGGAGGGGTGGAGTGGAGGCCAGCTATGAGCATGTAGAGAGAGGGGGGGGAGAGGGCAAAGGAGCAAGAGAAGAAGAGACAAATTTAATTTTTGATTCTTGTTTTTTAGACAGCTAGTTTTCAAGGAAAAAATAGTATCTGTTTAGGTCATGGTAACAAACGCACATGCCTATTTACCTGTGCATGTGTGTTAGAATCTGTGTATTTGTGTCTTTGTGAGTCTGTGTATGCAGACACCTGGGTGCATATGTGTGCAAGTATATTGTAAATGCCTTTTTATAATCTACCTTTTAATATTCAAGAGACTATCAATGAGAGAAGATAGTAGTAATCAATTTTTTAATTTTGTCACGATATAAATTATTTAAAATTTTTCAATATTATTGTTTGTTTATGTATATATATGAATATGAATGTTAACATTTTGAATTTGTAAGTAATGCACTAAAGCATTAACCCATATTTATATAGGTGATCACAATGTCAGAAAATATTTCTACATGATTATTTTTTGATTAACTTAGCTTCAATAAAACTTGTCCTGCCATAAATTAATCTTTTATTGGAACTTATTTTATAATTGATTTTATAGTCCATTGATCATAGGTCAAATAATTTATGGTTAGATGAATAACTACAAATCTTCACACTTGACAAAACTGAGTTTCTCTGTACATTGTTAGCAGCAAATAGGTGCTACTAAAAAGGAAGGTATTATTGGATCTCTGATAAACTTAGATTAGGCAATCATTTTTTAAAAGTAAAATTGTAGAGCCTTTAAACTTAAGACCCTGAAACATTTAAGAACTTGCAACTATCATTCAGTTTTTTTTTTTTTTTTTTTTTTTTTTTGAAAACAGAAGTTTAAAGAATCAGCATCAAAATTTATAATGAAATAGAAGTGCTCAAATGGCTTACAGTTTTTGGCTTCTGGATAGTGATGGATGATGATCTTGGGCTTCAAATCTTCTCACTTATTGTTATTAATTTCCCCCAGCCAGAGCTCCCAGAGACTGTACTACTAACCAAGGAATACACACCCATGGCTCCAGCTGCATATGTTGCAGAGCATTGCCTTATATGGCATTAGTGGTAAGAGAGGCCCTTGGTCCTTTGGATGCTCTATGTCCTCAGGGTAGAGGAATGCTATAGAGGTGAGGTGGGAGGGGTGGGTGGGTGGGTGATGGGACAGGGGTTTTTCGGAGAGGAAACCAGGAAGGAGGATAACATTTGAAATATAAATAAATAAAATAACCAATAATTTATTTTTCAAAATGTGCCATTTTTGTCCACAGAACCTATCACAGGTGTAGCATATGACAGGTAAGGATACCATAAATCAAGGGTCTACAGAGATGGCAGAGCTGTAAAAAGCATGTTTCTTAGCACCCATATTAGGCTCCTTACAACTACCTATAACTCCAGCTTTAGGGAGATGTGAAGCCTGTAACTTCAGTAGACATCTGTGTGCATACACAGACACATACACCATGACACACACCCCACATACACTAAAAATAATAAAAATAAATATTGAGAGAAATAATGAATGTACAAAATATAAATATATATGGTTTGGTTTTCTTCAAATTAGTGTAGTTCTCTTCAAAAAATAAGTATGTATTTTCTATATTTTATGGTAGTTCTATTAAACTCTTAGAAATAGAAATTCTAAATAGTTTCTCAGTTTCTCTGAGATCCATAAACAGTGACAGTGAGAGGAAAGCTTTGCTTTCTTTTTTCAAATAAGCCTTTATCCATTGTCTTTATCATTTTTAGAATTTGCAGGTCCCCAAACATTTTAACTCCAAACCATAAAGATGAGTTTTTTTCAGTGAAAATAAATCAATCTAGACAATATTTGCAATTAAATTGTTCTTTAATACAAAGCTTAATACAAATATAAATGTTTACTATATGCTAAGCCCCTTTAAAACTTTATCTTTCCATTCTTAAAAAAAAAAAAGGGCAATGAAGGAACTGGCTAGTAAGCGTTTTGCTAGAATAGTAAATGCTTGAGATCATAAAAAGAAAGGGAAACAAATAAATAAAAGCATGCACAACAGTGTCTGATTGGAATAGTGCTGGAAGGTCAAACCAGGGCTTCTCCATGATAGACAGTTACTCTACAATATGAGCTACAACATCTTAATACCAAGTAGTCATTGCTTCTTACAAAACAAAAAGATTATCAAAATCATTATAATTACAATAAGAAAAATTACTTACTACACAGTGACTTTAAAGTTTCAATTAGTTGAGCTCAATACTATTCTTCCAAACATCCAAAATTTTGAACTTTCAAAACAATCTCATTGATAAGTTATGTTTCTCTAAATCAATTACTAGGAAGTATTGATTGTTTGTATTTGCTTCTAATTTTGAATTTATTTCAACTGATTGAAATACTTCAAAGATTTAATACAGTTTTATAAAAAAAACTATGAAATAAACTTTGGCCATATTGCTTTTATTTATTTTATAACTTAATACTTAGGAAAATTATGATGTAGTTTTATTATATCTCATTTTGAATGCCAGGCATTTTCCCTTTGCTTATTGGCTTAGTTCCAAAGAGTTGTAATAAAGTTACAACAAATTTATGTATTATATTTATACAAGATTTTTACCTTGGCTGTTTGAATTTTTTCATAGATTAATGTAATCCCTGGAGCTACTCAGAGATTCATGTTTTATTTTATTTTCCCTGTATACATATTTCTTTCTAAAATAAAATGAATGATCATTATGAATCCTTGAGTCTCCCTAGAGTCATCCAGATCTCTGTATCTGTAGTCTTCTTCAACGGGGTGGCTCCTGATGTTGTCATGTTGACTTTTAGCACTGCAAGGGGAACACTCAGAAATTGCCTTCTTGACACATTCCCAAGATGCCTCAATCGTGCATACCCCAAGGAATATGGAGGTCATTTTCCATGAAACAACCCCACTCTGACTTAAATATGTAACGCTAATCTTCTTCTACTCTTTGGAGATGCTGCTGCAAATTTAAATGAAACATAAAACTAGAGGACAAAACAAGCTATTCCTGAGATTAATTTCTCAGTACAGACTCATCTTCTTCCCCTGCACTGAGCTGGTTTCAACAGGCCTCTTCTACAGTGGACCCTGTAGTGGACCTGATCCCCAAACTGAAAACAGGACAGTGATACCTTGAAAGGCTTTAACCAACTAAGCTGAAAACCATTGAGTCTGTATTCCATTAATTTTATTCCACAATATTCTACCTTCAAGTTTTAAACTCTGTACAAGTGTGAACAACTTATCACCATTACTGTATCATGTAAATCTGTCACATAATGCTCCTTTGGGAAGGAAGTGGATCTTATGTGTAATAACCCTTTTCCAATGTAGCCCAGAAGCCTATGGCTGAAAATCTACTGCATCCCATTACCATATGGTTCAGATCTCTCAACAAGCTCTAACATGATCTATACATAGTATTCACTTCTAGGTTAGGGGCTGATTAGAATTTCATAGTCTAGTGAAACTCAATTTAAAAAAAAAATCCATGCATTGATCACTCAATGATCCCCAATGTTTGGAATTGCTGTAAATCTAAAATCCTATTAGTGGTTTTCTGTTCCTGGAGACCTCTCAAATTCATTTTTTTAAATTAATTTTTATTTTTCAAGACATGGTTTCTCTGTGCAGCCTTGGCTATCCTGGAACACGCTCTGTAGACCAGGCTGGCATCCAAATCATATAGATCTGCCTGTCTCTTCCTTCCAAGTTTTCAGATGAAGTATACATTACCAACACCTGATTTCAAATTCATTATGTATGGATTATCAGGCCTTTTCTTGACCATGATGTGTAACTCTGCTTCCTTAGTTGACCTTGGAATCACCCTCCTTGAACTTAGACTGTATCTTTTCTTGTACTTTTTTGACTTGTTGTCCAGTGTCAGTTGTCTTGTACTGGGAAAAGTACAATGTACATTATTTTGTAATAGAGTTTCTTGGAGAGTTTTCTTTTTTTTTTTTTCCTTTACACTAAACCTCCAGAACAGACATTGTATATCCAGTGATGATGAAATCATGTTAGTGTGTGTGTTGATCAGGTTACTCTTTTTTCCCTTCTAGTGTTGATACTGAATCATTTGCAGTCAGCTTCTTTTTTTTTCTTGTTTTTTAAATGACTTTATTTTACAAAACAATGATAAATGTACAGATTTTAAACATTTTTGCTTAAAATTATACATTTTTGTCAGTACTGTTTTTTCAGACATTAAAGTAATTTTTACATAAAACCATGTGAATATATTTTTTAGTCAGTACTTGATTTTTTTCAAGGGCTTGACTGTATGCATTGAAAACCTAATAGTTACAATAAGTGTAAAGTACATGCAAAACAAAACACAACATGGAAATAGTCAAAGTCTTCTTGTTTTGTAAATATATGTATATTTTTTTGTTTTCTTTATTTCTTGGACTTCATACAGTCTGTGAGTTGTTTCTGGGGGAGTGCAAGCCTCTGGGGTTAGCATCCCACTATCAGTGATGCAGTCAGCTTCTTAATCTCATCCTGGTTTCCTGCTGAAAGAATAGCCCGCCTGCTGTCTCTCTTCTTTGTTTTGAGTATCTCTATGTGGATATGAGAAGTGATAGGAGACTCTGAAACTATTTCTCGTTTTTCTGACACCTGATAGACACAGATATTAGACAATTTGATCCTTGAAAAAAAATACTGACTTCTCTGCCGGATGAGGAGATTGGCTGACTAAACTAAAAAGTGAAATCTTTTTATCAATTCAATATTTGAACAGTATATAGAAAAGCTATCCTCCCATTAAGTTCTCTGACTAACATGTGCCTACTGCAATACATGCTGAATTTCTGAACTAAATGATTTGGGATGCTGTGCTGGTAAAGAGAAGTTAGAGTGTGTCTTCTTTGCAGAGAATGTGATTTTCCAGACTATCAACTTTTCCTTTCATAAACAGAATGCATGCTTTGTCATTCACATGCACATTTTTCTCTTCCTAACATTACTACTTCTTTGGTTTTCTGTTGTTTGGGGTATATATTTAACATAAAACAAGTCTACAAAATATCAAATAAAATGTAACTGTAGAAGGGAAACATAAAATAGAAACAATTAAAATTAAACAATATTAATGAAGGTTTCTGGTCAGTACCAGGTTGGCTTTTTTGACTTTCATATTTTATGACTCAATTTTTTTTCTTTTTTTTTCTCCAAAAATAGGGACTTACGGTCAAGTTATTGAAAGTATCTTTTCTAGTTTCTTCTATGTCAACATTAAATGCCTAAAGAAATCTGGGAAGAGGAACCCTTAGTTGAAAAAATAGTCCCATAAATATCTGCCTTTAGGTAAGTCTGTAGAGCATTTTCTTGCTTACTGATTGACATGGAAGTGCCTAGCTGATGGTGGCAGAATTATTTCTAAATACATATTTCCAGATGGTATATAAAAGAGAAATGAGCTTGTTGTGAGGACCAAGCCATTAGGAAGTGTTCCTCTAAGGTATCTGTATCAGTTTGAGCTTAAAGTTCCTGCCTTCTGTCAGCGATTGGCTGTTACCTGGAAGTTTAAGATAATAAATCTTTTTCTTCCCAGGATGTTTCTGGTCAACGTGCTTCACCACAATAGAAAACTTAACAAAAATGCTATCTGAGAGCATTGCCAACAATCTGTACTGTTTGAAGGTCTTTGAGACATCCCTGATCATTAGCTACATAAAAGTAACCCATTCCTGAGCACCAGAAGAAGCTTTGTACAGAACCATGAAGATAAGGAGAGAGGTAACCCAAACCAAAATGAATAAATAAAAATGCCACCACTACCACCAAAACAAAAACAACAATATTATTAAAAAAACAAACAAACAAGAATCTTACTCTCTTACTCCTCCATGAACCTTGACAGCTACCACAATGAGTGAGTTACAATACAAAGCTCATCTGATGGAATTATGCCAGAAATATTATGGGAATAATTGGCTTCTGGTTGATTATAAATCATCTCCCATAAAATAAAACTTAAACTTGAAACCAATATTGGTCCAAGATACTACAGAAAAAATAGGTCATACACATTAGGAGAAAACCTACAACTATTATTCTGACAAATGGACATAATATGGAAGCAACTTCTACTGACTTATAAATATAACCATAACACAACTTTGAACCCTCATCAGAGAAGCTTTCATAGTAAAGAGTGATTAAATAAAGATCTATAATTGGACAGTGTGAATAGAAGAAAACAAGAATTGTCTTCAGAAATCTGAATCCTAAATCAACATACCTAATGCACATACCCAGGGGCTCAATCATTACAACAGAGATGCAGTGATAAATTAGTTAAATGCTTTGCCTTCCAGAGGGTTGCAGGTGCACTGAACCCACCGTAGAACTTTCTGTATTAGCGAATGAGACACACACACACACACACACACACACACACACACACACACACACACACCAGCTAATTTTGATATGCTTTGACTAGCTCAGTAGTTTAGCTATTCTAATGCTCCCTGTGGCTAGCATAGAGTCCCCACTCCATCTTTCCTGAGTCAACTTGCTAATCAATATTTCATATCTGCTACCCCAGACCCACTTGGGCAAGTGGTCCTTAGAGTCACTTTCCTACATTTTTACATGGCTGGTTGCTTTATTTTTCAGCTCATGGGTCTAAATTCATGGTGATTTTCTCTTTCTCATTTTTTGGTTCCTTGTCTGCTCAATTTAAATGTCCTGCCTTTTTCATCCTGACAAGCCATTGGACATTAGCATTTTAATTTCCCAATCAGAGCTAGCTGGGGGGTGGAGGCATGTTTCTATTAGCATCTGAACCCACAGATTCCCCTGTGATTCTGGGACCCAAATTAAGACAAATAATAAGAACCAATACCCACCGCAGTGGGTAAGAGTTCAATAGCCAGAAGCAATGGATAGACATAAAGTTAACAATGTGATCCTGAGACAAAGGATCAAATATACAGATGAATTCATAACATTTTTTAGAAAATAGACCTGAACTGTGCAGGTCCAAGCCAGAATAAACCCAGACATGGAAAGTGGCATTTTTTAGCTAGCTGCCATGATACGCAACATCAATTTTGTCTAAGGAATTCCTGTGGAAGACCACATACCAAAGAATGTTTGTACAGTAAGCATCGGGTCAAATGGGCTGGGGAGGCACAAAACTTTGAAGAATACCGAGTTTGGAGTTTGTATTGATATGAAATAAAGAATGAATATGTTCAAAATACATCCATAATTCTCAAAACATAATAATATAGCACAATTTAAGAAAATATATTTGAGTAAGAGAAAAATTTATTAATAACCAAAAAGAGAAGGTGAATATAGTTATATATTTAGTATAAGTGTTTGAAATTTATTTTTCATTGATATTTAACAATAATAAAATCAATACAATGTGTTGTGGTTGGAAATAGTTTTGGGCAGATAGTAGTTTTGTATAATTCATGCTGTATGTAAAAACATTAATATGTCAATATGACTAAAGTCAAATCATATCACATTTATACATTTATTGGATTAAAAAGTTGGTGTGAACATTAGGTCTAGTGTGAGTTAATACATCTGAACCTGATACCAGCTGACAATGTAGGAAGAAAGATGGAAGTAAAACTGAGTGTTTGCCTTTGCAAATATATGTCATAAAAATTGAAGGACATATTCGAGGCATCTTATTCTAATTCTATACTGCTATTATATGTCCTGGAGCATATTCAATATATATGTACACATTTGCATAATCATCTGGTAGTTTTTATACATTGTATCTGGAAACATTTTAACATAATCATTTTGAAAACATTTATATAAGAAATTTTTGCATATATTTTTTATAAAGTGAACAAATTTATTTCAAAAAGCAAAGATAAATATACAGATTTTAAGCATTTTTGAATAAAATATATGAATACATTTTTGTCAGTACTTCTTTTTTTAAAGGTTTAATTGTATGCATTAATATCTTCTTAGTTGCAATGAGCATAAAGTACATGTAAAATAGGATGTAACCAGAAATAGTAAGTTTTCTTGGTGTGTAAAGATTGTAATTGTATACTTTTATGCAAAAAATGCTTAAAATTTGTACATTTATTTTTGTTTTTTTTTAAATAAAGTTCTTCAAAATAAAGATTAAACATAATGATTTTTTTTTTGAACTCTGTTTTTCTTAAACTTCATATAGTCTGTGAGTTGTCTCTGGGGTATTCAGAGCTTTCTGGGGTTGGTATCCAATTATCAATGACTGCACATTATGTCTGTTCCTTTGTGACTGGGTAATCTCACTCAGGATGATATTCTCTAGATGCATCCATTTTCTTAAGAATTTCATAAAGTCATTTTTTCTGATAGCTGAGTAGTACTCCATTGTGTAAATATACCACAATTTTTGTATCCATTCATCTACTGAAGGACATCTGGGTTCTTTCAAACTTCTGGCTATTATAAATAAGGCTGCTATGAACATTGTCATGCATGTACTTTGCTGTATTTTAGAGTTTCTCTGGGGTATATGCCCAGAAGTGGAATAACTGGGTCTTCAGGTAGTACTATGTCCAATTTTCTGAGGGACCACCAGAATGATTTCCAGAGTGGTTTTACCAGTTTACAACCCCACCAAAAGTGAAGAAGCATTCCTCTTTCTCCACATCCTCGCCAGCATCTGCTTTCTTCTGAATTTTTTATCTTAGCTATTCTAATTGGTGTGAGGTGGAATCTCAGGGTTGTTTTTATTTGCATTTCCCTGATGGCTAATGATGTTCAGCACTTCCTTAGAAGCTTCTCAGCCATTTGATATTCCTCCATTGAGAACTTTTTGCTTAGCTTTGTACCCCATTTTAAATAGTGTTGTTTGTTTAACTGGTGTCTAACTTCTTGAGTTCTTTTTATACATTGGATATTAGAATATCTATCAGAAGTGGAGTTGGTAAAGTGGCTGGATATAAAATTAACCCAAACAAATCAGCAGCCTTCCTCTACTCAAAAGACAAATGTGTGGAGAAAGAAATTAGGGAAAAGATAACCTTCACAATATCACAAACAAAATTAAATACCTTCCTGTGACACTAACTAAGCCAGTGAAGAACTTATATGACAAGAACTTCAAATCTCTAAAGACAGAAATCGAGGAAGATCTCAGAAAATTAATAAATCTCCCATGCTCAGAGATTGGAAGAATCATCATTTTAAAATGGCCATCTCACCAAAAGCAATCTACAGATTCTATGCAATCCCTATCAAAATATCATCTCAATTCTTCACAGAGTTGGAAAGAGCAATGTACAATTTTATTTGGAATAACAAAACACCTGGAATAGTGAAATCCATCCTCAACAACAAGAAAACATCTGCAGAAATCACCATTCCTTACCTCAACTATATTACAAGTGAATTGTGCTAAAAATTGCATGGTACTAGAACAGAGATAGGTACATGGATCAGTGGATTAGAATAGAAGATCAAGAAATGAGCCCTCACATATATGGTCACCTGATTTTTGACAAAGGAGCTGTAAACATTCAATGGAATATAGACAGACTATTCAACAAATGGTGTTGGTTCAACTGGCACTCAGCATGCAGAAGAATGAAAATAGACCCTTTCTTATTTCCTTGTACAAAGCTCAAGTGCAAGTGGATCAAAGATCTCCACATTAAACCAGGTACACTGAAATTATTATAAGAGAAAGTAGGGAAATCCTTAGAACACATAGGCACAGGAGACAATTTCCTGAACAGAACACCAATGGCTTGTGCTTGAAGATCAAATATTGACAAATACAACTTAATGAGATTGTACAGTTTCTGTAAGGCTGAGCACACTGCCAAGAAACAAAACGGCAACCAACAGATTGGGAAAAGATCTCACAATTTCTTAATAGGTTTGCCTTTAATAAAAGTGCCTGAGTAAAAATCTATTGACAACAAGACTGGTGATCATATCACTTGGTGGTTTAAAATAGGTTGCCTGACTTCATATGCTTTGCATGTTGACATTACCTCAAATCCTAGGCTAATATTTGAAGCTGAGTTGAACATAGAAGGTAGGGACTAGATAGAAAACTTGCTAGACACAATTATTGGGAACTTGAAGATATTCTTGGTGGATGAGGTGGATGGCATTGCAAAATACTCCTGCATAAGTTTCAGACTCCTCAGCTGTAATCCCAAGAACCTCACCAATTCATTGAAGGTGGCTGTGCTGCTAGGATTATCCAGTTTCAAGAGAATTTTATAGCTAAGGCATCTGCCCACAATGTTGTTGTTCAAATATGTTAATGCCTCTCAACTGTGGTAACAAATCCTTTAATTATTTCATTGCTTACCCTGAGTTTATTTTGGGATTAATTCAATTTTAGCCTCTGGAGGGTTGTAGAAATTTTATTCTGAAGTATTTAATGACTATGACTCAGCTCTGTTTGGGCAACACAAAGTCTGTCACATTATTCTGATAGACTTGTGCACACACACACTCACACACACACACACACACACACACATTTATCTGACTGAGATGCTTAGATAATTAAATTTACGATGATCCATTTTACTACTTGGATTGATGGCATGAATGTAGGAACTGGTAGATCTAGCTATACTAGTTTGAATTTCTCATAACAAACAATATAATTTTTTAGTAACTGTGACATCAGATTAACAAAAACTGTACTTATCTGATTTGTACTATATGAATTGAAGATAAAGTGAAGTGAAATAGATAAATTTTGAAAAAGTTTCATTACTCACAGAAAAGGAAGGTCAGAAGGTGAATTTCTCAGTCCATCTTAGATGGAAGAATAAAATGTTCATGGGTAGAAATAAAGGGACAAATAGAGGAGCAGGGTTTGGAGACAAGTTTGTCCAGAGACTGCCTCACCTGGGGATCCACCCGATATGTGGCCACTAAACCCAATCACTATGGCTGATGCCAAGTAATGCTTACTGGCACAAACCTGATATGGATGCCTCCTCAGTGGTTCTGTCAGAGCCATACTGATACAAAGGAGGATGCTTGCAGCTAGCCCTTAGACTGAACATGACAACCCTAATGGAGGATCTAGAGAAAGGCCTGAAAGAGCTGAAAGGGTCTGGAACCCCATGAAAAGAACAAAATGAGCAACTAACCAAACTCAACACAGCTCCCAGGGACTAAAAGACCAAGTAATAAATTTGCATAGAGAGATCCATGGCCCCAGGTGCATATGCTGCAGAGGACAGCATTTTCTGACATGAATGGGAGGAGAGGCCTTTGGTCCAGTGAAGGCTCATTTTCCCAGTGTAGGGGAACACCAAGGTACTGAGGTGGGATAGGGTGGGAGAGAGAGGGAGCACCCTCATGGAGGCAATGGGAGAAAGAGGGAAATGCGATTGGTGGAAAGGGATAGCATCTGAAATGTAAATGCAGATAATATCTAATTAAAATGTATAAAAGTGTTTCATTTAAAAATAATTGATTAAAAAGCAAAATCAATAATAGTTTTCTAATCTTGTTTTATCATTGTGACACTACTTTCTTGTCAAAAATGTTGTTTTGATTCTTTTATTTGGTTTAGGCTATTTTTGAATATAAATACACAAAGTTTTAGGCATAAAATATTCTTTGAATATTATTTTCTAACTTTGCTCTTAAAAACATACATGTCTTTGTAATTTTATGATATTCAATTATGTTTAGTCTCTGTAAAAGGAAATGAAATTTGTGCTGTACATGGCTGATTTTAGAGGGAAGTGATAGGGATTATTTAGAGTATTTAGAGTAAAAATATTCCAAAATTGTAAACTCATTTTCTTACATCGATATACTTTTAAAACAGTCTGCAAAATGTCAGGAAGTGGTAAAACTTACAGTCACACACACATTCACACACACACAAAACCATGAAGTATCAACAAATATTTTCACACAAGTAAATAAATAGAAGCAATTTCTAGTATGTTGTTCTTGGAATCATTAATGAAAGCATAGGGTTAAAACTGATTCCTTAAATTAATATCCAATCATGGAAGGTAGATTGGTCAAAAATTTCAAACTGTATCAGAATTGATTGACAGGGGGATCTTTTTGAAAGGCAAATTTTACTCAAGCCCTAGATTAAATTAATTAAATTTGGAGTATCAAGTACTTAGATATGAGGCATTCATTATAGATTAAGTTTTGTTTCTTAAATTTCTTCAGTGTTCTTGAATAATGGATTGAAATTTATTTTACTCACACCAAGACTAAACTATATTCAGAGTAAATTTCCCTGTTGTGTTAGTTTTGTTTTTATGGCTTCATCCAGGGAATAGCCATGTGATTTGGCTCACTTCTTTTTCTTTTAAATTTGTTTCATTTCATTTGTCTTGTTTATCAGTTCTGATATATTTCAGTGCAAGTGAACTCAAGTATATTTGATATTTAATTTAGTTTCATCAGTACCTACTCATAGGTTATGAATTTATTTGCCAATATTGCCACTTATAACTGACTTGAGAATAAAAAAATATTAAAAACACAATAATAAGAATACAAGAAGCATTCTATGTTAAGAATATTTAGAGAATACTCATTGAAGAAATTGCAATAACCATCTGCTCTTATTTACACAGATAAATTCATCTATGTTTAGGTAACATTTCACAAATTTTGTCTTCAAGGAAAAGGTAGAATGCTGCTGACAACAGTTGCTCAAGCTACTTAATTCACTGCTGTAAATAAAACCAAACTGAGGCAATTATTTTTATTTAAATAATAAAGTATAATATTTGTTTAATGTCAGGAAATATATACAAATCTTCCAAAAGATTACCATTTAATTCATGTTGCAACACATGTAGTTTTTACCAAATATTAATTTTAGTTTTATCTATAAATGATTAACCTATAAGTAAAAACTGGAAGAAAAGGTGATAGTCAGCTATTCTCCTTTGTATGATCAAGGAATTTCTATTAGTCTACAAGAAAGAACTCTTAGAAAATTAGCCAGACCAAATTTATTTCTGCTACTATCTAATCCTATACCAAGTGCCTGACAGCCCAAAGATCAAACAGGTATTGTAGGGCCAGAGCTTAAATATAATGAGAAACTGACTAGCTGAATTTCCTACACCTTATAAGTGCCAAATTTCCCAACTGTTTTAAGTCATTTTATATGGAGCAGTGTGCTTTTATTGTATAGAACAGTGACAGATAATTGGTATGGGGAAATTATACAATAGAATATTGCATCATAGAATATCATATAACACAGAAATGTCTATTTTGGTTTTCAAGATATGAAATTAAGTAATTCCAAAAATTGAGGTCAAATTACTGAGGTACTTTTTTTTTCTCTATTTGGTATAGTAAGATCCACTTTAATATGGATCATGAAGCAGGAAGACAATACATCTTTGTACCTTTAGGTTGTATTGAAAATACCTTTATTCTGGAAACTACATAAGAAGAAAAATAGAAGAAATCATTTGCTCTTTGCCTGGTTGACCTCACCTTGCTAACAACTTTATTCCTTCAGTGACATTAGAGCTTACTTCTTCAGGATTCCAGCATATATGTAGACCAACTGAGACATCCATACTCATGGATTTAGCAACTCCTAGATTCTTCAGCTTTTTATCCACAAGCACAATGTGTTAGGTTAGCTGGAATCCAGCCTGTAAGTCATTCTAATAAATCTCCTTTATCTCTGTACAGACACATTCAATCTATATATTCTTTTGCTCTAGATAACCCTTGAATAACACAGATTTTGGTAGCAGAGTAATTATATAGCAACAGAAAGTATAAGGATTAATCTATTACGTATATGTAATAGACTTTTCAATTTATCAATGCTTACAAGTTTCTTCAATCCTCTATATTTACTAAAGCCTCTCCTGGAATCTCGGAGAATACTAAAATCCATTTTTCAACTAACTTACAAATTTAAGGAGGTATAGGAATCTTAATCCAGCTGAAATGTAAACAAACTATATGCCTTTAATCCCTCTTGCTGGAATACAGACAAATACAGACATAGTGAGGGCATAGTTGAGGGCAGGCATAGTCATGAAGTATAGAAATAATTGACAAAGTGGGTCAGGAATAAGATAGGCAAAATTGTTACAAAAAGAGACAATAAAAAAAAAGCTACTTAAAAATCAGTGAGTGAGGAAAAATTATTCTATTCAATTCAGTTCAGTTCAATTTATTGAGTTTAATTCAGTCCAGTCCAGTCCAGTTCACTCCAGGCCTGTCCAGTTCAGTTCAGTTCAGAGCAACTCAGTACATAGAGTTCAGATGCAGTCTCTTCAAGCAGAGAAATTCACTCAGATCATAAGAGAAGCCAATTTGAGTCAGTGAGCTTGGAGAGGAATTTGAGCCAGAACATCTGAGTTGAATCAGCCAGCCAACGTTCAAAAAGAACTAGAAAGAATAAGTTTATTTAGAATTAAGTTTCAGAGACTGAGGCACTGTAGAGCTAGTTTAGCAGACAGAGGCTGAAAGCTGAATCCATCAAGGTTGCAGAAGTCTAAATTGTAAAGAGAAAAGATATATTCAGGCCTTGGCCTAGTGAAAGTTATACAAACATGCTCTATTCTTATCCCAAGCCATAGATTAATAAAGCTTGGGTATGGCTCTCATCTCATTAATTATCTGAGAAAATTAAAATGATGTATACATTTACATAAGGAAAATGCATTTGATTATTCTGAAAAACAGATGTAGATTTCAACACATATGGTGACTATACACACACACACACACACACACACACACAGAGAGAGAGAGAGAGAGAGAGAGAGAGAGAGAGAGAGAGAGATATTAACAGTCAGTGAAAAAAAATAAGGAAATAATTGTGCTTACTAACATCAATGGATAAATTGACAAAGTAAAAGAAATAGCTCTGGGTTAAGATTAAAAAAAGTTTTAGCATCTGAAAATATGTTGAAGAATGAGAATGAACTTAGTCATAAATTTGACTGAATCTATATGTGCATAAATCATCCAAGGAGTTTCAAATATTCCCTGGATAAGAAAGTTCTCTCTGTATTTACAGAGCTTAAATTGCAGACTAGCAAACCAAAGTCATCATTATAAGTTTGGCCAAATTACACCAAATGTTAAGTCCCATCACTGGATGGTTTGTGTTCTTGAAATAGAGATATTATTTGGTAATTAATGTGAGATAGGGATTTGAAGAAAGAGATCATTGAAGCTGAGAATTTTGACCCATCTTACTGTCAAGAATTTCTCTCTCCCTTCAGATGGTAGTCTCTCTACTCTCAGAAAAAGATATATGACAATCCATAAACACTGAAAGTTTGCTTTGATTGTCTTTTATTTAAAAAAAATATTCACTATTGTCTGTTAAACTAGCAGTGACTTTCTCTGAAGAAAACACCAGGAAATATAACACTGATGTCCCCCAGGAACCAATAGTAGTTGTCACTATTAACAAACTGAAGGAAATACAGGCTCCTAAAAGACCTAAAAAATGTTTAGTGCACCAGGAGGAGTGATGCACTACTAAAGCACTTAATGAGTTTGCTAATTCATTGGAACAGAAGACTGAGAAATACATGTGGGAATGGAATTTAAGAATATGGTATAGTGGTGGAATGAAGATAAAACTTGGTCAAGCTGCATTTATTGATATGATCCCTCTGCTTGAAGATTCTGCATTTAGTGTGGAAACCAAGACAGTCTTAAAGGGTGTCACAATTCTGCTTGACTTATTGGTTGGAATATTGATCTAACTATATCCCACTGAAAAGAACTTAGAGATGTCTGTTATTATTGTCTTAATGGTGACACATTTTAAGACTCAGAGAAATCGAAATCTTGAGTATGTATAGTATGCAAAAATCCTAATCTTTCACAATGGGAAGGCATTCCCATCACTAATTCCTTAAGATCCAAAATGTTGAGAGGCACACCAGCTCATTTGAAGAGTTCTCTTTTTCATATTACAGAACTTAGGGTTGGAAATGTTGATGCTCCATTGAAAGAATTTAATGCAATAGTTTTAATTGGACACTGAGTTATCAGGGGGACACATGGCAACACTGAATCACCAAAGGCAAGATGAACATATTTTTTGTTAGGGCCAAAATAGATTTGGCAATAATCAAAGTACCCTAATTCATAATAGTCAACACAGACAAAGTAAATTTTAAAGTGACGTCACTTTTAGGAACTCTTGACACTGGCTAGCCTATTGAAAATGGTATTTCCAGGCATGAAATATATATGAAGCATACTGAATTTTTTTCTTGTTTTGTGTAAGTGAAAAAGTTCTCAAACAAATGAATGAAAGGCTATACTGGATAATAGCAAAATAAAAGTTCAAGCCATAAATTAAATTTCATAGTTGAGCCAATTGGTTGACAAAGAACACCGTGAATATAGGAGTATCCAGGTTCCCTCTGAGAAATAAACATGATAAAATACCTAAAAGTTTTATGTTAGCTTTTCTTTTTAGTTCTAACTAAACAGACCTGTGGCCTTTTGCCAGGGTAAGTGTACATTGGGGAGAAGAAAATAACAAGGCTTCACAGGGTTTATTTGATATTGATTTTGAATTGATGCTGATTATGGAATTTTTCAGGAAACAATGTGGCCTCCAGAAGTCCATAATGAAAATACTAGGAGCTTGTTAAGATCGGGTAATCAATCTTGGTAGAAGTATTATTCAACCTAAGTCCAGTGGGTCCCTGAACTCATTCAATGGTTCTTTTTCTAGTCCAAGAATGAATAATTGGGATATATATAAGTTGGTAAAATTTTCAAATTGACAGTTGTTATGGTTGAAATTGATAAACTGCATCCTTTGGTGTTACTTCTGCTAAAGAAAAGAGTAAATAAAAACAGAATCAGTTGGAGAAATTACAGAAACTGGGCCGATTATTAGGGAATGGAAATGCACAGGGATGATTGCTATGACCATATCTACCTTTAACTATTCTATCAGTACAGAATAAAAGACAGGTGAACCTTGAGGAATGACAATAGACTATTAGAAATTCAGTTACTGAGTCTTATTCCTGTTGAAGTACCAGATGTGATTCTACATATGTACAGATTGATACACATCCTGGTATATAATATTTAGCTATTGATCTAACAAATGCCTTTTGGGATATCTGCCTTTAAGAAATAAAAAACCAATTTGCTTTCCATTGAAAACAGCAGCAGTATACCTTTATGACTGTATGTTAGTGATGTAGTAACTCTTTAGCCACATGTCATGTCCCAGTTAGAAGATATCTTGATCATCAGTGGCTTTGACAAAGTGTGATGTTGTTGCACTCTACTGATGATATTGGGCTGGTTGCACTAAGTGACTAAGATGTAGCAAGTATTTTCAACTCATTGTTACCAAACGTGTACATCAGAGAATGGGAAATAAATCAAACCAAATTTAAGAGACTTCTAACTCAGTGAAATTTTTAGGAGTCCAATGATGTGAGGTATGTAGAGATATCTCCTCTAAAGTGAAAGAAAATAATTGCACCTGACATCTTCCATCGCTCAGAAAGAAACACAATGATTAGTGTTGGATTCTAAAGACAGTTTATTTCTCACTTAGATGTGTTACTTCCCATACATATAACAAGTGGTTTTCTTATATTCACTGTGGCCTGGAACAAGAGAAGGCTCTTGAACTCTGGTCTAGGCTGCTGTGGAGGTGACTCTATGTCTTTCAAGATGTAATATACCAGACAGAACAATATTTGAGGTGATGGCAGATAGAGATTCTAATTGGAGCTGGTTGCAGGACCCTAAGGCTAATCACAGAGGAGAATATGGTGAATCATTTTAGGATTTTTGGAGCAAGGCTCTACAATCATGTGCAGAAAACTCCTCTCCATTTGAAAAACAGTTCCTGCCCTGCTAATTGGCTTTAGCTGACACTAAACATTTGACCACAGGTCACCAAGCAACCATGCAACTTGACTTGCCCATAACAAGGTATGTATTATCTGATCCAACAATGTATAAAGTAGAACAAGTATTCAGTAGCAATCTGTTATCAAAATGGAAGTGGCATGTATGTTATTGGGGTAAAGCAGTTCCTGAAGACACAGGCATATAACCCAAGGAAGTTGAGCAATGGAAATGTGTATGGCTTCTACCAGTAGTACAGTGTTATATGATATTTAGCATTCACCCACATCTTATGAGTATTTGCTATGACCAGGTGAATGAAGAAGAGAAGACTAGGACCTGGCTTGCTAACAATTCTTTGTATTATGAAGTATCTACCAAAAAGTAGAATGATACAGAGATAAAACCCCATTTCTGTGTCAACCATTAAGGGTATTAATAAAGTAAAATCTTTACAGTGGGCCAAACTTCAGGCAATACACATGATCATTTGTTTTGTGTGGATGGAGAAATGGAGAGATGTGTAAGTTTTCACCGAATCATGGGCCATGAATTTGCAAACTACATGATTTAAAAAAAGAAAAAAAAACTGCTGAGAAAGACATATGGGGAAGAAGAATTTTTATTGATCTGTCCAAAAGGCCAAAGAATGTAAAGATACTGTGTTCTATGCAAATGCTCATCAAAATATGATGTTATTAGAGGCATTAACAGTTAAATAGTTAGTATGCCCCATTCTGTGGATGGTCTGTCTTCTTTCCCAGACATTCTTGTGATTGTTCAATAGCCTATACACAATATGGCCATATACTAGAGATTGGGGGGGGGGTTATACATGGGCCGAACAACCTGAACTTCCACTCACCAAGACTGATGTTGCTACAGGTGTTGTTAGGTGCTAAAGAACAAGATTGAGCTACAGATATAGCACCAGTTCCTGAAATAAGCATGCAGCAAACTGGGGGCAGGTGGGCTACACTGAACTGCATAATCTGTGGAAAGGTCAAATATTTGTCCTTGCAGAAATAGATAATTATTCTTCTTGTGTGGGATTTTTTTTTCTACCCTCATGGTGTTCCACAAAAAAATTGTTTCTGAAAGTTACAGAAGTGAGTCAGTGGGTTCACTCTAATAAGATCTATTGGTTTTAGAATATTTTCTACCATAACAAAGCATCTGGCCCAATAGAAAGATAGAAAGACCTTTTAAAATCACATTTAGGGAGGAGAGGCCTTTGCTCCAGTGAAGGCTCATTTTCCCAGTATAGAAAAATGCCATGGTGCTGAGGTGGAAGAAGGTGGTTGGGGAGGGAGCAGCTTCATGGTGAAAATGGAAGGGTGAGAGGGGAGGAAATTGGAGTAAAGGGGGTAACATTTGAAATGTAAATATAGAGAATATCCAATAAAAATAATAATGTGAAAGGAAAAAAATAAAGCCACATTTACAGTTCTAAGTAGGTGGTAGCATCCTTGAGGACAAGGGCAGTTTCTCCACCGGGCAATTATGTTTTGATGAAACATCCAATCTATATTTGTATTGTTTCTTCAATAGCCATAATCCATAGGTCCATAAATCTAGGGATGGGAAAGCACATAATATCATTCACTATCATTGCAAGATACCGACTAAGAAAAGTTTTGTTTCTTGTTCCCATGGACTTAAGAACTGATATAGAGATAGATTGTGTTATTCATATAGATAGAGATAGAGATAGAGATAGGTATAGATATAGATTAGATATATATAGATATAGATATAGATACAGATACAGATAAATATATAGATTCAGATACAGATACAGATATAGATATAAAGATAATATAGATATAGATATAGATATAGATACAGATACAGATACAGATATAGATATAGAGGTGACAAATACATAGAAACGTAGAGGAAAGATAGATGAACAGGTAGACAGATAAAGATTATGGGATCATTTTTATAATTTTTTTTGTGTGGAATTTGTAAGAACAATTTTTAATTAAATTTTTCAAGTCTGTGTTATTTTGTAAATAATTCAGTGCATTTTTTTCTACTGAATCTTGCTGACAATATCATTCATATGTACTAAATTATCCATTCTGTGACTATCTAGGTAGCTTTGAGCTAGGAATCATCTTTTCCTTCTAAAGCATAAATAAAACCCCCAAACAAAATATATTTTCAAACTTCATTGGATAAAATATGTGTATGTTCATATCATTATTTAAAATATTATTTGTATAATAACGGGTGCTACATGTTTAGGACTTACATTCTTTAAAGAAAAGTAGTTACATTGATGTGGAAATATATGGGATGCAAGATCCCCATTATCTTAGCATAATTCTAAGGAGAAAATAACTTATAGCAGGGGACATTTTGGTGTCAGTCTCCATGACTATTAAAAATTTATACAGGCTTTACGATAATAGTCGGAGATTTGCAAATACAAACCCTTAAATAAGTAATTTCTGAATATTTAAATATTTGTAGCATGAAGCCTGAAACTGAAGTAGATGATGATTTTTTAAAAATTTTATTCAACATTTATTACTGTAGAAACAAAAGTAATATTTCCCCTAAAGGTAAATGATATATCATACTTGTGTCATAAAAATTAGAGTAATATTATAAGCAAATTCAGTATTAAGATAATATATGTATAAAATTCTGGGAAAGAGGCATAAGCACTACCATTGTCTGAGAAATATATCGGTATTGTATACATAATTATTTAGCTCTATTGATGGGGTGAGAAAGCACATTTAAAGGATGATTCATCTCCTGAGAGACACTTCTGTTGTTTCTTTTTTCTAACTATGTATATGGACTGGTTATGCACATGGCAGAGGAGGAACTTATGATGTAAGGTGCTTTATCATTTGAACGGTTGTCAAGGAGTAGTCCATATATTGGCAGTTTTGTAATACAAAATAAACAATCACAGAATCAATCAAAATAGGAATACATAGTAACTTAGTGTTTCTGATCAAACTTCCTGTCATTTAAAGTCTGACTCTTGCTTCTAGTCTCCTTTCTGTGGCTTATATTGACTGAGACCTTTGCTATTAGCAAAACATACCACCTATCTTTTAGAATAGGTTTTTTTCCCATCTGAACCGTTAACATTTCCAAGACTTTTAACATGAAGGGGTGTTAAATTGTGTAAAATGCTTTCTCATCATGTAGTGAGATGACCATGTAGTTTTTTTTTCTTTGAGTTTGTTTATATGATGAAATACATTGATGGATTTCCATATATCATGCCATCCCTGCATCCAAGGGATGAAGTCTACTTGATCATGGTGAAAGGTCATTTTGATTGTTCTTGAATTTGGTTGGCAAAATTTTGTTGAGTGTTTTTGCATCAATGTTTATAAGGGAGATTGGTCTGAAGTTCTCTTTCCTTTTAGTGTCTTTGTATGCTTTAAGAATGAAGGTTATTGTGGTTTTGAAGAATGACTTAGGTAGTGTTTCATCTGATTCTATTTTGTGGAATAGTTTGGAGAGTATTGATATTAGGTCATCAATAAATATCTGATAGAATTATGCATTGAAACCATCTGGTCCTGGGTTCTTTTTGGTTGGGAAGCTTTTGATGACTGCTTCTATTTCTTTAGGTGTTATTGGATTATTTAGATGGTTTATCTGATCCTGGTTCAACTTTGATATCTGATATCTGTCTAGGAATTTATCCATTTCTTCCTTATTTTCTAGTTTTGTTGAGTATGGGCTTTTGCAGTAGGATTTGATGATTTCTTCAATTTTCTCAATTTCAGTTGCTATGTCCCCACTTTCATTTCTGATTTTATTAATTTGCAAACTCTCTCTCTGCCATCTAGTTAGTCTGGCTAAGGCTTTATCAACTTTGTGAATTTTCTCAAAGAACCAGCTCTTGGTTTTGTTAATTCTTTGAATGGTTCTTCTTGTTACTACTTGGTTAATTTCTACCCTGAATTCAATTATTTCCTGCCATCTACTTAAAAAAAAAAACTTAAGTATTAGCATAACCTACAAAATTCTTAACTTAGGAATATCAAATGGCTGAGAAACACCTGAAAAAACAAAAGTTCAACATCCTTAGTCATCAGGAAAATGCAAATCAAAACAACCCTGAGATTCCACCTCACACCAGTCAGAATGGCTAAGTTCAGTCAGGAACACTGTCTCTTCTCATGGTATTGGAAGCTGTTACAACTACTCTGAAAGTTAGTCAGGCAGTTACTCAAAAAACTGGACATAGTTCTATCTGAGAATACAGCTATACCACTACTGAGCATAAAGAAGCTCCAACATTTAACAAGGATACATTTTCCACCATGTTCATAGCAGTCTTATTTATAATAGCCAGAAGCTGGAAAAAAACACAGATGTTCTTAATAGAAGAATGGATGTAGGATATATAGTACATTTACAGAATGAAGTACTATTCAACTATTAAAACAATGACTTTATGAAATTCACAGGCAAATTAATAGATCTAGAAAATATCTTCCTGAGTAAGGTAACCCAGTCCCAAATGAACACACATGGTATGCATGCACTGATAACCAGATACTAGTCCAAAAAGATTGGAATACCCAAGAGAAAAAATACAGAATGTGGTTGCCTCATTCTTTCTTATAAGGGAGAACAAAACATTCATGGGAGGAAATACAGGGACAAATGGAGGATGAGAGATTGAAGAATAGATCATTCAGACATTGCCTCACCTGGGGATCGATCCCATATACAGCCACCAAACCCATGTACTATTGCTGATGTCAAGAAGTGATTACTGGCAGAAATATGGTATAGATGCTTTCTCAGAGGCATACTGATACAGATGAGAATGTTTGCAGTTAACTATCAGACTGAGCACAGGGACCCTAATGAAGGAGCTAGAGAAAGGATGGAAAAGGCTGAAAGAGTATACAACCCCATGGGAATAACAACATTATCTACCAACCAATACTTCCACAGCTCCCAAGGACTAAAACACCAGTCACTGAGCACACATGGAGAGACCCATGAATCCAGCATCATATGTAGCAGAGGATACATTGTCTGGTATCAATGGGAGGAGAGGTCTTTGGTTCAGTGAAGGTTCTTCTTCTCAGTATAGGGGAATGCCAAGGTGCTGAGGTGGAAGAGAGTGGTTGGGAGAGGGAGCATCTTCATGGAATTAAGGGAATTGGGGGTGGGGATAGGACTTGGGGAAAGGGGAATAATATTTGTAATGTAAATACAGATAATATCCAATAAAATATAAAGAAAAATATAAAACAGAGGAAAAAAAAGAAAAGGGAACAAAAGACACCAAATCCAGACACTATTGTAGATGCCAAAATGTGCTTGCTAACAGAAGCCTGATATAGATTTCTCATGATAGCCTTTCCAGATCCTGACAAATAAAGAGATAGATGCTAGCAGCCAACCACTGAACTGAGTACGAGGGGCCCAATGAGAGAAAAAACTGAAGAAGGTTAAGGGTTTTTCAACCACATAGGAAGAACCACAATATAAACTAAACAGAACCCCCCCCCCCCCGCTCTGAGCTCCTTGGGACTAAACCATCAAGAGCATGAAGAAGAACCCATGGATTTAGGAGCATATATAGCAGAGAATATTCTGTTGTGACATCAATGGAAGGATTGGTCCTATGAAGGTTCAATTCTCTAGTGTCGGGGAATTCCAGGTCTATCTGAGGAAAGACCTCCAGGAACTCACAGTGCAAAGGTATCATACTAATGCTTGAGAATGTGCCCTTAAGGCCTCTATCTGCACCCGGAGCTAGAGCCAGCCCATCACCATAAGGGCTCACAGCCTGCTCATTGACAGCCCAATCTCCCTCTGTAGCCCATGGACCATAGACACACATGAAAAACAAGCTCCATTCAGAGACAACAAGATCAACTAACATCAAAGATAAGAGGATGTCAAGAGGCAAGCACAAGAAACAAAGCAAAAGAAACCAAGACAACCTGGCAACATCAGAACCAAGCTCTCCTACTGTAGCATGTAGTTTATATACCACACACCATAAAAACAAGATTTGCACTTAAAATCATGCCTCATGCCGAGGATAGAAGGCCTCAAGAAGCACATGAAATTTCCCTCAAAAAATACATGAGAACAAAGAAAAATAAGTACAAGCCCTTATAGAAAATCAGGAAACCGCAAGCAATCAGATGAAGATATTGAAGAAAGCCATCCAACATCTAAAATTAAATATAAACAATAAAAAAATATAAAGAAAGACTACCCTGGAAATAGAAAACCTGGGTCAGGCACAACAAACACAAGCATCACCAACAGAATACAAAAGATGAAAGGAGAATTTCAAGAACAGAAGAAAACACAGAAAGCATTGAGATAACAGTTAGAAAATAATGTAAAAATTAAATATCTTCTAACCCAAAACATTCACAAAATTCAGGACACAATAAGAAGTCCAAACCTAAAGATAATAACTGTAGAAGAGAGCAAAGACTTGTAACAGAGAGGCCCAGTAAATATCTTCAACAAAATTATAGAAGAAAATGTCCCTAACCAAAAAGAATGAGATAATCATGAACATTACAAGAAGCCCACAGAACTAAAAATATATTGGACCAGAAAAAAAAATCCTACTGACACATAATGGTCTAAACACCAAATGTTCAAAACAAACAAAAAGTATACTAAAAGCAGTAAGGGAAAGATGAAAAGAAACATATAAAAGAAACCTGATCAGAATTACACCAGACATCTCAACAGAAACGATGAAGCTATATTATACTGGAAAGACATCTTTCAGACCCTAAAAGAATACAAATGACTGCCCAGGTTACTATATCCAGCAAAACTCCCAGGTACTACAAATGGAGAAACCAAGACATTCTAGGAAAAGAGCAAATTTAGACAATATCTATCCACAAATTCAGTACGACAAAGGATAACAGATGGAGAACTCAAACACAAGGGGGAAGCTACACCATAGCAAAGCAATAATATAATCCCCTTGAAACAAAAACAAAAGTAGAGAGGCACAGAAGCATAAAACTATATCTAAGAAGAAAATAGCAGGAAACAATCACTATTACATAATAACTCTTAACATCAATGGACTCAATTCCCCAATAAAAAGATATAGATTGTCAGACTGGATATATAAACAAGATCGACCATTTTGCTGCTTAGAGGAAACTCATCTGAGCAACAAAGTTAGGCACAACCTCAGAGTAAAAGGTTGGAAAAAAAATTTCCAAGCAAATGGTCAAAGAAATAAGCTGGAATAGCCATTCTAATACAGAATAAAATAGATTTTCAACCAAAAGTTATCAAAAAATATAAGGAAGGACACTTTTACTCATCAAAAGTAAAATCTATCAAGATAAATTCTCAATCCTGAACATCTGTGCTCTAAATAAAGGGTACCACGTTCATAAAAGAAACTCTACTAGAGCTCAAAGCATATGTTGCACCACACCCAATAATAGTGGGAGACTTCAACACCTCACTCTCATCAAGAACAAAGAAACAAAGAAACAATTCTGGGCATATACCCCAGAGAAGCTCCAACATACAACAAAGACACATGCACCACAATGTTCATAGCAGTCCTATTTATAATAGCCAAAAGCTATAAAGAACCCAGATGTCCTTCAGTAGATGAATGGATACAAAAATTGTGGTATATTTACACAATGGAGTACTATTCAGCTATCAGAAACAATGACTTTATGAAATCTATAAGAAAATGGATGCATCTACAGAATATCATCCTGCGTGAGATATCCCAGTCACAAAAGAACAGACATAATATGATAATTGGATGCTAACCTCAGAAAGCTCTGAACACCCCAGAAACAACTCACAGACTATATGAAATTCAAGAAAAAAAAAAGAAAATGAAAAACCATTATGTTTAATCTTTATACACCAAGAAAACTTTATCTAATTCCAGGTTACATCTTGTTATACATATACTTTATGCTCATTGTAACTAACAAGTCCTTAATGCACACTATCAAACCTTAAAAAAAAGTACTGACAAAGAAAGAAAAAGAAAGTTAACATTCTAAGAATGCTTCGATCTCACTTGTGAGAAGAAAACAGAGGGCAGAGGAAGGAAGGAATCTGGTTGAGAGAGGTTAGGGAGAGGGAAAAGGGAGAACAGGATTAGTTATGGGGGAAAGAATCCTTGAAGGCTAAAGAATGAATGGAAATATAAAGCTTCAGGGGGTGGGAGGTGAGAAAATCCTCTAGAATGTATCAGAGACCTGGGATGTGACAGGCTCTCAGGATTCAGTGGGGGTGACCTTAGCCAAAATGCCCAACAATGGGGAAAGGTACTTTGAAGAGTCTACTTCCAGTAGACCTACAGGGCCTTAAGTGGAGAGACAGGATTAACAACCAGCAGTCTAAATTTCTAATGAGAATTGTTTCGGTCTAAAGGAATGGCAGGGACAAAAATGGTGAAGAGACTTAAGGAAAGGCAATCCAATGACCAGTTCAACTTGGTATCTATTTCCTAAGAGGGAACCAGGACCTGACACTATGACTGATGCTATGATGTGCTTACAGAGAGGATGCTATATCTTTATTAAATCAACTTTCCTAATCTTAAAAAAAAAATAAAATAAAATAAAAGAAGAAGGAAATAAAAAAAGAAACAAATCAAAAAGTTTTTATATAATTTAATGAAAATGAAGGTACAGCATACCTAAACTTAGGGGATACAATGAAAGAAGTGCCAAGAGAAATTTTCATAGCACTGAGTGCCTCTAAAAAGAAATTGGAGAGAGCATATACTAACAGCTGGAGAACACATCTGAAAGATATTGAACTAATAGAAGCAGATATACTAAAGGGACTATAGGAGAGGAAGTAATCAAAATCAGAGCTGAAATTAACCTCATAGAAAGAAAAAAAAGTGTACAAAGAATCAACAAAACCAGGAGCTGTTTCTTTGAGAAAATCAACAAGATTGATAAACATTTAGCGAGACTAAATAAAGGGCATAAAACAAGTATGCAAATTAACAAAATTTGAAATGAAAGGGGAGAACAAGAGAAACTGAAGAAATTCAGGAAGTCATCAGATCATACTACAAAAGGCTTTTCTCAAAAAAAAAAAAAAAAGAAAAAAAAGAAAAAATACTGGAAACTCTAGAGGAAATGAAGTTTTCTAAACAGATAACATGTACCAAAGGATAATCAGGATCAAATAAACCATCTAAATAATCCTTTAACCCTGAATATAAGAAATATAAGTAGTCTTCAAAAATCTCCTAACTAAAAAAGCAAGCAAACAAACAAAAACTAAAAAAAAAAAAAAAAAAAAAAAAAAAAAAAAAAAACCAAAAAACAAAAAACCAAAAATAACCTTGGACTAGATGGGTTTAGTGATGAATTCTATGATATCTTCATAGAAGACCTAATACCAATTCTCTCCAAACTATCCCACAATACAGAAACGGGGAAAACTACCCAACTCATTCTTTGAAGCCACAATATCACTCATTTGTAAACAACACAAAGACCCTACAAAGAAAAACTTCAGACCAATTCCTTTCCTAAACATTGATTCAGAAGTACACAATAACATTGTTGCAAACTAAATCCAAGAACACATCACAATGATCATTCAACATGAACAAGTATGCCTTATCCCAGATCTACAAGAATAGTTCAATATATGGAAATCTGTCAACAAAATTCATTATAGAAACAAACTCAAAGGAAAAATTACATGATCTTCTCTTTAGGTACTAAGAAAGCATGTGACCAAATTCAATACCCCTTCAAGTTAAAAGTTTTGGAAATGTCAGGAATTCAAGGCCCATCCATAAACACAGTAACAATATACACCAAACCAGTGGTCAACATCAAACTAAACAGAAACTTGAATCACTCCCACTAAAATCAGGGACTTAGACAAGGTTGCCTTCCATACTCAATATAGTACTGGAAGTCCTAGCCAGAGCAGTCAGACAGCAAAAAGAGTTTGAGGGAATAAGAATTGGAAAGGAAGAATTCAAAATATCACTATTTGCAGATGATAGGATAGTATATTTAAGGGATCCTAAAATCTACTAGAAAAATGTGACATCTTATTAAAAAAAAAAAAAAAAAAAAAAACTTCAGCAAAGTGACTGGATATGAAATTAACCCAAAGAAATCTGTAGCCTTCCTCTACTCAAAGGATAAACAAGCTGAACAGAAATTAAAGAATTGACACCCTTCAAAATAGTCAGAAAATATAAAATACCTTCATATGATCATAACCAAGAAAATAAAGTTTCTCTAAGATAAGAACTTCAAGTCCCTGAAGAAGGAAATTGAAGGAGAACTCAGAAGGTGGAAAGATCTCTCATGCTCATGGATTGGAAGGATCAACATAGTAAAAATGGACACATTGCCTAAGGCAATATACAGGTTCAATGAAATCCCTATCAATATTTCAACTCAATTATTCTCCGGAGTTAGAAAAGGCAATTTGAAAATTCATTTGGAATAATAATAATAAACCCAGGAGAGCAAGAACTATTCTCAACAATAAAAAAATAAAACCTTCCAAAGGAAAAATCATCCCTAATTTCAAGCTATATTATAGATCAATTGTGATAAACACTGCATGGTATTTGGTGCAGAGACAGGCAGGATGATTAATGGTATAGAATTGATGACTCAGAAATTAACCCACACACCTATGGTCACTTTATCTCTGACAAAAGAGCTAATGACATTAAGTGGAAAAAGGACAGCCTCTTCAACAAATGGTGCTGATTAAACTGGCAATCAAGATTTAGAAGTATGCAAATTGAACCTTTCTCATCTCCTTGTATAAAGCTCAACTCCAAGTGGATCAATATCACATTTAACCAGGTACACTGAAACTAATAGAATCAAAAGTGGGGAAGAGCTTAGAACACATTGGTAAAGGGGAAATTTCCTGAACATAACACCATTGGCTTGTGCTCTAAGATCAACAATCAACAAATGAGACCTCATGGAATTGCAAAGCTTCTGTAAGGAAAAGGAAAGTGTCAAAGGACAAAATGGCAAGCAATAGATTGGGAAAAGATGTTTACTAATCCTACATCTGATTGAGGGCTTACATCCAATATATACAAATAATTCAAGAAGTTAGACTCTAGAGAATCAAATAATCCTTTTAAAAATTGTGGTATAGAGCTAAACAAAGAATTCGTAACTGAGGAATATCGAATGTCTGAGAAGCACCTAAAGAATGTTCAACATCCCTAGACATCCAGGAAATACAAGTCAAAACAACTCTGACATTTCACCTCACAACAATCAGTATGGATAAGATCAAAAACTCAAGTGACAGTAGATACTGGTAAGTATTGTAAGAAAGATGAACATTCTGCCAGTGTTGGTGGGGTGGTAAGCTCATACAACCAATCTGGAAATCAGGCTGCTGATTCCTTCGAAACTTGGACATAGTACCCGAGGATATAGATAAACCACTCTTGGGCATATACCCAATAAAAGCTCCAATATTTAACAAGGACGCATTTCCCACCATGTCCACAGCATTCTTATTTATAGTAGCCAGAATCTGGAAAGAACCCAGATGTCCTTCAACAGAGGAATAGATATAGACTTTGTGGTACTTTTAATGAATGGAGTACTACTCAACTATTAAAAACAACGACTTCAATAAATTCCTAGGTAAATGAATGGAACTTGAATTTTTAATCCTGAGTGTAGTAACCTAGTAACAAAAGAACAGTCATGGAATATATTCACTAGTAAGTGGATATCTGCTCAAAACCCTCTTAAATAAACAAGAAACAATTTACAAAATTATAAAGCTCAAATAGAAGGAAGGCAAGAAGTGGATGTCTCAGTCCTTCTTAGAAGGAAGACCAAAACACACATTGGAGGAAATAATGGGACAAAGAGAAGAACATGGATTGAAGAAAGGATCATCCTAAGACTGTCTTACCTGGGGATCCATGCAGCCACTAAACCCAAGCACTATTGATGATGCAAAGTAGTACTTACTGGCAGGAGTCTGATATGGATGCCATTTCAGAGGCTTTTCCAAAACTATACATATACAGAGGAGGATGCTTGCAGCTAGCCATTGGGGACCCCAATGAAGGAGCTAGAGAGATGATTTAAAGAGCTTAAAGGCTTTGCAAACCCATGGGAAGAACAAAATTATTTACTAACCAAACCCGCCATACTTCCTAGAGATTAAAACACCAACCAATTAGTTCTTATTGAGAGACCCATGGCCCCAGATGCATATGCAGCAGAGGATATCATTCTCTGGAATCAATGAGAGGAGAGGACTTTGATCCAGCAAAGGTTCATTTTCCCAGTGTAGGGCAATGCCAAGATACTGAGGAAGGATAGGCCGGTTAGGAGAGGGAACACCTTCATGAATGCAACGGGAGGGTGAGTGGAATGAGATCGATGGGAAGGGGGAAACATCTGAAATATATATACAGAGAATACCCAATTTAAAAGAAAAAGAAAAAAATTGTCTAGGTTTCTTTGATAGGTATGAAGAGTTCAGGCTATGTCATCATTAAAACACTGTCAACCTATTGATGGCTCTTAGAAGTTTTTATTGCATGTCAATGGATTTTTTGCTTACTATCTTTAGGTTTTAATTGATGGGCCAACACCATGTCCATTTAATTTGTGCTAGCTTATAGGTTCAGATGTTCAATCTATTATCAAAACGCTGGGAGGCATGGCAGCATCCAAGCAGGAATAGAGCTGGAGAAAGAGCAGAGAGTTCTATATCCCATTCCAAAGAGAACCATAACTGCACTGCCTTTTTGGCATCAAGGATGAGGGTCTCCAAGCTCAAAAAGAGACACATTTCCTCTAAAGTAGGTCATACCTCCTAATAGTGCCACTGCCTTAGACAAGAATATTTAAAGCAGCACATTTACAGAGTCTGTTAATTTACATCTACTCTTGAAGTAAGATTCTCTGAAAGTTTTACTCTTGGAATTGCACTTTGAGTCATTTTCCCTACAAACTGATTGTCCAAGCACGTTCTAGATTACCAACATTCTTGGAGCAAGAAGTTGAACCTAAAACAGAAAATCAAATGTCACAGGGAACTCCAAGATAACTGGAGTATCTCTTTTACTTTCTGTCAGAATCCTTTTATTTAGGTAATATTTTCTGGGGTGAAAATCCCTATGGTACACTGTATCATCAGTATAATTGACTGAACAGCTGCATTCAAACTCCTGTGAGTACTGTTGAAATGTTTTATATCAGTTGCTGGTGTGAAGCAATGGAGAATTTCCAAGTGAATAATGTCTTACAACTGGTACCATCAGTTTCTGTTTAATGTTTATAAATGTTTTCACAGCTAAGTTTTTTGAATCTCATTATTTTACATCAAGTTATTTTTTCAAAGGCCCGCGAGTATCATTCTGGATTCATCTATGGTTACAGAATGGCCAGCAAGATGATTCCGTAGATAAAAGTACCATCCTTGAGTCCAGATAGTAGATGAACCCAACTGATTCTTGCAGATTGTATCTTAACACCTGTGCTCTGTTACAGGCCCATGTTTGCACATTCATACATATAAAAGAAAGAAGCAAATAAATGAATAGAAATCCTTTTAAATGTTATTAACAAAATTTTATCAGTCCATATATTGTTTGCTTAAAAAGCCCACTGCCCTCCAGCTGTAGTGCAAAAGAAAGGATAAAGGAGAAGTGGACCTGTTTAGAAAAGTTCTTTGGAGCAACTCCCTTCTGGGTTGTCTGGAAACTGGCAATTCAATTCATAGGTCAACAGCGGCAACTTGACCCACATCAGGGATACACCAGAAGTCCAACTCAGAATCAGGACAAGAAACTTGCATCAGCACTGGTGGTACTCCCTAGCAGAGACAGCCTGGCCGTGGCCTCAGCTCAAGTCAGCAGGAGGGACCAAGAGGAATCCTAAGAGTTCTTTGCTGTGCCTCTTTCAGGGAAGTGAAGATCACAGAAGATGCAAGACTCATAAGCGTTGCATATCTAGCTTTATAAGCAAGCCAAACTGAGACTTTATCACTGTCCTCTCATACATTCTGCAAACATCACATGACCTCTACTTGTCCCACCTCTGCATATGTCTTGCTTTAGCATATCTGTCTGTCTCAGCTGACATTACTCTATCAATCGGTCTGGGTCCACAGTAGTGGAAATGAACGGCAGCACACTACCAGAAGTTTTTTTGGTGTATTTCTTTCTATGGAGTCCTAACAATTGCAGCTTAACTACACAATGTAAGGCGGACCAATACATCCATGTTCTTAGCAAAGAATCCTTCATCACCGGTCCTTTCACATACAGTAGCAGAACATCCTTTCACCTGTGTCTGTTTCAGCCAAACAATCCTTCATGTGTTTGCCCCAGCAAAACTCCATCCAACAGATTTTCCAAAGAATTGGTATAGGTCTATGTTATACTTCTGAATTATTTCAGCAAGAAAGCAGAAAATTTGCCACCCAATGTGAGCTTGAAGAAGAATGAATAGAGCAATTGAATGTGATGAGTTGTCAGTCGAAAAATGAAATGAATGTAGACATAAATGACTGTATATATGTATGTATCTATTTGTGGTTTGGATTCTTTGGTTGGGAAAATGTTCCAGACAAGAACCAAGTAAAAGAAGAGAGTTTATTTGGGTGTATCCGGGTAAAAACATAGTAGGAGGAGTTTGAATCAGTGCATCATGTTGAATTCACAGTCAAGGAGGAAAGATAAATAAATTTTGTTATTCATCTCTCTTTATCTTTCTCTTTTTTAAAATTCAAACTGTATGCCTATTCCATGCCAAAAATCATGGTAAGTTTTCCTTTTTCAGTTAGACTTCTCTGAAAATATCCTTAAAGATAGGTACAGGTTGATCGTGATCAAACTGATCATAAATATCAATAATTACAATCTATATAGAAGAAACAAACAAGGGAGACTGCTTGTTGATACACATTATTTCCTATACTTCCCAAATTACAAAATATTACTATGTGTACCTTTTGTTTGTTTGTTTAGTTTTTGGTTCTTATTTTTGTCTAAAAACAGAGTTTGTTTGTATAGCAATGTAACTTCCTCTGTAAACCAGGCTGGCCTAAAACTCTCAGAGATACAACTACCTCTGCCTCCCAAGTGCTGGGATTAAAGGCCTGTAACACTACTTCCTAGTAAAGTGATTCTTTATATATATATATATTGAAATTAGAGAGATGTCTAATCATTTAAGAAAACTTACTGTCCCAAGAAATGACCTAAATGTTTTAAACATGTAAATGGTGACTCACACCAGGTATAACTAAGGTTTCAATAAACCAGATGCCCTTTTATGAACATATAGGCAATTCGTTGGATATAATGCATATAAACTCAATCAGGTACATACATATACATAAATTAAAAGAAAATAGATAAACTTCTAACATAATAAATGTTGATTATTTATTTATTTATTTATTTAAATTTTTACTGAATATTCTCTGTATTTACATTTAAGGTGTTATTCCCTTTCCCTAAGCTCACACCAAATCCCCCTTCCATTGACTCCATGAAGGTGCTCCCTGTCTCAACTTTCCTCTCTCCACTCAATGCCTTGGCATAACCTTACACTGGGAAAACTAGCTTTCTCTGGATCAAAGTCCTCTCTTCTCATTGAAGCCAGAGAATGACATCATCTGCTCTATATATACCTGGAGCCATGAGTCTCTTCATAAGAACTTATTGGTTGGTGTTTTAATCCCAGAGAGCTGTTGTTAGTTTGGCCAGTTAATAATTTGTTCTTCCCATGGAGTTGTAGGTTTTTTCAGCTTCTTCAGTCCTTTCTCTAGCTCCACACTTAGGGTCTCAGTCCGAGGGTTAGCTGCAAACATCTTATTCTGTATCAGTATGACTCTTGCAGAGCATCTGAGGAGGCATCCATATCAGATTCTTTCCAGTAAGCACTACTTGGAATCAGCAATAGTGCTTTAGTTTAGTGGCTACATATAGCATGGATCCCCAGGCAGTCTTTGGATGATCTTTTCTTCAACCTCCGCTCCTCTATTTGTCTCATTATTCGCCCCAAAGACTGTTTTGTTCTCCCTTCTAAGAAAAACTGAATCATCTCCCATCTGGCCTTCCTTCACTTTGAGCTTCATAATTACTGTGAATTGCTTCTTGGGTATTCTGAACTTTTTGAGCTAGTACCTGCCTTTCAATGAGTACATACATTGAGTGTTCTTTTGTGACTGGGTTACTTTACTCATAATGATAGCTTAAAGTCCCATTCATTTGCCTAAAAAATCTCATGAAGTAGTTTTTACTTTTTTTAATTAAATAGCTTTATTTTATAAAACAGAGATAAATGTACAGGTTTTAAAACATTTTTGCATAAAAATATATGAATATAATTTTTGTCAGCACTTGATTTTTTTAAAGGTTTGATAGTATGCATTGAAAATGTACTAGTTACAATGACCATAAAGTACATATAAAAAACATAACATGAAAATAGTCCCAGTTATTTTGGTGTGTAAAGATTAAAAATGATGATTTTTAAATACTAAGGGTTGCCATAAGGCTGCACTCTCAGCTCTTGAATTATTAATGATTTAATGTCTAGGTGTACCACACTCTGAGAGGGTGCTAAACATTTATTTATTTTTTCTAAGAAGGACTGAGCCTTCTATTTTTTGGCCTTCCATCTTTTTGAGCTTCATATGGTCTGAGAGTTTTTCTTGGGTATTCAGAGCTTTGTGGGGCTAGTATCCAATTATAAGTGACTACACATCATGTCTGAATGTCTGTGACTGTGTTATCTTACTCAGGATAATATTTTCTAGTTTCATTAATTTGCCTAAAAATTTCTTAAAGTCATTTTTTTCTAATAGCTGAGTAGTACTCCTTTGTGTGAATGTACCAGAATTTCTGTATCCATTCCTCTACCAAAGGTCATCTGATTCTTTTCAGCTTTTCATTATTATACATAAGGCTGCTATAAACATGGTGAAGCATGTGTACATGTTATATGTTGGATCCTCTTTAGGGTATACGCTCATGAGTGGAGATTCAGGTAGTATGATGTCCACATTTCTGAAGAACTACCACACCAAGAGTGGAGGAGTGTGCCTCTTTCTTTGCATCCTCACCAGCATCTTCTATCACCAGAGTTTTTTATCTTAGTTACTCTGAGTGGTGTGAGGTAGAATCTCAGGGTAGTTTTGATTGCATTTCCATGATGACTAGGGCTTTTGAGCATTTCCTTAGGTGCTTCTCAGCCATTCAGTGTTTCTCAGTTGAGAATTCTTTGGTTAACTCTGTACCCCATTTTTTGAAATGATTGTTTGATTTGCTGGAGTCTAACTTCTTGCATAATTTGTATATATTGAATATTACACCTCTATCAGATGTGAGATTGGTAAAGATAATTTCCCATTGTGTTGGCTTTTATTTTCTTTTCTTGACAGTGTCTTTAGCTTTACAGAAACTTTGCAATCTCATGAAGTCCCATTTATCCATTCTAGATCTTAGAGCATAAGCCATTGGTGTTTTGTTCAGAAAATTTTCCTCTGTGCCTATATGTTCTAAGCTTTTCCCTGCTTTCCCTTGTAATAGTGTCAGTGTACCTGGTTTTCTTTGGAGATCTTTCATCCACTTGCACTTGAACTTTGTACAAGGAGATAAGAAAGGATCAACATGCATTCATCTTTATGCTGATTGCCAGTTAAATCAACACCATTTGTTGAAGAGGCTGTTCTTTTTCATTGAATGTTTTTAGCTCTTTTGTCAAAGATCAAGTGATCATACAGGAGTGAAGCCTCATTTCTGGATCTTTAATTCTGTTTCACTGATCTACCTTCCTATCTCTTGACCAATACCATTGATTTTTTTTTTTGTTTTTTTTTAACAAAATTGCTTTGTAATATAGCTTAAGGTTGCGGATGGTGATTCCCACCAAAGTTTTTTTGTTGATAATAGATTTTGCTATCTAGATTTTTTGTTATTTCAGACAAATTTGCAAATGGCTCTTTAAAACTCTACGAAGAATAGTGGGAGTTTTAATGTGGATTGCACTAAATCTGTAGATTGCTTTTGTTAAAATGGTAATTTTTACAATGTTGATCCTTAAATCCATGAAAATGGGAGATCTTTCCATCTTCTGAGATCTTTTTCAATTTCCTTGCACAGAGATTTAAAGTTCTTGTCATACAGATTTTTTACTTGCTTAGTTAGGGACACACCAAGGTATTTCATATTGTTTATGACTACTGTGAAAGGTATTTTTTCCCCTAATTTGTTTCTCATCATGTTTATCCTACGAGTAGAGGAAGGCTACTGATGTGTTTGAGTTTATTTTATATTCAACTATTTTGCTGATGTTATTTATCAGCTGTAAATATTCTCTGGTGGAATTTATGGGGTCACTTAATTATACTATGATGTCATTGGCAAATAGTGATATCTTGACTTCTTCTTTTCTGATTTGTATTCTTTTGACTTTCATTTGTCGTCTAATTGCTCTGGCCAGGACTTCCAGTACTATGTTGAATAGGTAGGGGAGAGTGGGCAACCTTGTTTAGTCCCTGATTTTAGTGGAACTGCTTTAAGTTTCTCACATTTAGTTTGATGTTGGTTACTGATTTGCCATATATTGCTTTTACTATGTTTAGGTATGAGCCTTCGTTTCCTGCTCTTTCCAAGACTTTTAACATGAAGGGGTATTGAATTTTGTTAAATGATTTATCAACATTTAATGAGATGGTCATATGGTTTTTTTCTTTGACTGTATTTATATGGTGGATTACACTATTAGATTTTCTTAGAATGAACCATTCTTGCAGCCCTAGAACAAAGCCTTCTTGAGCATAGCGAATTATCACGTTGATGTGTTATTGGATTTGGTTTGAAGCAATTTTATTCAGTATTTTATCATCAGAATTTATAAAGAAAATTGGGCTGAAGTTCTCTTTTTTGTAGGGTTTTCGTATACTTTTGAAATAAGTGTAATTGTGGCTTTGGAGAATGAGTTCAGTGGTATACCCTCTGTTTCTGTTTTGTAGAATGACCAGTCCAGCAGGTCTGGTTATTCAGGGTCCCAAAGAGGCCTTCATCCTGAAAGTCATGGGGACTGGAGAGAAAGGAAGCCAAGCGTGCAAAGAACGACAAGTGTCAGTCTGAATGGTGTCAAGGCTTCATTGAGGGCTTGGTGCTTACAGCTTATATTGGCTGGGCAGAAAGGGGGAAGCAGGGTGCGGTGGAATTTTTACAGCATCCACGTGACAGGAAGAGGGTGGTCTTGCAACTTACAGGTTAACAGTCAGGTATGTGATTTTGGATATCTTATCTTTTCACCTAGCAGCTAATCTCGGCAGAACCTCATAGTGGTATTCCTCGGAAAGGTGAGGCTATCACTGGTGGGGGTGTAGGTACAGCATTGACCAGTTCTAAGGTGGCTGCTGTGGAGTCATTTTCTTAAGCGTGGTTCTCAGGCATGGCTCCCTACAGTAGAATAGTTTAGAAAGTGTTGGTATTAGGTCTTCTATGAAAGCCTGGTAAAAATTAGCACTAAACCCATCTTGTCCTCCGCTTTTTTTTGGTTAGGAAGGTTATGATGACTTTATATTTCTTTAGGGGTTATAGGGCAGTTTAGATGGTTTATCTGCTTCTGATTTAAATTTGGTACCTGGTTTTTCTCTAGAAATTTGTCCATTTACTCCAGATTTTCCAGTTATGTTGAGAATAGCCTTTGATAGTAGGATCTGATGATTTATTGAATTTCTTCAGTTTCTCATGTCATGTATTACCTTTTGTTTTTAATTTTGTTAATTTTAATACTCTCGCTGTACAGTCTGGTGAGTCCTACAAAGTGTTTATCAATCTTTTATTTTCTCAAAGTACCGTTCCTGTGTTTTGTATTTTTTAAAATTATTCTTTGTATAGATTTTTTAAAATCTATTTTTAGTTGGTTAATTTCAGCCCTGGGTTTGATTTTCTACCATCTACTCCTTTTGGTATATCTGCTTGGTTTTGTTCTATAGCTTTCAGTTGTGCTGTCAAGCTGTTAGTGTATGCTCTCTCCAGTTTCTTTTTGGAGGTGCTCAGCGCTATGAACTTTTTTCTTAGGACTGCCTTTTTGTGTCTCAAATGTTTGGGCATATTTGCCTTTTTTTTTTCTTTAATTCTAAAAATGTCTTTGATTTCTGTTTTTTTTCTATTTCTTTATTGACAAAACTCTTGTTTAGAGCAGCAATGCTCACCTTCCATGTGGACTTTGGATTGTTTTTGTTGTTATTGAAGACCAGCCTTGAACCATAGTGATCTGATAGGATGCATGGGATTATTTCATTGTTCCTGTATCAGTTAAGGCCTCTTTGTTGAGTGACTATATATGGTCAGTTTTAGAGGTGTCGTGAGGTGATGAGAAGATATTATATATATATATATATATATATATGTATATGTATATAATGTTATAGTATATATATATGTATATGTATATAATATATATATATATATGTATATGTATATAATGTATATACATATATATAGTATATATATATATATATGTATATGTATATAATGTTATAGTGTGAAATATTTTATAGATGTCTGTTAAACCCATTTGGTTCATAACTTCTGTTAGTTTTACTCTGTCTCTGTTCAGTTTCTGCTTCCATGATTTGTTCATTGATGATAATGGGGTGTTGAAGTCTTCCATTATTATTGTGTGTGGTGTAATATATGTTTCGAGCCTCAGTAGAGTATTTTTTAATGAATGTGGGTGCCCTTATAATTGTTCAGGATTGAGAGCTCATATTGAAATTGCTTTTTCCTTTCATGAATAATATGTGATCTTCCTTTATATTTGTTGTTGACTTTTATTGAAAATCTATTTTATTTGATATTAGGATTGCTACTCCAGCTTGTTTCTTGGGACCATTGCCTAGAATTTTTTTCCAGCCTCTTGCTCTGATCTAGTGCCTATCTTTGTTGCTGAGACAAGTTTTCTGCATGTAGCAAAATGCTAGGTCCTGGATCTTTATCCAGTCAGTTTGTCTGTGTCGGTGTCTTTTTTTTTTTTTTTTAATCTGTCTATTGATGTTAAGAGATTTTTAGGAATAATAATTGTTGTTTCCTGCTATTTTTGGTCTTAGAGGTAGAATTATTTTTGGTTTTGTTGCAAAAGGGTTCTTTTCTTGCTTTCCCTAGTGTATAGTTTTCCTCTGTGTGTTGGATTTCTCCACCAATTATCCTTTGTATGGCTGGATTTATGGACAGATATCATGTAAATTTGGTTTTGTTCTCGAGTATCTTGGTTTCTTCATCTATAGTAACCGAAAATTTGGCTAGATATAGTAAACTAGGCTAGGATTTGTGTTCTCTTATGGTCTGTATTACATCTGACGAGGATGTTATAGCCTTCATAGCTTCTGTTGAAAAGTCTGGTGTGATTATTATCAGTCTACTTTTATATGTTACTTGTCCTTTTTCCCTTACTGCTTTAAGTATAGTTTCTATATTTTTAGCATTTGTTATTTTGACTATTATATGTCAGGAGGAATTTATTTTGTCATCCAATCTATTTAGAGTTCTGTAGGCTTCTTAGATCAAGGTTTTCTATTTCTTTAGGTTAGGGCAGTTTCTTCTATAATTTTGAAGTAAGTATTTACTGAACTTTTTAACTGGGAGTCTTTGCTCTCTTCTACACCTATTATCCTTAGGTTTCATCTTCTCATTGTGTCCTTGAATTTTCTTGATATTTTGATTTAAGAGCTTTTTAATTTTTACAATTTCTTTGACTGTCAGTGCTTTATGTGTTATCTTATTCCAGTGAGATTCTCTCTTTCATCTCTTGTATTTGTTGGAGAAGCATCTATGACTCCTGACCTCTTGCCTAGGTTTCCTATATCCAGGGTTTTCTCTCTTTATGATTTGCTTTCATTGTTGTTGTTGTTTTTGCTTTCATTTCCTTTTTTAGATCCTGGATTTTTTAAAATTCCTTCATTTATTTGCTTGTGTTTTTATGTGTTTCTCTAAAGGCTTGTACCTTTTAAATTCTGTGTTCTCCTGTATTTCTTTAAGGGAGTTATTCTTCTGCTTCTTGAGGCCCTCTATCATAAAAATGAGGCAAGATTTTAAGTCTAAATCATTTTTGAGGTGTGTTTTGATATGTCTGCTTGCTGTAGTAGGATAGCTGTGTTCTGATGTTGCCAGGTTGTCTTAGTTTTTGTTGTTTCGATTCTTGTGCTTCCTTTAATCTTGTTGTCTCTTAATGGAGTTTGTCTTTCCTATGCATCTGTGGGCCATGGGCTCCTGAAGGAGATTTGTCTTGGATGTTCATCTCTCTATAAGCAGGCTGTGAGTACCAATGGCAATGGACTGGCTTTAGCCCTGTGTGCCGATGGAAGCCTGAAGGGAATAAACTCAAGCTTTAGCATGATACCATCACTCTTCTAGGAAGTTTTTCACCATATAGTCAGTGGAGAAAGAGTATCACTCACCCGTGAGATCAGCAGGGAGAGTGATCCTGTGTCTCCTTTGGGTACTCAGTTCTCTGAGGGTAGGCATTAAGTCCTGATGACAGTGTGCCTGATCTGCTTGTGGCTCTGGGCACCCATAAGAAATATTTGAATGTTTAAATCTCAAAAGTTTACAAACAAGAACTGGAGTTTTTCTGATAAACTCAACTCATATAATCAAAGACTATATGTTAATATTCATATTGATTGCAGTCTGAGGTTGTTTCATTTTAATGTATATTTACCAATTTTAGTGGCTATTCCTGGTTGTAAATAGACTAGATATAGAATGAACCACAGTCTGGAATTAGAAGGCTCACCTGTGATCCTGGTGTTTAGGCAGAGTGGTTATGAATTTCAGGACACTAAGGTAAGAAGATCTCTGAGTTCAAAGTCATCTGGGAGAAACAATTAAAGTAATTTTCAATATCCTTTGTCATCTGGGAAATGTTAATCAAAACAACCCTAAGATTTCACATCACATTAATCAAAATGGCTAAGATCAAAAACTTAGGCAAGACCAAATGTTTCTGAAGATGGGGAGAAAGAAAAACACTCTTTCATTGTTGGCTAGACTGCAAGCTGTTAAACCCACTGTGGAAATCACTTTGGTCACTCTGCTGAAAAATAGAAATAGCTCTAAATGGATACCCAGCTAAACCACTTTTGTACATATACCCAAAAAACACTCCAACATATAAAAAAACACATGCTCCACTATGTTCATAGCATCATTATGTATAATACACAGAGGTGGAAAAATAAACCTGATGATCCTCAACACAAAAATGGTCACAAAAATTGTGGTGCATTTCTACACTGAAGTACTACTCAGCAATTACAAACAATGAGTTAATGAAATTCACAGGAAAATGGAGAGAACTAGATTACTGATGTAGGTAACCCAGACACAAAAATACACACAAGGTATGTATTAACTGATATGTATAATTTAGCCCAAAAGCTCCTGATTAACCACGATTCAACCTACAGGCATATGTAGCTTAAAGAGAAGGAAGATCAAAATATAAATACTTCAATCCTACATAGAACATGAATCAAAATAATTGCAGGAACACGAGGGAGAGATGGACCAGAGAGGGAGAGATTAGGGGGAAGTCAAAGCTTGGGGGGACATAGAAACAGATACTAGAAGAGACAGAAATACAGAGGATCATAAAATTTAATAGAAATACGTAGTAGTTAAGGATGGGGAAATAAGGTAGCAACTAGAAAGTTTCAGACTGCAGGGAAGCCAGAGTCTCCCAGGAGCTAATGGCAATACCTTTAGCTGAAATGCCTAAGAAAGAAAAAATACAACCTGTAGAGTCCACCTCCAGTAGATAGACACACCCACAATTGAGAGATGGGTCTACCCACACATCTGAAAAATGTAAATCCAGAATTGTACCTGTCCAAAGGAAAGGTACTAACAAAAATTAGCAGGAAATAGCAACTACTATTCCTTGATATAAGTTAACATAAATGGACTCAATTCCCCCAATAAAAAGACATAGGCTATCAGACTGTATACATAAACAGAATCAAGCATTTTGCTGCATACAGGAAACTCATCTCAGAGACAAAGACGGACACTATCTCAGAGTAAAAGGTTGGGGAAAACCTTCAAAGCAAATGGCCCCAAGAAACAAGCTGCAGTAGCCATTCTCATATTAAATAAAGTAGATTTTCAACCAAAGTTATCAAAAAAGATAAGGAAGGACACTTTTTACTCATTACAAGAATAATTTATCAGGAAAAACTCTCAATTTTTAACATATATGTTCCAAATACAAGAGAACCCAAATTCATAAAAGAAACCCCACTAAAGATCAAAAAACATTGCACCCCACACAAAAATAGTGGGAGAACTCAACCCCCCACTCTCATCTATGGACAGATGATGGAAACAGAAACCAAACAAGGACAGAATGAAAATAGCAGAGGATATGAACCAATTGAATTTAATAGACATCTACAGAACATTTCAACTAAAAACAAAGAATACAAATTCTCAGAACTTCATGACACCTTGTTTAAAATTGATCATGTAATCTGTCATAAAACAACCCTCCATGGACATATGAAGATTGAAATATTACCATGCATTCTATCAGATCACTATGGTTTAAGGCTGTTCTTTAATAACAACATATATAACAAAAAGCCAATATATGCATGGAAACTAAGCAATGCTCTATTAAACTATAACATGGTAAAAGAAGAAATAAAGAAATAAATTAAAGATTTTTTTAGATTGTAATGAAAATGGAAACACAACATGCGCAAACCTATGGGATGCAATGAAAGCAGTACTGAGAGGAAATCTCATAGCTATTAGTCTTTCCAAAAAGAAACTGGAGAGAGCATACACTAGCCACTTGACCACATAGTTGAAAGCTCTAGAGCAAAGGGAAGCAGATACACCCAAAAGGAGTAGACTCAAGAAATAATCAAACTCAGAGCAGAAACAAAAGAACCATTCAAAGAATCAATAAAACCAAGAGCTGGTTCTTTGAGACAGTTAACAAGATTGAAAACCCTTAGCCAGACTAACTAGAGGGCAAAGAAAGAGTATCCAAATTAACAAATTAACAAAATAAAAAAATGAAAGTGGAGACATAATAAGTGAAACTGAGAAAATTCAAGAAATCATCAGATCCTACTAAAAAAGCCTATACTCAACAAAGCTGGAAAATCTGGAGGAAATGCATAAATTCCTAGACAGATACCAGATACTAAAGTTAAACCAGGACCAGGTAAACCATTTAAATAATCCTGTAACACCTAAAGAAATGGAAGCAGTCATCAATTACCTCCCAACCAAAAATATTCAGGTCAAGATGGTTTCCGTGCAGAATTCTAGCAGACATAAACAACTTAATACCAATACTCACAAAACTAATCTACAAAATTGAGTCAGATGAAACACTACCTAACTCATTTTCGAGGCTAAAATAATCCTTATTTCTAAAACACACAAAGACCCTGAAAGGAAAGAGACCTTCAAATCAATCTGACTTATGAAGATTGATGAAAAATACTCATCAAAATCCTTGGAAACCAAACCAAGAATACATCAAAATGATCATTCATCATGATCATGTAGGCTTCATCCCTGAGATGCAGGGATGGCTTAATATACAAAAATCCATCAATGTAATCCACCATATAAACAAATTCAAAGAAAAAAAAACCACATGGTCATCTCACTAGATGCTGAGAGAGCATTTGACAAAATCCAACACCACTTCATGTTAAAAGTCTTGGAAAGAACAGGAATCCAAGGTCCATACCTAAACATAATAAAAGCAATATAGAGCAAACTAATAGCCAACATCAAACTTAACAGTGAGAAATTTGAAGCAATCCCACTAAAATTAGGGACAAGAAATGGCTGACCACTCTCCCTGTAACTATTCAACATATTACTGGAAGTCCTGGCTGGAGCAATTAGAAAGCAATAGGAAATCAAATGGATACAAACTTGAAGGAAAGAAGTAAAAACATCACTGTTTGCAGAAGACATGATAGTGTATATAAGTAACCACAAAAATCCTACCAGAAAATTTTTACAGCTGATAAGCAGGTTCATCAAAGTGGCTGGATATAAAATTAAGTCAAAAATAAATAGCCTTTTTCAACTCAAAATAAAAACATCCAGAGAAAGAAATTAGGGAAAGATACCCATCACAATAATCACAAACAATATGAAATATTATGGTGTGACTCTAACTAAGCAAGTGAAAGACCTATATGACAAGAACTTCAAATCTTTAAAAAAAGAAATCCAGGAAGATCGCAGAAAATGGAAAGATCTTCAATGCTCATGGGTTGGAATGATCAAAATGGTAAAAATCGCCATCTTAACAAAAGAAATCTAGAGATACAATGTAATCCTCATCAAAATTACAACCCAATTCTTCATAGAGTCTGAAAAAGCAATATGCAATTTCATCTGGAATAACAAAAGACCTAGAATTGTGAAATCCATCCTCAACAACAAAATATCCATGGGAAAAACCATACCTTACCACAAGCTATATTACAAGGCAATTGTGCTGAAAACTGCATGGTACTGGTACAAAAAATAGGCACGTGGATCAATGGAATAGAATTGAAGATCCAGAAATGAGCCCCCAAGATATGGTCACTTGATTTTTAACAAAGGAGCTGTAAACATTCAAAGAAAAAGGACAGACTCTACAACAAATGGTGTTGGCCCTACTGGCAGTCAGCCTGCAGAAGAATGAAAATAGACACTTTCTTATCTCCTTGTACAAAGCTCAAGTGCAAACGGATCAAAGATCTACATATTTAACCAGATACACTGAAATTCTTAGAAGAGAAAGTAGGGAAAACCTTAGAACACATAGGCACAGGAGAAAATTTTTTGAACAGAACACCAATGGCTCATGCTTAAAGTCAAATATCTTCAAATGGGACTTAAATGAGATATCAAATTTTCGGTAATGCTTAGGACACTGTCAAAAAAAAAAAAAATGACAGCCAACAGACTGGGAAAAGATCTTTAGCAAACTCACATGTGGTAGAGGCCTAATATCCACGGTATACAAAGAAGTAAAGATGTTAGACATCAGAGAATCAACGAATCCTATTAAAAGAGAGGTACAGAGCTAAGCAAAAAATTCTCAATCACGGAATATCAAATGGATGAGAAGCATCTAAAGAAATGCTGGACATCCTTAGCCATCAGGGAAATACAAATCAAAACAACCCTGAGATTCCACCTCACACCAGCCAAAATAGCTAAGATCAAAAATTCAGATGACAGCAGATGCTGGCAAGAATGCAGAAAAAGTGGAACACTTCTCCACTGCTTGTGGGGTTGTAAACTGGTACAACCACTCTGAAAATCATTCTGGTGTTTTCTCAGAAAATTGGACATAGTGCTACCTGAAGACCCAGTTATACCTCTTCCCTGGAATACACCCCAGAGAAGTTCCAACATACAACAAAAACACATGAACCACAATGTTCTTAGCAGCCCTATTTATAATAGTCAGGAACTATAAAGAAACCAGATGTCTGTCAGTAGATGAATGGATACAAAAATTGTGGTATATTTACACAATGGAGTACTACTCGGCTATTAGAAATAATGAGTTTATAAAATTATAAAGAAAATGGATGTATCTAGAGAATATCATCTTGAGTGAGATAGCCCAGTCACAAAATAACAGAAATAATATGTAGTCACTGATAATTGGATACTAACCCCAGAAAGGTCTGAACACCCCAGAAACAACTCACAGACTATTTTAAGTTCAAGAGTAACAAAGGTCAAAAAAAAGAAAAATTATTATGTTTAATAATTACACACCAAGAAATTGTTGACTATTTCCAGGTTACATCTTGTTTTACATGTAATCTATGCTCATCATAACTAGTAAGATTTTAATGCATAATATCAAACTTTAAAAAAAATCAAGTACTTACAAACATGTATTCATATACTTTCATGCAAATTTTTTTTTAAATATGTAAAAAAAGGTTGTTCTGTCTCTTCAGTATAATTTTCTTGTCTGTAAAACTTAACTTCGGACAACACAATGTTTTAAACTATCTCACATGCCTTTGACATTTTCTGGTAACCTCTCAACTCTCTAATTCCTATTCTTTGCAATTTTTGTTAACCCTTATTATGTTTAAAAATATTTTTTACATTTATGTGTAAATCATAATCATCTCGTATCAAAATAAAAGATAAAATATTCATAATGTTTTAAAGCATTACAGCATATTTGTAGGCCTATTTATTTAACAGTGGAATATATAATGAATTTTAATCATTATATGACATTAATTATCATCTATTAATCTTGAAAGAACCATAATGTCAGGTAATTAAATGGAATTTTATTGTATTTTGCTCTAGGCTTTTAAACTCTATCAGTAGACAAAGATCCTACTATTCTGCAGTTAAAGTGTAGGAATGTTACCCAGGTACTGCTTGTTTCTGTATAAATTTAGTGCCACTACTTGAACATTTTCAGTAGTTAAACAAGATTATAAATAACACTAGGTTTTAATATCAAATTTGTTTTAAGTTGTATAGTTTATTAAAATTTAAAATTGGCAGTAAATATAGTTACAATTTTATGGAAATAGTTTCATAGTTACTTGAGAGAAAAATATTAAGAGCAAAAGAACATTCTGAATAAAATTAGAAATGGTTTACATCATATCAACTTAAAGCAAAATGTCTTATTTTATTAGATTTACATATTAATATTTTACCAAGTTTATCCTTTTGTTTTGTGTTCACAGAACCCTAGATTTTTTAATATGGTTTCCATAAACCAGTGAATATTTTTCAGCAGTGTGTTTCTTGTCACTGGACACAATGTTTGTAATAACTTGTCATAACTTTGTTTATTTGTCCTTGTCCCTGAGCCTGTGACATCACTCTGTGTTTCCAAGTTCTTTCCATTTAGAAGGCCAACTATGGAGTTCATAGAGAGATGGCTCAATGGTTAAAAGCACTGACTGCTTTTCCAAAGGTCCTGAGTTCAATTCCCAGCAACCACATGGTGGCTCACAACAATCTGTAATGCGATCTGTTGACCTCTTCTAGTATGACTATGGATGCCAACAGTGTATTCACATACAAAATAAAGGAATATTTTTAAAAGAAGGCTAGCTTAAAATAAGCTCACTATTGAACAAAGACTTTAAATTCTGTGCCAACCATTCAGTTGGGATATCAAAATAGACCAAATGTTCACATATCATGTATCTAACATGGAAGAAAAGAGTGTGACATTTTGGTGGTAAGGAATAGATTCAGAAACTTTCATTTTTTTGCTGGAAACTTAAGAGTATATTCCATGGCATTATGGATATCTTAGCAGAGTGAAAAAAATATCAGATAATTGCAATAGTTGATTTTTCAATTCCTGCTACAATTAACTCATTGTTAGTGTTCAGATAGCACTCTATGCTTTCAAAAATATCAGTGTCCTAGTTTATTTTTTATTGCTTTTATAAAAATACTAATAAAAATTAGCTAGCAAAAGGAAGATATATACTTTTATTTTTAAATGCCCATGTCATAAGTTATCATCCAGGAATGTCAGATTGGGATCTGGAGGCAGGGACAGAAAGACCAAACCTATATTCTTTGTCTTGCTCAGCTTGCTTTCATATATACCCAACATCTACCTGTTCAAGGTGACCCTGCCAGTAGTAGGCTGGGTCATTTAGCACCTATCATTACTCATGAAAATGTCTCACAGATATATCTCTAGGCCATTATGTCAGAGGCAACTCATCAGTTAAGTTCCTTAATCACAGATATTTCTAGTTTGTTACCGATTGATTAAAACCAAACATAAAATATTTTTAATGTTAAACATAAATGCATAAGAAAGAATTTCCCTTTCTTACAGTGATCTGAGAGGAGATCTGAAGGTATTTAAGAGTAATTTTAGGATGTTGGCTAGTATACATTTGTAGCAAATGTGATGAAGTATAATTTACCTAACCATTTGATTAGGGAAGGCTAAAGTTAGAAATATTTCAAGCTCGTAGGTACCAAAACAGCCTCTAAAGAGGAGACAAGTTAAGCACAGAAATTGTATAGTTGAGAGCAGTTTTCTGATTTTCCCAGGTTCTTGCCAGGACAAGGACATATTACAAATGAGATATTGCACAAATGACTTTTCTGATTTGTCCGGTTCTTCATAGGACATAGGCATGTTACAAATGACAGTCACTCAGTAAGTAACAGTTTTGGCAACCTCCTTGCTCTTTGGCAAAACTAAATCCAGAGACATAACAATTACTTTTTCTAATACCACAGACTCATTAAAGCTAAAGTGTGATATGTTACATTGCATGGATTTTATGTAAAGTAAGGCAATTACAGAAAAACTAAAAATTCTCAGCATTATATTCAACTATAAATCATTTTTAACATTAAACTCCCATGATTCCTTCCACTTCTTGGCAATTTCCTAAATTATCCATTTAAATGAACGCACAACATAACTGTCTCCAATACATCTATCAGTTTGCTAAGGACTAAGTCTTTAACTTTCAGATTTCTTTGACTTTTTACCCAGTTATTATTGTATAGTTCTTTGTTATATGCTGAGATGGAGCAGATTTTAGAATTTCAGTATAACCAAATATTGACAAAAGGAAAGGCAAAACACATATCAGAAAACAGCCATACACTGACAAAAATTCTAAAGAAACAGCCACATCAGGTTCTTCTCAGCAAGTGCCTCTTGGCCAGACCATCCAATGCTCCCTGGGACTAGACCATCAACCAAAGAGTGTACAGGGAGTGATCTATGCCTCTAGATATATATGTAGCAGAGGTTGGTCTTGTCTGACATCAGGGGGAGGAGGGACCTTTGGTTCTGAGGAGCTTTGATGCCAGAGCATAGAGGGATGTTGGAGTGTTGGGGCAGGAGTGGGTGGATGAGTTGGGGAGCACTCTCATATAGGATAAGATGAAGGGGGATAGGGCAGATGTAGGATAGAGGTTTGTGAAGAGGTAACCAGGAAGTACGATATCAGTTGAGGTGTAAACGAATGGAATGATTAATAAAAAAATAAACAAATTAAGAAAACACCAGAGGCGCTCAGGCCATCTGCCACCAGGAACAGCTGAGAGCCAGGGACAAAGGCCTGGTGAGACTGTACTGCGAGTAGCCAGGGAACAGAAAGGTCTGGGCTGAGCACCCAGAAACCACGCCCCCTCCATTGGTTCAAATGAGCAAGAATTCTACCTTAAGGACTTGGTCTCCACCAAGTAGCCCCTGTGTGCAGAACAGGTGCTCAGGCCATCTACCACCAGGAACAGCTGAGATCCAGGGACACAGGCCTGGTGAGACTGCACTGTGAGTAGCCTGGGCACAGAGATATCTGAGCCAAGAACCCGGAAAGTGAGCACTCCCCAAATTGGTTCAGGGAACAGGAACTCTGCCATAGGGATTAGGTTTCCAACCAGAGGGTCCTTGCATGCAGAACAAATGCTCAGGCCATTTGTCACCTGGAACAGTGGGAACAGCAGAGATCCAGAGACACAGGCCAGGTACAGGAAACAATCACTGACAAGAACACATATAAGAACAGACAACAAGGTGGAAAGAAGAAATCGAAAGAACTTGGCCCTGAGAAACAAGGACAACCTGGCAACACCAGAACCCAGCTCATTCATCCTAGCAAACAGCGGAATGCCAAACACTCCAGAAAAAGAAACTCAGACCCAAAATCATACCTCAGAATGAGGATAGAGATTCTTACACAATAACGGGAGGGAAAGCATAAAAAAATAGAAGCTTTTAAAGAGGAAACAAGAAAAACACTCAAAGAAATCAAAGAACTAGAGGAAAACAGAATTTAAAATGGAAATGAAAGCAAACAAACAAGAAAAAACAGTAAAAGAGAAACCCCTGTAGGTAGAAAACCTAAAAAAGAAATTAGGAGTCACAGAGTCAAGCATTTCCAACAGACTACAATAGATGGAAAAGAGAATCTCGGGAGCCAAAGATTGAAAACAGATAAAACAGTCAGAAAAGATGCAAAAGCCAAAAAACTCATAACCCAAAACATCCAGGAGATCCAGGACACAAGGAGATGACCAAACCTAAGGATAATAGGAATAGAAGAGGGTGAAGAATATCAACTCAGAGGCACAGTAAATATCTTCAACAAAATCATAGAGAAAACATCCCTACCCTTAAGAATGAAAAGACCATGAGCATAAAAGTCGCATACAAAACTTCAAATAGAGTGGAGCAGAAAAGAAATTCTTTGGAACACATAATAGTCAAAACTCCAAGTGCCTAAAGCAAAGAAAGAACACTAAAAGCAGAAAGGGAAAGGGGTCATGTAACATATAAAGGCAGACCAATCGGAATCACACCCAAATTCTCAACAGAGACTATGAAAGCTAGAAGATCCTAGACAGACATCTTGCAGACCCTAAGAGAACACAAGTGTCAGCTGAAGCTGCTATACCCAGCAAAACTTTCAATCATCATAGATGGAGAGACTAAGATATTCCAAGACAAAACTCAATTTACACAATATCTGACAACAAACCCAGCACTACAATGAATTACAGGTGGAAAACCCAATACAAGGATGGAAACTACATCCTAGTAAAAACAAGAAAATACCTAAACAAGAAAACCAAAAGAGGAAAGACACACAGGCACAATTATACCTCTAAAAGCAAATGTAGGAGGAAACAGCAATCACTATTCCTTAATAACTGTTAACATAAATGGACTCAATTCCCCCAATAAAATGTATACTATCAGACTGCATAGATGAACAGAATCCAGCATTTTGCTGCATACGGGAAACTCATCTCAGAGACAAAGAAAGGCACGATCTCAGAGTAGAAGGGTGGGAAAAAACCTTCCAAGCAATCGGCCCCAAGAAGCAAGTTGTAATGGCCATTTTAATATCGAATAAAGTAGATTTTTGAGCAAAAGTTATCAAAAAGAAAAAAGAAAGAACACTTTTTACCCATTACAGGAAAAATTTGTCAGGAGGAACTCTCAATCCTTAACATATATGCTCCAAATACAAGAGCACCCATATTCATAAAAGAAACCCTACTAGAGATCAAAAAATATATTGCACCCCACACAATAATAGTGGGAGACCTCAACACCCCACTCTCATCAATGGCCAGATCATGAAAACAGAAACTGAACAAGGACACAGTGAAACTAGCAGAGGATATGAACCTATTGGAATTAATAGACAATTATAGATATCTATGGAACATATCATCCTAAAACAAAAGAATGCAATTTCTTCTCAGTACTTCACCTCGCCTTCTCCAAAATTGACCATATAATCAACAAGCCTCAATACATATAAAAAGATTGAAATACCCCCATGCATCCTATCAGATCACCATGGTCTATGACTGGTTTAATAACAACAAAGACAATAAAAAGCCCATATGCACATGGAAACTAAAAAAAAAAAAAAAAAAAAAGTTTTTATTAAACCATAGCATGGTCAAAGAGGAAATAAAGAAAGAAATTAAGGACTTTCTAGAATTTAATGAAAATGAAAACACAACATACCCAAACCTATGGGATTCAATGAAAAGTAGTACTGAGAGGTAAACTCATAGCTCTGAGGGCTTCCAAAAAGAAACTGGAGAGAACATACAGCAGCAACTTGACAGCACAGTTGAAAGCTCTAGAACAAAAGGAAGCAGGTACACCAAAGAGGAGTAGACAACAAGAAATAATCAAGCTCAGAGCACAAATTGACCAAATAGAAACAAAAAGAACCATTCAAAGAATTAACAAAACCATGATCTGGTTCTTTGAGAAAATTAACAAGATTGATAATCCCTCAGCTAGATTAACTAGAGGGCAAAGAGAGAGTATCCAAATTAAAAATAATCAAAAATGAAAGTGGAGACATAAAAACTGAAACTGACTATATTCAAGAAATTATCAGGTCCTACTACAAAAGCCTATATACAACAAAGCTGGAAAATATGTAAGAAATAGATAAATTTCTAAACAGACACCAGATACTAAACTTAAACCAGGACCATGTTAAAAAACCCAAATAATCCCATAACACCTACAGAAATAGAAGTAGTCATCAAAAGCCTTCCAAACCAAAAAAGTCCAGGTCCAGATGGGTTCAGTAGAGAATTCTATCAGACATTTACTGAAGACCTAATACCAATACTCTCCAAACTAGTGCAGAAAATAGAGTCAAATGGAACATGATCTAACTCATTTTCGAGGCCACAATTACCCTTGTTCCTAAACCACACAAAGACCCTACAAGCCATGAGAACTTCAAACTAATCTCACTTATGAAGAATGATGCAAACAACTCAACAAAATCTTCACAAATCTAATCCAAGAACACATCAAAATAATCATTGACCATGATCATGTCGGTTTTATCCCTGGGATGCAAGGATGGTTTAGTATATGGATATTCATCAATGTAATGCACCACATAAATTGAAAGGAAAAAAAAAAAACAAAAAAACACATGGTCATCTCACTAGATACTTAAGAGGGTTTGACAAAATTCAATACCCCTTCATGTTAAAAGTCTTGGAAAGAACAGGAATCCAAGGCCCATAACTACACATAATAAAAGCAATATACAGCAAGCAAATAGCCTACATCAAATTTAATGGTGAGAAATTTGAAGCAATTCTACTAAAATCAGGGATTAGACAAGGCTGCCCACTCTCCCCCGACCTATTACTAGAAATCCTGGCCAGATCAATTAGACAGTAAAGGAAATAAAAGGGATGCAAATTGAAAAGGAAGTAATAAAAACATCACTGTTTGAAGATGACATGATAGTGTCTGTATGTGACCCCAAAAATTCCACGAGAAGAATTCTTCAGCTGATAAACAAGTTCAACAGAGTGTCCGGATATAAAATTAACTCAAACAAATCATTAGTTTTCCTCTACTCAAAGGAAAAACATGCAGAGAAAGAAATTAGCAAAACAAAACCCATCACAATAGTCACAAACAATATGATATACCTTGGTGGGACTTGAACTAAGCAAGTGAAGGACCTGTATGACAAGAATATTAAATCTCTAAAGAAGAAAATCTCAGGATCTCAGAAAATGGAAAGATTTCCCATGCTCATGTTTGGATGGATCAACATTGTAAAAATGGCTATCTTACTAAAAGCTATCTACAGATGCAATGTAATCCCCATCAAATTTCCAACCAAATTCTTCATAGAATTGGAAAGAACAATGTTCAATTTTATCTGAAATAACAAAGACTTAGAATAGTGAAATCCATCCTCAACAACAAGAAAACATCTGCGGGAATCACTATCCCTGACCTCAAGCTATATTACAAGGCAATTGTGCTGAAAACTGCATGGTACTGGTACAGAGATTGGCAAGTGGATTAATGGAATAGAATAAAAGATCAGAAATATATGTGCCCTCACATATATGGTCACCTGATTTTTGACAAAGGATCAGTAAACATTCAATGGAAAAAAGAACAATCTCTTCAACAAATTGTGTTGGTCCAACTGGCACTCAGCATGCAGAAGAACAGAAATATACCCTTTCTTATCTCCTTGTACAAAGCTCAAGTACAAGTGCATCAAAGATCTCCACATTAAACCAGGCACACTGAAATTATTAGAAGAAAAAAAATAGGGAAAACCTTAGAACCGATAGGCACTGGAGAAAATTCTTTAACAGAACATCAATTGCTTGTGCTCTAATGTCAAATATCAATTAATGAGACTTAATGAGATGGCAAAGTTTTTATAAGGCTTAGGACACTGCCAAGAAAACAAAATGGCAGCCAACAGATTGGGAAAAGATCTTTACCAACCCCACATTTGATAGAGGCCTAATATCCAAGGTATTCAAAGAACTCAAGAAGTTAGACACCAGAGAATCAAACAAACCTATTAAAAGATGGGGTACAGAGCTAATCAAAAGTTCTAAATTGAGGAATATTGAACGGCTGAGAAGCATGTAAGGAAGTGCTCAACATCATTAGTTCTCAGGGAAATGCAAATCAAAACAACCCTGAGATTCCACCTCACACCAGCCAAAATAGCTAAGATCAAAAATTCAGATGACAGCAGATGCTGGCAAGGATGTGGGGAAAGAGGAACACTTCTCCACTGTTGGTGGGGTTGTAAACTGGTACAAACTCTCTGGAAATTAGTCTGGTGATTCCTCAGAACATTGGACATAGTACTACCTGAAGACCCTGTTATTCCACTTCTGTGCATATACCACAGATCAACTCCAACCTACCACAATATTTGTAGCAGCCCTATTTATAATAGCCAGAAGCTTGAAAGAAACCAGATGTTCTTCAGTAGATGAATGGATACAAAAATTATAGTATATGTATACAATATAGAACTACTCAGCTATCAGAAACAAGGATTTTAATGAAATTGTTAAGAAAGTGAATGCATCTAGAGAATATCATCCTGAGAGAGTTGATCCAGTCACAAAAGAACAGATACAATAAGCAGTCACTGATAATTGGATACTAACCCCAGAAAGCTCTGAATACCACAGCAACACCTCACAGACTGTATGAAGTTCAAAAAAAAAAAAAAAAAACACAGGCCAAAGAAAAAAAGAAAATGAAAAACCATTATGCTTAATATTTACATACCAAGAAAACTTTGACTGTTTCTAGGTTACATCCTGTTTTACATGTACTTTATGCTCCTTGTAACTAGTAAGATTTTAATGCATACTATCAAATCTTTAAAAAAATCAAGTGGTTACAAAAATGTATTTGCATATTTTAATGCATAAACTGTAGATTTTTCTTTGTTTTTTAAAATAAAGTTGTAAAAAAAACCAAATAATAACTCATATCTGAATTAATAATATATGTGTATGTTATAAAAATAGCATATCTGGTTCATTCAAATAAGGAGACTATCCTGCTTCTGCCTACTATAAATGAGGCTTCTATGAACATGGTGGAGCATGTGTCCTTATTGTATGTTGGAGCATCTTTGGGGTATATGTCTAGAATTGGAATAATTGGGTCTTTAGGTAGTACTATATCCAATTTCTTGAGGAACCACCAGACTGATTTCCAGAGATGTCCTTCAGTATATGAATGGATACACCAATCGTGGTTTATTTACACAATGAAGTACTACTCAGATACTAGAAACAATGACTTTATAAAATTCCTAAAAAAATAGATGTATCTAGGGAAGGTCATTCTGAGTAAGATAACCCAACCAAAAAGAACAGACATAACATGCAGTCACTGATAATTAGATACTAGGCCCAGAAAACTCTGAATACCCAAGAAACAACTCACAGATCATATGAAGATCTAAAAAGAAAGCCCAAAATGTAGAAGCCTCAATTCTTCTTAGACAAAAAAATAAAGTGTAGAGCATCCACTCAGAGTGGGATACACCTATACTTTAAATCATTGATAACTCAGTAGCTAAGAAGATAGCCTTTTGGCAATTTTTGTTATTTAAAAATCATTATGTCCTACCTGAAGACCCAGTTTTTCCACTTCTCGGCTTATATCCCAGAGATGTTCCAACATACAATAAGGACACGTGCTCCACCATGTCCATAGCAGCCCTATTTATAACATTCAGAAGCTGCAAAGATCCCAGATTCCTTCAATAGATAAATGGATACAAAAATTTTGGTATATTTAAACAATGGAATACTACTCAGGTATTAGAAACAATGACTTCATGAAATTCCTAAGAAAATGGATGCATCTAGAGAATATTATCCTGAGTGAGGTAACCCAGTCACAAGAAAGCAGACAGAATATGCAGTCATTGATAACTGGATACTAACCCCAGAATTCTCTGAACAACCAAGAAACATGTCACAGATCATATGAAGCCCAGAAAATCAAAGGCCAAAAAACTGAAACCTCAGTCCTTCTTAGGAAAAGAAATGAATGTATAGCACCTTCTCAGAGTGTGGTACACCTAAACCTTAAACAATTAATAATCCAAAAGCTAACAGTATAGCCTTGTGGCACTTTTTGATATTCAAAGATCATTATGTTTATTCTATACACACCAAGAAAACACTGACTGTTTCTATGTTACGTTCTGTCCTTCATGTACTTTATGCTTATGATAACTATTATGATTTCAATGCATGCTATCAAAATCTTAAAAGAATTAAGCACTTACAAAAATATATTCATATAGTATTATGCCAAAATCCCTTTAAAAATCAGTACATGTATCCCTCTTTTTAAAAAAAATAAAGTTGTAAGAGAAAAAAATCATTATATTTAATCTATACACATCAAGAAAACTTTAACTGTTTCCATGTTACATTTGTTTTATATGTACTTTATCCTTACGGTAACTAGTAAAATTTCAATGCATGCTATCAAACCATAAAAAAAATTACGTACTGCCAAAATATATTCAGATGGTTTTATGCAAAAATGCTTTTAAAAATCTGTACATGTTTCACTCATTTAAAAAAATAAAGTTGTAAGATAATAATAAAACAGAAACTAATAAGGAGACTAACATAAATTATTTACTGTCATCATTTATAATCCTTCCTCAGTAATTGAATGCAGGTATAGTTTAAATTATTCTAGAGATCCTCAGTGAAAGAAACTTAACATAAGGTATGTATTAACACTTTTTAAATTCAACACCTTCGGCATCATATTTCAAACACTTTATATTGCTTGACTCAAGGTAGGTATATTATGTTCTTTTCTATTTCACATATAATATCTAAATAGAAGATTATAATTTTGTTGTGCAACTTTTATTCATAAATCCCTTTTGTGAACTATGAAGATGTTTGTTACAATAACATTTACAGGCATGTTCAGTAGTTTTTCTCTGACTGGGAGCAAGCCACTTTATTATTTTGAAGCTCAATGTATTCCTTTACTCATCCTGTGATGAGTAAAAAGTGTCTTGATCTTTTTGATAGCTTTTGGTTGAACATCTATTATATTTGGTATTAGAATAGCTACTCGAGCTTGTTTCCTGAAGCCATTTGTTTTGAAGGATTATTTCCAGGATTTTCCTCTGAGGTAGTGTCTATTTTTGTCGCTGAGATGAATTTTCTGTGTGCAAGAAAATGCTGGATCCTGTTTACATATCTATTCAGATTATCTATGTGTTTTTCTTTAGGAATTGAGTCCAATAATGTTAAGAGAACTTATGGAATAGCGATTTTTGTTTTCTGTTATTTTTGCTGTTAGAGGTAGACTTATTTTTTTTAATGCTTTTCTTCTTTTGGTTTCCTTACATGATTATTTTTTGTTTCTTTGGGTGTAGTTCCCTTCCTTGTATTGGATTTTTTCATCTATCATCTTTTGTAGGGCTGGGTTTGTGGACAGATATTGTGTAAATTTGATTTTTGTCCTGGTATATCTTGGTTTCTCTGTCTATGGTAATTGGGAGTTTTGCTGGTTATACTAACGTGGGCTGACATTTGTGTTCTCTAAGGGTGTATAGGACGTCTGTCCAGGATCTTCTAGCTTTAAATCTTGTTGAGAAGTCTGGTGTAATGTGGATTGTTCTGTCATTCTATGTTATTTTCCTTTTCCCCTTACAGCTTTTAGTATTATTTCTTTGCTTCAAACATTTGGTGTTTTGGCTGTTGGGTGTAGGGAAAGTTTTTTTTATGGTTCAACTTATTTGGAGTTCTGTAAGCTTCTTGTATGTTTATGGTCATCTCATTATAAAGGGCTGGAAAGTTTTGTTTTTTTTTTTTTTAATGACTGGATAGTTTTAAAAGTCTAAATTTTTCAATGTGTTTGAATTTGGAAAGACTGATTTTTTTTAAATAAATTTATTTATTTATATTCCTCTTGTTACCCTCCCACCTCAGTCATCCTTTCTGTAGTTCCTCATCCTTTTTCTTCTCCCCCTTGACACTGTGAGGTTACTCCTCTAGGTCTCTTTCTTGCCTGGGACCTCAAGACTCTCAAGGATTAAGCTCACATTTTCCCTTATGTGGCCATTTAATATAGACCTTGCCTCTATATATGCCTGAGACCAGCCTCTGGATACTCCTGGTTTGTGTCAGTTTCTGAGAGCTCCATGTGCTCTGGATTAGTTGAGATTGCTGATCTTCCTGTGGACTTGTTCTCCCCCTCTGCTTCTTCAATGCTTTTAATTCAACCATAGGGGTCCCTGATTTCAGTTTAATGGTTGAGTGTTAAGTACTAGCAACTGTCTCAGCCAGGTGCTGGTTGGGCCCCTCAGATAACAACCACGCCAAGTTCCCATTGTAAGCACATCATACCATACTGTAAACCCTTGTTGTGTCCCCAATGTGATGCACCCCAAGCTGAGCCAGTCATTTGACCACCCTTTCTTATGTCTGCAGCTCTTTTAGATGGGAGCAATTCAGGGTCCGAAATTTTGACTGTGGGTAAGTAATCTTGCCCCTCCACTATAGGCCTTAACTATCTACTGGAGGTAGACTCTTTCAATTCCCTATTCTCAATGTTGGGAAATTTGGCTAAGTTCACTCCAACTGAATCCTTAGAGTCTCTCACTCCAGTGTCTCTGGTATTTTTTAGAGGGTGACCCACTTCCTGTGACCCAAAGCTGCATTTTTTTATTCATTTTATTGGTCCTCTGAGCTTCCTCCCCAAATAAGTGATCCTATTTCACTTTTCTCTCCCCCTCCCCTCTCCCACTCAGGTTCTTTGGGTTGTACCCTAGATATTCCATTCTTCTTGGCTAATATCTGCTTATCTGCAAGTACATACTATGCAAGTCCTTTGGAGTCTGAATTATCTCACAAAGAATGATATTTTCTAGTTTCATTCATTTACCTGCAAAATTTATGATATCCCCATTTGTAATGGCTGAATAGTATTCCATCTTGTGAATGAACAAGATTTTCTGTATCGATTCTTCAGTTAAGAGACATCTGGGTTGTTTCTAGCTTCTGGCTATTACAAATAAGACTTCAATGAATATGGTGGAACACATGACCTTGTAGTTTGGTGGGGCTTCTTTTGGGTATATTCCCAAGAATGGTATAACTGGGTTGTCAGGTAGAACTATTCCTAGTTTTGAGAGAAACCTCAAGATTAATTTTCAGAGTAGTTGTACTAGTAGTTGTGCCAGTTTGCAATACCACCAGCAATGTTCTTATTTCTCTACATGATAGCCAGCATGTGCTATAACTTGACTTTTGGATCTTAACTATTTTGATTGGTGTGAGGGACAATCTTAGTATCTTTTTTGATTTGCATTCCTTTGTTGATAATGGACACTGAAAATTTCTTTATGTGCTTCTTGGCCACTCCAGATTCTTCTGTTCTGGAAACTCTGACTAGCTCTATACCTCAATTTTTACTTGGTTTACTTATTTATTTTATGAAGACTGTGTTTGCTTCTTTCTGTTCTAGAGCTTTCAGGTGTGCTGTTAAGTTGCTTGTATGAGATCTCTCCAATTTCTTTATGAAGGCACTTAGGCCTATAAATTTTCTTCTTTACACTGGTTCTACTGTGTTCCATATATTTGGCTATGATGTGTGTTCATTTTCATTGCATTTTATGAAGTCTTTCATTTACTTCTTTATTTCTTCCCTGACCAAATTGTCATGGAGCATAGAGTTCTTTAGCTTTTATGAGTATGTGTGCTTTCTGTTGTTTTGTTTCTAAAGTCAAGTTTTAATCTCTGATGATCTGATAGAATGCATGGGATTATTACAATATTCTTAAATCTGTTGAAGCTCATGTTATTTCTAATTATATTGTCAGTTCTACAGATGATTCTATAAGGTCCTGAGAAGAAGGCATATTGTCTTGTTTTAGGTTGATATGTTGAATAGATATTTGTTAAATCCATTTTTCATAAATTCTGTTAATTTTAATGAGTTTCTGTTTAGTTTCCATTTCTTTGACTCATCCTTTGGTGAAAGTGAGATATTGATATCACCTACTATTATTTTGTACAATGTGTGTTATGAGCTTTGAGAAAATTTCATTTACCAATGTGATTGCACTCGCATTTGTGGCATAGATGTTCAGGATTAAGACTTCCTCTTGGTAGATTTTTTTTCTTTTATGAATATGGTACATCATTTCCTATTTTATTTGAAAAATTTTGGTTTAAAGTCTATTTATTGGATATTAGAATAGCAATTCCAGCCTGTTTCTTGAGGCCATTTGCTTAAAAAAACCTTTTGTCCATCATTTTACTCTGAGGCAATATCTTTCTTTTTTACTAAGATATGTTTCTTGTATACAATAAAGTGGTGGATCCTGTTTACATAAACAGTCTCTTAGCCTGTGTCCTTTTACTGGGAAATAAGTCCTTTGATGTTGAGATATATTAAACATAGATAATTGTTAGTTCCTCATATTTGTGTTGGTGGAGGTGGTATCATGTGTGTATGATTTTCTTTTCTTTTATGTTTGTTGTCAAATGTTTAATATCTTGAGTTTTGTTAGTTGTAGTAAATCTCCTTTTGTTGAAGATTTTGTTCTAGTATTCTCTGTAGGGTTTGATTAGTATAAAGATATTGTTTAAATTTGGTTTTGCTATAGAATATGTCAGTTGATCTATCTATGGTGATTGAGACTTTTGCTTGGTATTATATCCTGGGGTGGCGTTTGTGTTTACTTTGGGCCTGGATAACATCTGCCAAGGATCTTTGGGCTTTTAGAGTCTCTTTTGAGAAGCCTGGTATAATTCTAATAAGTTTACCTTCATATCTTACTAAACTTTTTCCCTTACCAATTTTAATATTCTGTTCTTTGCATTTAGTGGATTGATTATTATGTGACAGGAAGATTTCCTTCTTAGGTCCAAACTATTTGATGTTCTTGTGGCTCCTTGTATGTTCACGGCTATCTATTTCTTTAAGTTAGAGAAGTTTTCTTCTGTGACTTTGTTGAAGATAATTTCTGGCCATTTCCGTTGTAATTCTTTACCCTATTTTATTCCTATTCTTCTTCTTCTTGTTGTTTTTTTTTTTTTTTTTTTTTTTTTTTTTTTTTTTTTTTTTTGAGATATTAAGAGATTTTTTTTTTTTACTTTACTTCCTATTATTCTTAGGTTTGGTGTTTTTATTTTGTTGTGAATTTCCTGGATATTTGGGGTTAAGATCTCTTTATGTTTGAATTTTCTTTTAACTAATGTATCAACATTTTTTATGGCATCTTTTACAACTGAGATTCTCTCCTATATCCTTTTAGTATGTTGTGGTGCTTGAAGCTGTAGTTCCTGTTTTCTTCCCAAAGTTGTCCATCCCCAAGGTTGCCTCACTTTGTGTTTCCTTTATGTTTTCTAATTCCAGGTTTAGTTCTTGGTCCATTTTGTTCAAAACCTTCATCTAGTTGATTCCTATTTTTCTGTATTTGTTAAAGTGATTTATTTGTGTTCTCTTTAAGTGCTTCTACCTATTTGCAAGTATCTTCCTGTGTTTCTGTCATCTTCATGAGACGAAATTTTAGGTCATTATCTTGCTTTTTATGTTATTAGTGCCTCACAGGTTTGAAGTGCTGAAAGAACTGGGCTCCGGCTGTGTCAAATTGCATTGGTTTCTGTTGCTTATGCTCTTCTACTTGCTTCTGGCCTCTTGTTATTTTTGATGTTCATTGGACCAGGCATCTCTGATTTGAACAGCCTCCTTGCTGGCAGATAAAGCCTACTCCTTGGAAGCAGTCAGGGCTGTTTCTGGTAAATGTAGGACACTTGTGTCTCTGGTTATTCTGGACCTTTGGAGAGACGGGCAGGTTGTGTCCCAGGTTACTGCACTTCCTGGTAGTTGGAAAGGCTGTAGGTAGTCTTTGAATATTGGGCCCATTAATTCGGCCTGGGTGGAGAAGCAGAGGAAGGTGAAGCTCATCTGGAGGAGTGGATCCCAAATCAGCTGGGCTCTGTATCTGTGGTTACTTTCGACCTCCTGGGACACACAGTAGAGTATCAGGTACTTTTGAATTTTCAAATTTGTATTCTTAATGTGAAATAATGGGGATAAATGAAGACATATTGTAGCTTAACAATTTTGTGTTTGTATGTCAGGTTGACAAGAACCAATTTATATTGGATAGTTTTATGTTAACTTGAAACAAGATAAAATTATCTGAGGGGAAGAAACCTCTTTTAAGAAAATGCCTCCATAAAATTGGAATATAAGACATTTTCTTAATTAATGATTAATAAAATAGGGCCAATCCTATTCTGGATGGTTCCCTTTTTTGGGATGGTAGTCCAGGGTGAGAACGCCATGAAGAAAAAGTTAGTAATCAGAATTCCTACATGACCTTGGCATCAACTCCTGCCCCCAGGTTTCTCTGAATTTCTATACTGAAATGCTTTCATGATGAACTGTGATGGGAAAGTATAAGCCAAGCAAACTCTTTATCCCCAAGTTTACCTGGTCAAAGTGTTTCATTACAGCAATAATAAAGTACCCTACATAATGTGTATATGTCACATTTTATTAAAAATAACTAAGATCAGGAAGATTGAATTAAATGGCATTAAAATTATTGCTTGAAAAGAGTCACTGAAATGGCCTATATATAGAACTGTGCTCCTTTGCATACAGTTCCTCCTGTTGTGGTGATGGCCCAACCATAAATTTATTTTCACTGCTTCTCTATATTTATATTTTTGGTACTGGTATGAATAATAATCTAAATATTTTCAGAGATAGAGCCTGGCCAAAGGGGTCATAAAGTACAGTTTGAGAACAACTGGAGAGGAACTTGACACCTAGTTTAATTTAGAGGGTCCACGTAGTAGGATGAGTAACTGCTCATGTAAGTTAAGATACTTCCACATTCGTGGATGGCACACACACACAAACACACACACACACACACACACACACACCCGGGGGGGGGAGAGGGAGAGGAAAATAGATAAAGACTGTTTTAAAAATTAACATTTGGGACCTTCTACAATTTATGAATAACAGTTTTTGCTTCAAAACACTTATTGTTAGTTGTTGTTGTTGTTTTTTTTTTTTTTTTTTTTTTTTTTTTTGTCTGTGCTGTTCCTACATGTCCATAGCACCCATGTTAGATTTGATTTTTTCCCAGGAGTGATTTGATTTATGTATCCCAGTGGAAAAAAAATATGCAATCATCCTGCAGCTATCAAAACAAAGGAATAGCAATTGTGAACTCTCCCATAAATAACAGAAAAAAATTAAATTATACTAAGGTTATATAAAAAAAATCAAAGCTATACAAAGCTTCAGCAAGAAAGTAATGGTTATCACTAAGAAACATCCTTGATATAAAAAGGAGCAATGTGTTTAAATTTTAAGGAAAGACATTTACTACCCAGAATTAAATCAGTTTTATAACAAGCAAGCTGCTTTATTTTGTCACAGAAAGGAGCAATAATGGTTATATATTATATGTAGTTAAAGCAATGGGTCTTAAAAATAATTATTTGAGTTAGGTTGAACCTGAGAGCAGGAAACATCCCCTTGACCCATCACATCTATTATGTTTGTAATAATATTCCAAGACAGTTCTATAGCATAATAATAAACAGTTTCTAAACTTAACAAATTTAAAGGTGTATCTGTTCATCATCAAACCACTAACTAGCTGTTATTTAGTGCTTAGTGGAAGCCCTGCCTTTAATGGGTATTGATCTTGTTAAAGAATTCAGTTCAAGTACAGAGTCCTTTCTTATAATATAGACATTGTTGTAATCCATGAGCAATACAATATTTGTTTTATTTTTCTTTTGGATTTCCTTTTTTTTTTAAATTGGGTATTTACATTTCAGATGTAATCTCCTTTCCCCCAATCTCATCCCCCTCCCCATCTATTGCCTCCATGAAGGTGCTCCCTCTTCCAACCACCCTTTCCCACCTCAGAACCTGGCATTCCCTTACCTTGGAAAAATGAGCCTTCACTGGACCAAAGTCCTTTCCTCCCATTGATGCCAAAGAATGCTATCCTCTGTTATATATATGCACCTGAAGCCATGGGTCTCTCCATGATAACTCATTGGTTCCTGTTTTAGTCCCTGGGAGCTGCGGTGGGTATGTTTTGTTAATAATTTTGATCTTCCCATGGAGTTGCAGATCCTTTCAGCTCCTTCAGTTCTTTCTCTAGATCCTTCATTGGGATCCCCGTATTCAGTCTGATGGTTAACTGCAATTATCCTGCTCTGTATCACCTCCCTGGGATTAAACCACTATCCAAAGAATACACATGTGAGGACACATGGCTCTAGCTGTATATGTAGCAGAGGATGGCTTTGTTTGGCATCAGTAGGAGCAAAGATTCTGGGGCCTGTCAAGGCTCAGTTTTCCAGTGTAGTGGGATGTCAGGGCAGGGAGGCAAAGGAGTGTGAGTGGGTGGGCAGGAAAGCACCCTCTTAGAAATATGGGGGAAGGAGGATGTGATAGTGGGTTTCCGGAGGTGAAACAGGGAAAGGGAAAATGTAAATTTAAAATGTCCAATAAAAGAAAAAAGCAAAAATACTTTCAAAAAGTTGGAAATAATATCATAGCAAAAGTAAAGGCTGGAGGATTCTTGCAGGGCATGGGATTGGAAGGAAAGGACTCGGTTTTCTTTAAGGAGTTAGCCACTAACACTTTGACAATACTCCAGTAATACAAAACAAACTTGATAAACACACTTGTTGTTGATGATGTTATTGTTGTTATTGCCATTGTTACTTTTCTCTTTTTTTTCTACTTCTCATCCTCCTCTCCTTCCCCTTCTGCCCTTTCTTCACTTTCTCTTTTTCTTCTTTCTGCTTGAGCTCCTCCTCCTCTTTTCCTTGGAGGTTGTATCAGTTGTGAGGGCAGACATGGGAGGATTCAGAAGTGAGGCTCACTTTGGTGCATGATGTAATTTTCCTAAATAATAAAAATATTATTAAGAAAAAATAAAAATTAAAAATACGTGAGAAAATTGACTTTTCACTTTGTAAACATACACAGCAGAGTTCTCCCAACTGAATGAAAGTCCTTTGGAAATCTCAGGAACATATGGCTACTCAGTCTTTCGATCTGAGTTAATAGATTCAGACTCAACAAGGTGTCTTATCTTGTTTGTATTGCTATAAAAAAGTACCACACTAGGCCATTTATAAACATTAAAAATTTCTGTTTTATAATCCGATAACTTGGGAAGTTCAAGATGAATGAGAAACTAGAGTATGTGTATTCTAATATCTGCTGTCCATGTCAAGGATTCGCTGGGACATTTAGCTGAACAAATGCAAAACAAAAGAAAAAGAACACACACTACAGACTTAAGTTTTTTGTCAAGAATATTTTCCCAAAGTACACATAGTTTCTAATATCATGACTTAAATTCATTTTTATATTATTTGGATTTTTGTTTATTTTATTAGATATTGTATGTATTTACACTTTACATGTTATCTGCTTTAAAGGGATGACTTAATTTCTTAAGGAGCAAGGTTCTGAAAAACTCTGTTGTACTGCAAATTTAATTTCAATATGAGTTCTAAAATGTATGTATATAAAATGATAGCAATAGTAAAAGCTGGTTATTACTGAAACAAAGCTCTCAGTAAAATCATCAATATATGCAGTTAATTTTTTCTACACATTCTTGATAAGATATCTTTTTAATGTTATAGGCAATACATTAATAAAAGCTTTCAGGGTCTTCTAAAATAAGAGTTATTATATCAAAAAACTCAAAATATCACTGTGATCAAGCAGGGGGATTACTGACCCATTGAGGTCAGAGGTTCAAAAGAATTTTGTTTTGGATCTAATACAGTGAGTCCCTAGGTTCTTAGTGCTCTGGTTATTAATCACAAAGATAATTATAGAGCTAATTCTTGAACTGTGCAGTGTACAATTGGAATTGGCATGTTTTCAGCACACATAATCTCTACATTGTTTTTTCTAACCCTGTAGAATGAAATTTATTGAGTTGGAAAAAGCTTTGTAAAAGCCAGTCAATAATTACACACACACACACACACACACACACACACACACACACACACACACACACACACACAATGTGTAATTCTTTGAAGAATTATAAAGATTAGTGCAATGTTCCTGGATTTAAAAACAAAGGGACTGTTGTTTTAACACATTCTAACTCATATATGCTGTCTGTGAAAAAAATTAACTGTGAAGAAAGAGAGTAGATAGTCATAAGCTTATCCAGGTGTTGATTTCAATTACAACTGATACGAAAGATGTACTTTCTTTGCTTCAGTAAATTAGCACAATCCCCAGTACCTGGTGCACAGCTGTTGATATTAAATTTTGTTTCTTCTGCACCTTTGCATAAGGCTTATCAGAGCTGACTGCCTTCCTTTTGCAAGGCCAGTGACAAACACAACTTTACTGCTCCAGCTCATGGGTATGTCTATTAATCATCCCTAATCATCATTTACTATATAAATTTGTATATTGATTATATTTTTTACAAGTTATTGCATTAGATCATGATTTGCATTACATTTTGATTCTATAATACAGAAGAAATGAAAACTTAAAGTGTTTTTCTAAGATATTTGTGCAGTAAAACATAGAAAACAAATCTAATTGAAATGCAGATGTCAGTGTCATAATGAGGTGCTGTTCAACTTATTTATAAAATGAATAAATTACTGAAATTCATCAATAATAAAAATGACTAAAATGCCAAATGATCATAATTGCTTCTTATTAAAATTGACTAACATATGAAATAAAATTTCATCATTACTAACAACTAGTATAAGAAAACCCAAAATCCCACTACTATGTTGTATATTTTATAAGGAGTTAGAGATATGTACTTCTTAGTTTCTCACCATAACAAGTAAAATATATGTACACAAATGAAAATTCTTGATAATATAATTTAATTAGTATGTGCTGTATAAATATATCAAAGTATGACCCAGTGTCACACAAATACAAATAATTAAACAAAATAAAAAAAGAACTTCATAATATTTTAAGATTAAGTTGTTGTACCCGGCCTTTCTTCCCCTACACCCCCTGAGGAATTATCAGCATAATTTCTCTTCTTTGGAGCTTATAGATAATATGTGTATATATTTTTGGCTCTTTAACTAGACAAACAACTATATAGCATGTGTAAGGTGCTATGAACACTGCTCTGAATTTTGCAGCATTTTTCCTAGAGACACCGTGGTATTGGAGATATAGCAGAGACAGGGGATGGTAGGGATGGTTGTTACTTTGATTGTCTGCTTTTCCATCAATACCATAAATAACAACTCTAATATTGAAAGTGGATCTCAATCTTCTCAAAGCTGTAGAAATTATTTAATGGTCAATTAATTAGAAGATAGCAACTTACTGTTTGAAATGAGCTTCCCTCCCCACTGGATTGGTGTTATCTAACCTAATAAGTTGTAAAAATGGGACATATGTAAAAGTATTTGATTACTTGATAGAAGAAGGTACATATACGTGATTTAGGTTAACAGTCCCTGAAGTCAGTCATGCATTACATAAAGAAGTACCCTAAATAGCTACTTGTTGACTATTACTTTAAATAAGTCTCTGTAGTGAAATAAATATAATTTTCATTATGTAAAATTTTTGAACATTTTTGTTATTCCTCAAAGTTAAAAATTAAAATAAAGAAAACTAAATCAAATAAAACTGATCATTTTCCATCTGGTAGAGTGGAGCAAACTCTCCCTTTTTTTAAATTTTAACATTGTATTTTATTTCACACAGAATATCAAAATTTTCAGAGTATAATAAACAGAAAATTTTACTAGGAAAATCTTTGCACTTTTTCCTACCAAGTCTTTTTTTCTCATTTTTTATTAAATACTCTGTATTACATTTGAGTTGTTATCCCTTTCCCCTGCCCTGCTCCCATCCCCCCTGCCCCTCAATTTACCTTCACAAAGGGCATTCTCTCCTAATCAGCCTTCTCACCCCATTGCCTTGGTATTCCCCTACTTTGGGAAAACATGCCCTCTCTGGAACAAATGGTTCTTTTCACATTGATGCCAGACACTGATGTCTTCAGCTACATATTCAACTGGAGCAATAGGTCTCTCAAAGTGTGCACAAAGGTTGGTGTTTTACTCCATGGGAGTTTTCGAGGGGTTGGTTGGTTGGTAAGGTTGTTATTTTTCCCATTAGTTTGTAAACCCTTTCAGTTCCTTGGATCCTTTCTTTAGCACCTACATTGGGATCCTCAAGTTCAGTCAGATGGTTAGCTGCAAACATGCTCAGCTGTACATATGTGACTCTAGCTTAGTCCCTGAGGGGGCCTCTATGTCAATAAGTACTTTATGGGATCAGCTATAGTGCTTGGACTTATAGACTGCTTATGTAGTGGATCCCAAGGTGAGGCAGCTTCTGAGTGATCTTTTCTTCAAACACTGCTCCTTTATTTGACCTTGTATTTCCTCTCATGACAGTTTTGTTCTCTTTTCTAAGGACTGAGGCCTCTCGATTTTGGTCATCCTTCATTTTAGCTTCATGATGTCTGTGAATTGTTTCTTGGGTATTGGGTACTCAGAGCTTTCTGAGGCTTGTATCTGCTTATCAGTGAGTGCATAACATGTGTGTTCTTTTGTGACTGGGTTACCTCAGTCAGGATGATAGTTAGTCTGTAGTTTTATTCATTGGCCTCCAAATTTTATGAAGTCATTGATTCTAATAGCTGAGTAGTAAGTACTCCATTGTGTATATACCACAATTTCTGTATCAATTCCTCTGTTAAGGCTATTTGGGTTCTTTCCAGCTTCTGGCTATTATAAATAAGATTGATATAAACATAATGGAGCATGTGTCCTTGCTATATGTTGGAGCATCTTGGTGGTATATGCCCAGGAGTGGAATAGCTGGATTTTAGGTAGTATTATGTCCAGTTTTCTGAGGAACTGCCAGACTGATTACCAGCTTACAACCACACCAAGAGTGGAGGAGTGTTCCTCTTTCTCCACATCCCCTCCAGCATGTGCTATCACCCGAGCTTTTGATCTTAGCCATTCTGACTGGTATGAGGTGGAATCTCAGGGTTGTTTTGATTTGCATTTTACTGATGCCTAAGTGTCACGCGCCCACGCTTCCCGCCGCTAGGAACAGGCGTGCAACAAAACGAACAGCTTCTTCTGCGGATAACCTTTATTGAACAGCACTTTGAGCAGGGGCTTCTTGAGCAGGAAACTTGTCTCTGGGCCGGGGACTCCCTACCGAGTTCTACTTTCTAGACGGCCTCTCACGCGCAGTCCCCCACGAACGATCTCTCTGTCCAGTCTCTGTCCACGCGGGACCTCCCGCAATCTCTTTCACCGAGTCTCTCTCCATGTGGTGCCTCTCCGCTATCCCTCCACGTGGGGTCTCCCGCAATCTCTCCACTGTCTTCTCCTTCTTCTCACCACGTGGGGGAGAAAATGCACTGCTATACATGCCTAGGAGACTCGTGTTGCTACCTGATTGGTGCATCCTCCTGTAGCTCAATCACTGTGCCCCAAGAGTGGGCTGTGACTTATGTGGTACATGCGCATTAAGTCTCTTGGCTGGGCAACAGCTCTGTTTGCTGAGTTCTTGGCGGGAAGCTGGCACCATGTTTGGGTGCAGCACAAATGGCTCCCTACACCTAAGACATTGAGCATTTCTTTAGGTGTTTCTCAGTCATTCCATATTCCTCATTTGAGAATTATTTCTTTATCTCTGTACCCATATTTTTAATTGGATTATGTGATTCTCTAGAGTCTAGCTTCTTGAGTTCTTTGTATATATTTGATACTAGCCCTATATCAGATGTAGGATTGGTAAAGATATTTTCCTAATCTGTTAGCTGCCATTTTGTCTTTTTGACAGTGTCCTTAGCCTTATAAAGCTTTGCAAGTTCAGGAGATCCCATTTGTAGATTCTTGATCTTAGAGCCTAGGCTATTGGTGTTCTATTCAGGAAAATTTTCTCTTTGCCTACGTGTTCTAACTTTTCCCCACTTTCTCTTCTAATAGTTTTAGTGGACTTGGAATATGTGCAAATCTTTGATCCACTTGGACCTGAGCTTTGTACAAGGAGATAAGAAAGGACCGATTTGCATTCGTCTGCACTCTGCCTGCCAGTTTAACCAACACCATTTCTTGAAGGGGCTGTCCTTTCTTCATTGAATGTTTTCAGTTCTTTTGTTAAAGACCAATTGACCATAGGTGTGTGGATTCCTCTCTGGGTCTTTAACATTGTTGCATTGATCTACCTGACTGTCTCTGACCAATACCATGCAGTTTCTTTGTAATATAGCTTGAGATCAAAGATGGTGATTCCCCCAGAAGTGATTTTATTGTTGAGGATAAATTTTGCTATTCTAGATATTTTGTTATTCCAGATGAATTTGCAAATTTCTCTTTCCAATTCTATGAAGAATTATATGGAATTTTGATGGGGATTGCAATGAATCTGTAAATTGCTTTTGGCAAAATGGCAATTTTTCTATGTTGATCCTTAATGAGCATGGGAGATCTTTTCATCTTCTGAGAGATATTCTTTAATTCCTTTCTTCCCAGTCTTGAAGTTCTTGTAATATGGATTGCTTGGTTAGGATCACCCCAAGAAATTTTATAGTCTTTCTGGCTATTGTGAAGGGTATCAATTTTCTAATTTTTTTATCAGACTATTTATTCTATGAGTAGAGGAAGGCTACTGATTTGTTTGAGTTAATTTTTATTTAACCACTTTGCTGAAGTTGTTTATTAGCTTTAAAATTCACTGGTGCAATTTTGGGGGTCACATAAGTATACTATCATGTTATCAACAAATAGTTATATTTTTACTTCTTCCTTTCTGATTTGTATTTCTTTGATTTTCTTTTGTTGTCTAATTTTTCTGGCCAGAATTTCCAGTACTATATTCATTAGTTAGGGGGAAAGTGGCCAGTTTTGTCTAGTCCTAAATTTTAGTGGGATTGCTTCAAGTATTTTGCTATTTAGTTTGATGTTTGCTACTGGTTTGTTGTATATTGCTTTTACTATGCTTAGGCATGGACCTTGAATTCCTGCTCTTTCCAAGATTTTTAACATGAAGGGGTGTTGAATTTTTCAAATGCCTTTTCAGCATCTGGTGAGATGATCATGTGGTTTTTTTTCTCTTTAGTATTTTTTTTAAATGATGGATTATGTTGATGGATTCCTGTATAATGAACTATCCCTTCATCCTAGAGATAAAGCCTATTAGATCATGGTGAATGAATGTTTTGATAATGTTCTTAGATTTGGTTTGCCAGAATTCTATTGAGTATTTTTGCATCAATGTTCATGAGAGAGATTGGACTAAATTTCTCTTTCCCTGTAGAGTCTTTTTGTGGATTAGGTATGAGCATAATTGGGGCATCAAAGAATGAGTTGGGTAGTGTTCTTTCTGTTTCGATCTTGTGATATAGTTTAGAGAGAATTGGTATTAGGTCTTCTATAAAAGTCTGATATATTTTTGCACTGAACCCATCAGTTCTTGGGCTTTTTGTTTGTTTGTTTGTTTGTTTGTAGGGTTTGCTGACTGCTTCTATTTCTTTAGGCATTATGGGACTTTTTAGATGGTTTGTCTGATCCTGATTTAACTTTGGTATCTAGTGTTTGTCTAGAAATTTATCCATTTCCACAAGATTTTCCAGCTTTGTTGAGTATAGGCTTTTGTAGGAGGATCTGATAATTTCTTGAATTTCCTTTGTTATTTTTCTTATTTCTCACCTTTCTAAATTTGTTAATTTGGATACTCTCTGTGCCCTCTAGTTAGTTTGGCTAAGGGTTTATAGAACTTGGTGACTTTGTTGAAGAATCAGCTCTTGGTTTGTTGATTCTTTGTATAGTTTTTTATGTCTTTATCTGGTTGCTATCTTCTCTGAGTTTATTTCTTGTCATCTATTCCTCTTGTGTGTATCTGCTTCTTATTCTAGGGCTTTCATGTGTGCTGTCAAGTTACTAGTGTATACTCTCTTCAGTTTCTTTTTGGAAGCACTGAGAGCTATGAGTTTTCCTCTTAGTCTTCTTCCATTGCATCCCATAAGTTTAGGTATGTTGTGCTTTCATTTTAGTTAAATTATAAAAAATCCTGAATTTTTTACTTTATTTTTTCCTTAACTACCTTATCATATAGCAGAGCATTGTTCAACTTCATATGTATGTGGGCTTTTTGTTGATTTTGTTTATATTAAAGACCATCCATAGTCAGTGGTGATCTGATAGGATGCATGACAGTATTTTCATCTTCATGTATCAGTTAAATCCTGTTTTGTGACTGACTATATGGTCAGTTTTGGAGAAGGTACCATTAGGTGCTGAGAAGAAAGTAGAGTCTTTTGTTTTAGAATTAAATGTCCTGAAGCTGTCTGTTAAATCCAGTGGGTTGGTAACCTCTGCTGGTTTCATTGTCTTTGTTCAGTTTCTGCTTCCATGATCTGTTCATTGATGAGAGAAGGGTATTGAAGTCTCCCACTATTATTGGTTGTGGTGCAATGTATACTTTGAACTTTAATATTATGTTTTTATGATTGTGGGTTGCCTTGTATATGGAGCATATATGTTTAAAATTGAGAGTTCTTCTTTAAAGTTTTCTCCTGTGATGAGTAAAATGTATCACCACTATCTTATTTGATAACTTTTGGTTCAAAATCTATTTTATTATATATTAGAATGGCTATTCCAGCTTGTTGTCAGGACCATTATATTGAAAGATATTTTTCTTGGCCTTTTACTGTTTTTGTGTCTGAGTTGAGTTTCCTGTATTCAACAAAAAGCTGAGTCCTGTTTATTTATCCAGTCTGATAATCTATGTCTTTGTATTGGGGAACTACATCCACTGATATTAAGAGATATTAATGATGTTTTTACTATTATGTGTTGGAAGGTATTTCTTTTCTGGTCCAACCTATTTGGAGTTCTGAAGCCTTCTTTTATGCTCGTGGTCATCTCATTCTTGAGGGTAGGGAAGTTTTCTTCTACAATTTTGTTGAAGATATTTACTGTGCCTCTTAGTTGATGCTCTTCTACCTCTTCTATTCCTATTATCCTTAGATTCGGTCTTCTCATTGTGTCCTGAATTTCCTGGACATTTTGGGTTAGGAGCTTTTTGTTTTTTTGCATCTTCTCTGGCTGCTTTTTCTATGTTTACAAAGTTGTCTTCTGCCCCCGAGATTCTCTTTTCCATCTCTTGTAATCTATTGGAAATGCTTGATTCTGTGACTCCTGATTTCTTTTTTAGGTGTGCTACCTCTAGGGTTATCTCTTTTTGTGTTTTCTTTATTGTGTCAATTTCCATTTTAAATTCCCTCTTCCATTCCTTCATCTCTTTCATTCTGTTTTCCTCTAGTTCTTTGAGTTCTTTGAGTTTTTTTCTTGTTTCCTCTTTAAAAGCTTCTGAATCTTTTTGCTTTTCCTCCCGTTCTTGTTTAAGTATCTCTATCAGCATCTTGAGGTATGATTTCAGGTCTGTGTCTTCCTTTTCTGGAGTGTTTGGAATTCCAATGTTTGCTGTTATGGGAGAGCTGGGTTCTGGTGTTGCCAGGTTGTCTTGGTTTTCTTGGGATATACTCTTTCGCTTTCCTCTTGCCATTTTGTTTTCAGTGATATATTCTGGCCTTTCCCTTGTATCTGTTCTGTGTCCCTGGATCTCCAGTGGTCCAGGTGGCAGATGAGTCGAGCCCTGTTCTATGCCTCAGAGTCGCCGGGTGGGAACAGAAGTTCCAAAGTTCTGTTCCTGGTAGCTGGATCAAACAGGGCAGGGCAGGGAAAACATCAAGTGCCCAAAGCAAAGAAAGAGTCCTAAAAGCAGTAAGGGAAAAAGGTCAGGTAACATATAAAGGCAGGCCAATCAGACTAACACCCGATTTCTCAACGGAAACTATGAAAGCTAGAAGAGCCTAGACAGATATCATGCACACCCTAAGAGTGCACAAGTGCCAGCACAAGCTGCTATACCCAGCAAGACTATCAATCACCATCGATGGAGAGATGAAGATATTTCAAGACAAATCAAAATTTACACAATATCTGACCACAAACCCAGCACTACAACGAATTATAGGTGGCAAACCCAATACAATGAGGGAAAATACAGCCTAGTAAAAACAAGAAAACTCCTAAACAAGAAAACTAAAAGAAGAAAAGACACAGACACAACTCAACCCACAAAAGCAATAATGGCAGGAAACAGAAACAATTATTCCTTGATATATATTAACATAAATGGACTCAACTCCCGAATAAAGAGACATAGCAATCAGACTGGATACATAAACAAAATCCAGCCTTTTGCTGCATACAGGAAACTCATCTCAGAGACAAAGACAGACAATATCTCAGAGTAAAGGGGTGGGAAAAAAACTTCCAAGCAAACAGCTCGATGAAGAAACCTGGAGTGGCTATTCTAATATCGAATAAAGTAAATTTCCAACCAAAAGATATCAAAAAAGATAAGGAAGGACACTTATTAATCATTACCGGAAAAACTGTCAGGAGAAACTCTCAATCCTTAACATATATGTGCCAAATAAAAAAAGCACCCACATTCAAAAAAGAGACCCTGCTAAAGCTCAAAAAATAGATTTCACCCCACACAATAATAGTGGGAGACTTTAATACCCCACTGTCACCAATGGACAGATCATGGAAACAGAACCTGAACAAGGACACTGAAAAAAATGGCAAAGACTTTGAACCAACTAGAATTAATAGATATATAAAGAACATATTATCCTAAAGTAAAAGAATACACCTTCTTCTCACCACCCCATGGCACCTTCTCAAAAATTGACCACATATTTGGACACAGAGAGAGTCTCAATCGATATAAGAAGATTGAAATACTCCCATGCATCCCCCCAGATCACCATGGTCTACGGCTGGTCTTTAACAACAACAGAGACAACAAAAAGCCCACATACACATGGAAACGAAACAACACTCTGTTAAAGGATAGCAGGGTCAAAGAAGAAATAAAAAAAAAGAATTAAGGATTTTCCAATATTCAATGAAAACGAAAATACAATAAACCCAAACCTAGGGGATGCAATGAAAGCAGTATTGAGAGGAAAAATCATAGCCCTAAGTGGTTCCAAAAAGAAAGTGGAGAGAGCTTACATCAGCAACCTGACAGCACAGCTAATAGCCCTAGAACAAAAGGAAGCAGATATACCCAAAAAGACTAGATGGCAAGAAATAATCAAAATTAGGGCAGAAATAGACCAAATAGAATCAAAAAGAACCATTGATAAAATGAACAAAACCAAGAGTTGGTTCTTTGAGAAAATCAACAAGATTGATAAACCCCTAGCCAGACTAACTAGAGGGCAAAGAGAGAGTATACAAATTAACAAAATCAGAAAGGAAAGTGGGGACATAACAACTGAAACTGAGGAAATTCCAGAAATCATCAGATCCTACTACAAAAACTTATACTCCACAAAATTGGAAAATCTGGACAAAATGGATGAATTCCTAGATAGATACAAGATCCCAAAGTTAAACCAGGACCAAGTACACCATCTAAATAACCCTATAACACCTAAAGAATTAGAAGAAGTCATCAAAAGTCTCCCAACCAAAAAAAGCCCAGGTCCAGACGGGTTCAGTGCAGAATTTTATCAGACATTTATTGGGAATATAACACCAATACTATCCAAACTATTCCAAAAGATAGAATCAGATGGAATACTACCTAACTCATTTTTTTAGGCTACAGTAACCCTCGTACCTAAACCACCCAAAGGCCCTACAAGGAAAGAGAACTTCAGACCCATCTCACTTATGAGCATTGATTCAAAAATACTCAACAAAATCCTTGCAAACCGAATCCAAGAACACATCAAAATGATCATTCATCATGACCAAGTAGGCTTCATCCCTGGGATGCAGGGATGGTTTAATATAAGGAAATCCATTAATGTAATCCACCATTTAAACAAACTCAAAGATCAAAATCACATGGTCATCTCACTAGATGCTGAGAAAGCATTCAACAAATTCCAACACCCCTTCATGTTTAAAGTCCTGGAAAAAAACAGGAATCCAAGGTCCATACTTAAACATAATAAAAGCAATATACAGCAAACCAACAGCAAACATCAAACTTAATGGCGAGAAACTTGAAGCAATCCCACTAAAATCAGGGACTCGACAAGGCTGCCCACTCTTCCACTACCTATTCAATATAGTACTGGAAGTCCTGGCTGGACCAATTAGACAGCAAAAGGATATCAAGGGGATACAAATCGGAAAGGAAGAGATAAAAACATCACTCTTTGCCGATGACATGATAGTGTACTTGAGTGACCCCAGAAATTCCACCAGAGAACTCCTACAGCTGATAAAGAAGTTCAGCAAAGTGGCTGTATACAAAATTAACTCGAACAAATCAGTAGCCTTCTTATACTCAAAGAACAAACATGTAGAGAAAGAAATTAGGGAAAACCTACCCTTCACAATCGTCACAAAAACTATGAAATACCTTGGTGTGACTCTAACTAATCAAGTGAAAGACCTGTATGACAAGAACTTCAAACTTCTAAAGAAAGAAATTTAGGAGGATCTCCGAAAATGGAAAGATCTCCCATGCACATAGATTGGAAAAATCAACATCTTAAAAATGGCCATCCTACCAAAAGCAATCTACAGATTCTATGCAATCCCCATCAATATTCCAACCCTGTTCTTCAAAAAATTGGAAAGATCAATGTGCAATTTCATATGGAATAACAAAAGACCTAGAATAGAGAAATCTTTTCTCAACACCAAAAAACATCTGCGGGAATCACTATCGCTGACCTCAAGCTATATTACAAGGCAATTCTGCTGAAAACTGCATGGTACTGGTTCAGAAATAGGCATGTGGGTCAATGGAATAGAATAGAAGATCCAGAAATGAGCCCTCACATATATGGTCACCTGATTTTTGACAAAGGAGCCGTAAACATTCAATAGAAAAAGGACAGCCTATTCAACAAATGGTGCTGGTCCAACTGGCACTCAGCATGCAAAAGAATGAAAATAGATCCTTTCTTATCTCCTTGTACAAATCTCAAGTTTAAGTGGATCAAAGATCTCCACATTAAACCAGATACACTAAAACTATTAGATGAGAAAGTAGGGAAAACCTTAGAACACATAGGCACAGGAGAAAATTTCCTGAACAAAACACCAATGGCTCAAGCTCTAAGGTCAAAGATTAACAAATGGGACTTAATGAGATTGCAAAGTTTCTGTAAGGCTAAGGACATCGTCAAGAAAACAAAACGGCAACCAACAGAATGGGAAAAGATCTTTATCAACACCACATCAGATAAAGTCCTAATATCCAAGGTATACAAGGAACTCAAAAAGCTAGACACCAGAGAATCAAATAACCCTATTAAAAATGGGGTACAGAGCTAAACAAAACGTTTTCAGTTAAGGAACACCGAATGGCCGAGAAACATCTGAGGAAGTGCTCAACATCCTTAGTCATCAGGGAAATGCAAATACAAACAACCCTGAGATTCCACCTCACACCCGTCAGATTGGCCAAGATCTAAACTCAGATGACAGCAGATGCTGGCAAGGCTGCGGAGAAAGAGGAAAACTTCTCCACTGTTGGTGGGGTTGCAAACTAATATAACCACTCTGGAAATCTGTCTGGCGATACCTCAGAAAATTGGATATAATACTACCTGAAGACCCAGTATTCCACTTCTGGGCATATACCCCAGAGACACTTTAATACACAACAAAGATATATCCACCACAATGTTCATAGCAGCTCTATTTATAATAGCCAGAAGCTGGAAAGAACCCAGATGTCCTTCAGAAGATGAATGGATACAAAAATTGTGGTACATTTACACAATGGAATACTACTCAGCCACCAGAAACAATGACTTAACCAAATTCTTAAGAAAATGGCTGCATCTAGAAAATATCATCCTGAGTGAGATAACCCAGTCACAAAAGAACAGACATAATATGCAGTCACTGATATTGGGATGGTAACCTCAGAGGATTGCACTCCCCCAAAACAACTCACAGACTGTATAAAGTCCAAGAAATAAAGAAAACAAAACCAAACAAAAAATATTTACAAAACAAGAAGACTTTGACTATTTCCATGTTGCGTTTTGTTTTGCATGTACTTTAAGCTCATTGTAACTATTAGGTTTTCAATGCATACTGTCAAGCCCTTGAAAAAATCAAGTACTGACTAAAAAATATATTCACATTGTTTAATGTAAAAATTATTTAATATCTGAAAAAACAGTAGTGACAAAAATGTATAATTTTAAGCAAAAAATGTTTAAAATCTGTACATTTATTTTTGTTTTGTAAAATAAAGTTGTTTTAAAAAATAAAAAAATAAAAAAAACATTAAAAAGAAAAGCACAATATAATAAAATATATGAATCACAGTGTAAAAAAAAAAGAGATATTAATGAATAGTGATTGTTGATTCCTGTTATTTTTTTAGAGGTAGACTTATGTTTGTGTGTTTTTCTTCTTTTGGTTATCTTGCATGATTATCACTATTTTTATTATTTTGCTTTTCTTTAGGTGGAGTTTCTATCCTTCTTTTGGATTTTATCCCATCTATTATCCTTTATAGGGCTGGATTTGTGGACAGATATAGTGTAAATTTATTTTTGTCCTGGGATATCTTGAATTTTCCATTGATAGTAATTTAGAGTTTGATGGATTTTGTAATCTCGGCTGGCATTTGGGTTATCTTAAGGTCTGAATTATATATGTCAAGGATCTTCTAGCTTTCATAGTCTCTGTTGATAAGTCTGATATAATTCTAATTGTTCTGCTTTTATATGTTACTTGTTATTTTTCTGTTACAGCTTTTAGGATTCTTTTTTGTTTTGAATATTCAGAATTTTGACTATTATGTGTCAGGAGGAGTTTCTTTTCTGGTTCAATCTATGTGGATTTCTGTTGGCTTCTTATATGTTCCTGGTCATCTTATTCTACAGTAGAGGGAAGTTTTGGTTTATGATTTAATTGAAGATATTTACTGTGCCTTTTATTTGGGAGTCATCACCCTCTTCTACACCTATTATTCTTAGGTTTGGTTTTTTATTGTGTCCTGGATCTCCTGGATGTTTGGGGTTAGAAGTTTTTTGTTTTTGCATTTTCTCTGACTGTTGTGTTAATGATTTCTATGTTGTCTTCTGCCCCTGAGTTCCCATCTTCCATCTCTTGTAGTGCTTTTTGAAGATCTTCATCATTATCATGAGGTATGATTTCAAGTCTAAGTCTTTTTTATGGTATGTTTGGCAATCTACTACTTGCTGCGGTAGGAGAGCTGGGTTCTGATGTTGCCATGTTTTCTAGGTTTCCATTGGTTAGGTTCTTTACCTTTCTTCTTGCCATCTTGTTATCTGTGATTATAGGTGATGATATTTTCTCTGACTGGAGCCTCTCTCTTTTTTGGGTCTGAGGACCCATGAGCTTAGGAAGGAAATTGTTTCTGTGTGCTTGGTTATTTGAGGGCAGGATGTGATGGCAGTGTCTCTGTTCTGTCTCCATGGGCTTAGGTGGGAGAGCACTTGTGAGGCTGTTCTGAGAGCTCAGCTTTCTGAGGGCAAGTTCTGCGTCTTTATAGAGGTCACCCTGCCCTCTGGCTGGGCTGATAAAGACCTGATTCCAGAGCCCACCTTGCTATCTTTTCTCTGAGAGCTCATGGTGTTCCGTTCTTGGGCAGCTGGTGAGGGTATTTCGTGTACTTAAGCCTCAAGTAGGAGAGTGCTTGCCCGGCTGTTCTGAGGTCTCAGCAATCTGTGCATGGGTCCTGGGTCTTGAGGACGCTCACCAGGCCCTCTTTCTGGGCTGGAATGGACCAGATACCAGATTGCACCATGATATCTGTCCTCTGAAAGCTTCAGGCATTGTAAGTTCCCTAAGGGCTCAGCTGGAAGAATGGAAGAACACTTACAAAGCTATTCTTGGGCCTATGAGCAAACTCTTTTTTCCCCATTCTTAACAGTTACCAGTTGTCAACCACATTTCTTTTCTTACACATGTTATATGCATTTACTTGAACAAACGTGGACTCTCCAAATGTTCCACCAGATGTTCAGTATCACCCAGCACTTATATTCGTCAAGGGTTTTATTAGGATACACATTGATTGTTGTAGGGGTATTAAAAGGAGAACTGTGAGTTCAACAACACAAACTCTTCATGCAAGAAAACAAATCATATTTATCTTCATAAGTAAAAGCACTAATCGCATTGACACATAAATGCAAATGTTAACGGAAGTGTGTCAGGGAACAGAATTAAAATTTAGAACACACATCCTAATATTTATGTGTCCCCTGTATATATTCAGTGTTTTACACAATTTGAAACTTCAAAAATAAATATTCATCTCTACTCTTTGATAGCATAATTTGCATTTCTGATTAGATATATCCCTAAATATTTATTTCCCACTGGCAGGAAAATAGAAAAAAATCAAAGTGAGACAAAACCAAAGGAAAATTAAATAACCTCTCCTGAATATTCTGAGTCAAGTCTATAACACCAGAGTTCCCACAGATAGCCATGATATATCCTTCAAAAGCATTTATATTCACCGAGGTAATTGATTTATGCTGAAAGTGAGATCAATGAAAATCTAAGGGCTTTTATTATAGAACAAAATAATCCATGAACACATTTTTTCACTTAGCTTATGTATTTACACTGCAGGAAAGAAATGGCTATTTCAACCTGCACTGAATGGCTCAAGGAAAAGATTCTGTTCTATTCTATTGTATACTACATTCCTTACAATCTGTTCTTGTTAATAGTGCCATGTACATTTCTCTCTGTAAAGTCTAGCTGATATGATCCAAGTTTATTCCAAACAAGGCATCTATGAACTGGTTAACTAATGGCTTTTTTTAAACCACTGGATTTTGGTTACTTTTCCACAGATATTTTTTCACTAAAAGCTTAAATTAGATGGATCTTCTCACTTAAAATAAAAATTTACTGAATATTTTGCTTAATCAATACCTCTATTGATGCTTTATGTGATAGCTTGAAGACCTAATTTCTCCTACAACAAACATACCTCATATGCACTAAAACACCTTTAACAAGCATAGATTTTTAAAAAGTGACTTAGATATAATTTGCATGCTAACTATATTTAAAACTATATTACACAATTTAATCTCATTATTAATATTGAAATTGCTTACACATTAACTTTCATGTTAATAATTTATGGTATACAAAATCTTGCTCAGCATATTCTATTTCTTCGATTAGCTATAAAGTAGGAAGTTTCATCAATTAAGTCTAACATTCCCTTAAAATTTTTTATAATGCTTTTAATTATTTGTAAATTTCATACTACAAATAATGAGAACCCCATGAAACCTGACTTCCTAGTCCTCCAAGGTTTGTTACATACACATGTAATGTCTTATCCCAAAAGAAGAAAGAGAAGAAGGAGGAGGAGAAAAAGAAAAGAAGGAAGAAGAGGAAGAGGAGGTGGAGGAGGAAGAGGAAGAGGAGCAAGAAAAGAAGAAGAACAAAAAGAACAAGAACAAGAACAAGAAGAACAAGAAGAAAAGGAAGTAGAAAATAAGTACAAGTTGTGTAGCTTATGTACTCACTAAAAAATGTTCAAACTCCTAGAAATAAGCATGATAAAGGTAACTGAGCTCTTCCCAACCTGCACCACTTATCATAATGTGTAGCAGTGAATCTGAAGGACAGCATTTTGGCTCCTGGCAGGTGCACTTACACATTTTCTTGTCCAGGAGCAATCTAGATTTCTGGATGTAAACAGACACACAAACACACACACACACACACACACACACACACACACACACAGCAGTAAATTGTGAAATGCCTGGACTATATCAAAGACTGGGCACTCCCAAACCTTCCTTTGCTACCCCAGGTCCAGTTGTGTAGTTGCCAGTGGGCACCCACCTGAATTCTTATATGTCAGTTTGGCTTTCATTTTTTCAGCTCCTGCCTCCCATTACTCTTTTCCAAGTCATGACTTTCTGCCTCTCCTCTTCCCTCCTGCCTCTTCTTACTGACAAATCTAAGAGTCCCTAACAACCTCTTTTTGTACAATTGGCCACTGGCATCTTGATCAAAACCAATTGGGTACAAGGACCTTCAGCATTTGGACATGCTGAGATAAAAGCATGAACCAATCTATAACATGATTTTTAAGAGATCTCTTTGTTGGCTTATTACTAAATTGTTACCTTTCGTTATGGAGTAGAGTGGAGTCTGGGTAGGGATTGTCACATGATCCCTCTATGTCTCTGTTTCTCAAGTATGAATTTGTATTCAGTAATATCATGTCAAAAGTTGTTTCGTTGCCCCCTTACATTTTGCAAAAACAAGGATCACTAAATTAAACATGGTTTTTGAAAACACCACTGAACACACATATCTACACATTCTTCATCATCAGTACATTCAAAGAACATTAGCAGTATAGACCGCAAGCATCAACACAGTCTTATGGTACTGAAGAGGCCCCAGACACAGAGTCCTCAGCAGCAGCACAGACATTAATATGGCAGTACATTTGAAATACTAACATGACTCTTGTGGGCAGCATAGCCTAATAACATCAAAATTGATTCAGGCTTCAGCATACAGCATGGATATCTGAATGCCCTTTGGTATTTACATGACCCATGGATATCAACACAGTCCTCAGCATAGTACGACCATGGCATTTGGCAGCATCTTGGATCATGGACATCAAGGTGTTCTTAGATGTCTGCACAGGTCACTCACATCAACATGGGTTTATGCAGAAGCCTCTATGGAACCACACATAACCACATATTCAAGATGGCCTGCAGACATGGATCAGAGTATCTAAGTGACCTGGAGGGGCAGCAAGGAGCATAGAGATAGATTAAATGAACAATCCAAATAAATATTGATACTGGTTATGATAATTTTTCTCTGGGTTCTGGAACTTTTAAAATGCAAATTAACAAAGATGTATATAAAGCTTGTTGCTTGGGCTGCCATAGTATTTTGCGATGAATCATCAAAGGAACATGCTTCCTATATTGCATTATACCACTGCTCCTCTAAAAATCGATGTCTAATTTTTATCTAATGCTAAGTTTAAGGCCATTAATCTATAAATGATTTATATACATTAAACTTCTTAAATATTTTGCTCAATGGCAGTGGCATCATTTACTCTTGTAGTATAATTTATTTCCTGTTAGATTGTAAAACAATTAATGGTTAGCATATCCAGATAAAGATGTTACATTTAATTGTTTATGTCCAGATTTCAAATTTTTGCAAATTAATCAGATTACCGCAAACCAGAAACTACTTGCACTGCTAAGCATGAGAACCCAAACAAATACACATAGCACAGATGGATAGTCGGGTTGTTT
>NC_137973.1:12220942-12433442 GCF_963924665.1 Micromys minutus
TGAGCTGTTACTTGTGTTACTGATATTATATATAATATCAATATTATATATATTGATGTATAGTGTTACTGATATTAGATATTTGGGCAGGTATAAGATAGAATCACAAGAGAATTTTGGTTTGCATTTCCCTGATGGACAAGGATGTTTGGAATGCTCCTAAGTGTTTCTTAGCCATTTGAAATTACTCTAATGAAAATTGTCTGTTTAGAGAAATGCCCTGTTTTAACTGTGTTATGTTTTTTGGTATCTAGTGTCTTGAGTTCTTTATATGTTTTAGATATTATACATTAACAGAGTGTAGAGTTGATAAAAATATTTTCCGATTCTGTATATTCCCACTTTATTCACCTTACAGAAGGGGTTTGTTTGTTTGTTTCAAGAAGTTCCTTTCATTTACTGTCAATCTAAACTCTTGTACTATCTATGTTTTGTTTGTAAAGTTGTTTACTTTGTTTGTGTGGGACTTTCATTACTATGTGCTAGTCTCTTTTGATGCAGGAAGATATTTTGTTGGCTAGAGAAGAAGAAATCTGCACACCTACACAGTCACACAATCCTTGACCTACAATCTGTCCCATCTGAAAAATGAACTAGGGAAATCCTGGTACAGACCTTGAGGAAGCTGACAAACAACTTCTGCTTTAACTTGAGGACCATGTTCTGAGATAGCATCCATGCTCTATGTTGACTAGGTGGCTGGGAACCAGAGAATAAATAGTCCATAGTCCTAAGGTCGAACCAATCATGACTAGGCAAAAGAAGAGAAATAATGAATTGATTAGACTTTCATTGGTAAGTTTAGTACTTTCAATTTTATCGAAGCCTAGAAAAGCATAAATACAAGTACTGAAGTGGTCGTCAAAGATTGTCAACAATTCTAGTGAATGACTGAACTTCCTTTGATCTCATGGATCTCCCTGAAAGCTAATTAACCATTTGAAATTAAAACAAAACACTCTCCTAAGAGAACTGCATGTAGCTTCTCTTGCAGTGTTCATATTATCAGCTATGAAAGGAACAGCTGATTTGATGGGACTCATGCATGTTTAATTCTGAAAGTAAATCAGTGTGGTGGTTTCTAGGCAGCAAAATAGGCCAAGAAATTATGAAAACAAAATAGTCCTCATCTCCGTCATTTGCTAGATCTGCATTCTTTTAATCATTCTGATTTTCTGCTAATTAATACTTATATTTTCTGCTTATGATTATAGTTGTATGTAGAAAGTTTTTCAATACAAAGAACCTATATGGTAAGATAGATATTAAGTTTAGTAAGGTAGCTGAGATGATTGAAATCATATCTCTAATATATTAATTTACATATTTCATATTATGTAATTCAAGACTGTATTCAGATTAATTTTAAATGATTTTATTATTCATATTACTTTTTAAGAAAGTAAATTTTCTAAATCCAAAGTATAATACTGTTATAAATAATTTTTCTTCTGATATATCTAAGATATCAATAATCTTTTCAATGAATACATATGTATGTAAATATACATGCACACAAAATTGAAGAATTTTTTGCCTACAAATGTCATTATTCCTATCTCATTTGAATACTATTACAATGCATGATATAAAAATTAAATTATAACACTATTTGAAGTCTAAGAAATAAATGGATCTTTATGAATTGAGAGAAAACTGAAAAGAATGAAACTGAGAGAAAATGTTAGATAAACTACAATGATTTCCAAGTTTGACTCTATTGATGTAATCCTTTTTTTTTCTCTTAAAGCCGCGTTACTATATCATTTAAGTGTCTACATTAAATGCTACAAGTAAACATTACAGCAAATATAAGTATGTTGAAAAATAACCTCACATTTCATTCAATTCCCTAGAACACTTGCTGTAAATATGCTCATGGGGACAACAGGAAGTCTTCTGATCTTTGTTCTTTGTAATAATGAAATAACTTTATATTCTTTATTAGCAAAAAATAAATAAAATATTTAACAACATATTTTCTTTACCTTAATATGTCACCCTAGATTGGTTTTGTTACTTCATTTTACTACTATTTTGCTCATTCACAAAACAGTGGTTAAAAAAATCAGTGGGAGGAAAAGGGATAAAAAATGTAGGTGTGTAAGTTAGAAAGGTGTATAAGTCACTGAAACTCAATGCCAACAAATAAGACCTTAAAAAGTATTCCATGTACCACAAATTCCAGCCACCAACCTCCTAAGAATATGTACCTTGGTCTCTTTCCTTTATTTACTACACAAATAATATTGAAAACAATGTTCTGCCTACCCAATCTGATTATAGCTTCAAAAATTTACCTGCTTCTAATTTTTCTTTTACTCCTACTTGTATAGTGTTATTCATTGTGAAAACAATATAGAAATCTGCTTGTGCATATTTCAGAAGATAGGTAACCTTTGAAATATTGTTTAAATTCTTAAATAGGAAAAAACTTGCAATTTACCTTGAGATCCAGGATTGTTTCCCTCCCTGGAACAGAATAAAACATTACTGAAGATGATGTCATTATGCAGGAAGGCAGATCCAAGATAAAATGAGGCCTGTCATTGGATGAGAAGAAAGGATGAGAGGAAACAAAGTTTTAGAAGGAGAAAAAGAAGCCTTAGTAAGAAGCAGCAGCTGGAAAATATGGGGGCAGATGTCAAAAGTCTTCTCTGAGCATAGATACAGATTATTAATAAATTTTAAAGGGATGCACTTGTACAGGTATTTCTGCTGTGAAAATGATATCTTGTCAATTGGATCACAGGTTTCATGTGCTGTATTCTTTCATATGTTGACTTGAATTCAACAGAAAGTGAAGTAGCAGAACACACCAAGCCTTCCATCGAATTGGGATGTGTATTCCTTGTATGGTAATCCCCTGCCAAGGGATCAGTGAACAAATGCAGCATTGCAAGGTGCCACACTGGAGTGGCTTGCAGACCACACCAGTAGTAGAATACCCTGGAATCCAGAATGGAGTTTAGTGCTGGTTCCTGTGGCCAAGACAGAGCCAGAGCTAGTGTGGGATCAACCACAGGGGCCAGAGGGAGCTAGGATCAGGTGGCAAAAAGCAATATAAACAAGAACTGGGCGCTGCCTTTACTTTTCTTTCTTTAAAAATAATTTAAATTGGAAAATCTCTGCATTTACACTTCAGGTGCTTTTTCCTAAAATCCTCTCCCCCTCCCCCTCCCATTGCCTCCATGAAGGTGCTCCCTCTCCCAACCACTCTCTTCCACCTCAGCACCTTGGCGTTCCCCTACACTGGGAAAACGAGCCTTTCCTGGACCAAAGGCCTCTATTCCCATTGATGTCAGAAAATGCTGTCCTCTGCTGCATATGTACCTTGCGCCTTTCCATGAGCACTCATTGGCTGGTGTTTTAGTCCCTGGGGGATGTAGTGGGTTTGGGTAGTTGACAATTGTGTTCTTCCAATGGGGTTGCAGACCCTTTCAGCTCCTTCAGTCCTTTCTCTAGTTCCTTCATTTGGGTTCACCTGTTCAGTCTGAGGGTTAGCTGCAAGCATCCTCCTCTGTATCAGTATGGCCCTAGCAGAGCCTCTGAAAAGGCATCTATATCAGGTTCTTGCCAGTAAGCATTACTTGGCATCAGCAATAGTGGTTGGTTTTATTGGGATCATATGGGGTATATCCTCAGGTCAGGAAGTCTTTGGATTACCTTTTCTAATATTTATCGAAACTTAGAAGTAGTGATCAAATAAATTTATTTTCATATACATACCAAGTGGTGAAATTTATTTCAAAATAGTATCAACTGCATATTTCTGATCTTATGACATTCTCAAAAGCTTAAGGGAGAAATATTACACATATTTTTGAAGTGAACAGCAAGAATAAAAAATATAATTTAAAAGAATTATCCTCAGTGGAGTTTGTGTTAGGGTTAAATACAAATCTGTGCCCAAAACTTTTCATTTATATTTGTTAGGTTTAAAAGAGTAATACATGTCTATTTGCATATGGCCAAATAAAATTTTATATTCTTCTGTAAATTATTTTTGTCTATTCATAGATCAGTTATAAATAAAATGGGAATATTATTTTGAATGAATGTTGCATTTAAATATTTCAAGATCTGAGTTTCCACCTCATTTGATGAGTATTATGCTTTCAGTAATTAAAAGGTGTGCTATATTTATGATCCTCCAAATAGATTAAACTGATCAACTTTCTTTAATATTATAGAATATAGAATGTCTAGTAGTACCTTGTTATACCAATTTTTATGGCATCCTCACTATTGTTATACTGAAGGGCTGACACTTTGCAGATGATGTTTTTAATTAGAACTTAGCATAATTACTAAATCATGCTCTCATTAAAATGTGAAGACCAATCCAAATATCTTGACACTTTCTCAATGCAAGGTAAGGATATTTAAATAAGTTAATTATGAAGCTAGTCACAAGAGCACTCATGTTTTTCAAGCTTCACTAAGTCATGTAATACAGAATAAAGTATAATAAAATGCCATCATTTACAAAAAAACAAATTTACATTACAGTCATAATGCCTCCACAATAAAGGAGCATTTATTTCCTCTGATAATGTGATCATATAAGAGCACAATACAAGCCATATGAATACAAAAATTATTTCTCCTTAACTTTGTTTTACTCTCATCATTTTCTCTGTTTTTATTAATCCCAACATTAACATTATATTTGCTATTCATGTTGGAAAAATACCATTTTCTACTATATATTTAATTCTTGACAATTCTTTTCTGTTTTGTGTTTTTTTGAAATTATAATGTAATTACATTATAATTTTTCCTCTAAGGCTTACCACATATCATCCTTGAAGTCTTTCATATTCATTGCCTCTTATTCTGTGGTTGCTGGTGGGTGTGTATGTGGGTCTGTGTTCCTTTGTTTCTAAATATATAATAACGATCTCTTCAGTCTGCATAATATAATATTTCTGTACCTGTTCTTAGAACTGACTATTGAATAACCAATTCGTGTGCTTTGCTTGAAGGAAGACATTTTTTTTTTTGTTTTCACCTTTCTTTGTTTATTTTAAAAATTATTCTTTTAATATTGAGATCATATTATACTTGCCATATTTCCCATTTTATTTCTCTCTCCAAACCATCTAATGAATTCCTCACCATGTTTCTGGGGACTACTACTTCTCTCACTTTATTTTCCTTTAGTTTATTTTTTGTAGTGATACATATATTATGGCTGAAATGAATATCTCTCAAATTGTACTTATGACCTACTTAGCAGATGAGAAACAATGCCTGGTACTGGAAACCTAGCAAACTACTGATTGTTAGTGACGTCATGAACTTTGGAGGAACATTTACATCTACTCCTTCATCGAACTCAAGTCACTATTCCGTGTGAAGTCCGCTGTATCACTTTGAGTTCATTGATCTCTCACATTCTCTCTGCTTCTAAATTGACTTAGCTTTCTGAAGAGACATTCTGTACTTCTAAGTGTAAGTTTCTCTCACATTTGTGAGGTTTTTCTTATCTAATATATTCTACAAATGCCTTAAAAAATTTATAAATTTCTTCTCGACCAACCATCCCCTGACAGAGGTACCATAAACCAAATGATGAATTTATATATCTAACCAGAAAAATAGAATTGCTTCCAAATGAGTGTACTCACAAAAGAAAGGGATAAGCATGATCTAGAAGAGTAATAATTATAGAAATACTTTCTCTTTCTTGTCTGACAAGACAGCATCAGAACTTGCTGAAATTGAGACCTAAACCTGAATCAATGCTCTTAATTTCTAATGAAGGATAAAGAGATTCAACTCTTAATTTTCCTGTGAGACTTTTAGTTACTAAGTTAAATAGTGGAAAGGTATTGAGCCTATTCTTTTTCAGAACTAAGATCTCTATGTACACTAAGTTCATTATTACAGAAGAAATAGCCAGTCATATTTCTAAGAATAAAAGGCTGACAACCCGAGTTCTGAATTATGACACATGTGGACTTTTTAGGGTACCAGTAAGCTAACATAGAATTCCAAACTTATTTATTGTCAGCATTATGAAGACTCCACCAATAGAATGTGTCTTTTGATTTCACTATTAAATGCTAAGGTTGTCATTTCACAGTTTCCATTAAATAATTGTCCATACAAAGCACCTCTAATATCAAATGCCCTCCTACTGAAAATTTATCAATTCTGCATAATGTCCCACATATTTTGAGCTTGGTTTTAATCTACAGATCTTAAATATTAACATTTTTCTCCATCTTCTTGTATGCTGCTTTTTCAAGCTCTTATTACTGCTTACTATTAACTGTGTTACTCAAAGAAGCTCCTGTTACTCTCAGTTCTGCCTTCATTATCTGTGCTATATATAAGACACAAGTAAAGAATCATGAACATTATGTGATATTTTACCTGTGGAAACCAACAATTCATAATTTTACTAAGAAATAAATAGGCCTATGTAATATTTAAGATAAATTTAAAAGGTAAAATGTTTAAATGTCAACTTCAAAACATAACATGCTAAAGTAAATGTAAATACAAGTATATGTCATTTCCAATTAGAGAAACAAAGGCAATAAATGTGTTTTGTGAACTGTGATTTTATAAAACTGAAACTCATCAATTGACTCAGAGTATGAACAGTATATACTGACATAGTATAAAATATATAGTATTGAAGACTGATAAAAATTTAAATTATTTTACACATTTTTAATATTTTAAAATATTTAAAATATTTATCTACAGAAAAATAGAGAAGCAAAATTAAAATTCTATTTATCAGAGTCTCAATAAAACATTAATATGTTGCTGTCATAGTTTACATGTCATAGATTACAGTTGTGTTGAGTTGCTTTTGGGATATATGGTCTCTCTTTTTGTGTGTAGCCTTGGCTACCCTGAAAATTCTAGTTACAACAGGGATGGCCAATATTTGCAGCCATCGTCTTGATGCCTTCTTCTGAATATTGGGATTACAAAGATGTTCATTGGGTACTCCATTTAATAAATACTTACTTTTCGTTCTGTGGTTATTTTTAAACAAAATTGACATTTTACAGAACAATATATTTCTCTGGGTAGAGTAATCCCAATATTACAATTCATGATTATGAGAAATATGTACTCATTTCATGAACATATAAATATATGCTGTATATATTTAATAGTACTAAGTAATTTAAACATATAGTTTTGCATGGAAAATCTACATAATTAGCCCAAGGGTACATATTACCTCCTGATAAAACCACTCATAAGTTATAGTTTTTTACAAATTACCCTTAATATTTTATAGCTTGTCAACACATGCCTATTTTTCTTATTTTTTTAAAAATTGAACAACTTTATTTTAAAACACAAAGATAAATATACAGATTTTAGGCATTTTTGCATAAAACTATACTAATATATATTTGTCAGTACTTGATTTTTTAAAGGATTGATAGTATGCATTAAAATCTTACTAGTTACAGTGAGCATAAAGTATATGTAAAAAGACATGTAAATTGCAAATAGAGTTTTCTAGGAGTGTAAAGATTAAGCATAATGGTTTCTTGTTTTCTTTTTGGCCCTTGTTTTTTCTCTAACTTCTGTGAGTTGTTTCTAGGGTATTCAGAGCTTTCTGGGATTAGTATCCAATTATCAGTGACTGCATATTATGTCTGTTCTTTTGTGACTGGGTTATCTCACACAGGATGATATTCTCTAGATGCATCTATTTTCTTAAAAATTTCATAAAAACCTTGTTTCTGATAGCTGAGGAGTACTCCATTGTGTAAATTTTTGTATCAATTCATATGTTGAAGGACATATAGTGGTGCATGTGTCTTTGTTGCATGTTGGAACTTCTCTGGGATATATGCCCAGAAGTAGAATAACTGGGTCTTCAGGTAGTAAGTACTATATCCAATTTTCTGAGGAATGTCCAGACTGATTTCCAGAGTGGTTGTACCAATTTACAACCAAACCAATAGTGGAGAAGTGTTCTTCTTTCTTAACATCCTTGCAAATATCTGGTGTCATCTGAATTTTTTATCTTAGCCATTCTGGTTGGTGTGAGATGGAATCTAAGGGTTGTATTGATTTGCATTTCCCTGATGGCTAATGATGTCAAGCACTTCCTTAGGTGCCTCTCAGCCATTCTATATTCCTCAATTGAGAACATTTTGTTTAGCTCTGTATCCCATTTCATAACAGGGTTGTTTGATTCTCTCCTGTCTAACTTCTTGATTTCTTTGTTTACCTTGGATGTTAGGCCTCTATCAGATGTAGGGTTGGTAAATATCTGTTCCTAATCTGTTGACTGCCGTTTTGTTTTCTTGACAGTGTCCTTAGCCTTACAGAAACATTGCAATATCATTGAGTCCCATTGGTCGATATTTGACCTAAGACACGAGCCATTGGTGTTCTGTTCAGAAAATTTTCTCCTGTACCTATGAGTTCTAAGGTTTTCCTTACTTTCTCATCTAATAGTTTCAGTGTACCTGGTTTAATGTGGAGGTACTTGATCCACTTACACTAGAGCTTTGTACAAGGAGATAAGAAAGGGTCTAATTTTCTGCATGCTGAGTGCCAGTTGGAATAAAACCATTTGTTGAAGAGGTTTTACTTTTTGCAATGAATGTTTACAGCTCCTTTGTCAAAAATTAAGAGACCATATATGTGATGGCTCATTTCTGGATCTTCTATTTTATTCCATTGATCCACATGCCTATCTCGGTTCCAGTACCATGCAGATTTTAGGTCAATTGTCTTGTAATATAACTTGAGGTCAGAAATGGTGATTCCTGCAGATGTTTTCTTGTTGTGGAGGATGGATTTTGCAATTCTAGGTCTTTTGGTATTCCAGATGAAACTGCACATTGTTCTTTCCAAGTCTATGAAAAATTGGGTTAGTGTTTTGATGGGCATTGCATTGAATCTGTAGATTGCTCTTGGTAAGATGGTCATTTTTACAGTGTTGATCCTTCCAATCCATAAGCATGGGAGGTCTTTCCATTTTCTTAGGTCTTCCTCGATTTCCTTCTTTAGAGAGTTGAAGTTCTTGTCATACCGTTCCTTCACTTGCTTAGGTAGAGTGACACCAAGGTATTTCACATTGGTTGTGACTATTGTGAAGGGTATCTTTTCCCCAATTTCTTCCTCAACATGTTTGCCATTTAAGTAGAAGAAGGATACGGATTTGTTTAAATTAATTTTATATCTAGCCAATTTTTGGAACTTGTTTATCAGTTATAAAAGTTCTCTGGAAGAATTTTTGGAGTCACTTATGTACACTATCATGTCATCTGCAAACAGTGAAGTTTTTACTTCTTCCTTTCCAATTTGTATTCCTTTGATTTCCTTTGCTGTCTAATTGCTCAGGCCAGGACTTTTAGCACTATGTTGAATAGGTAGGGGGAGAGTGGGCAAAGTTGTTGAGTCCCTGATTTTAGTGGGATTGATTCAAGATCCCCACTGTTGAGTTTGATGTTGGCTACTGGTTTGCTGTATAATACTTTTTTTATGTTTAGATATGAGCCTTGGATTCCTGTTCTTCCTAAGACTTTTAACATGAAGGGGTGTTGAATTTTGTCAAATGCTTTCTCAGCATCTTGTGAGATGACCATGTGGTATTTCTTTGAGATTTTATGTATGGTGAATTACATTGATGGATTTCCATCTGTTAAACAATCCCTGCAAACCAGAGATGAAGCCTACTTGATCATGATGAATGATCCTTTTGATGTGTTCTTGGATTCTGTTTGCAAGTATTTTGTTGAGTATTTTTGCATCAATGTTAATAAGTGAGATTGGTCTGAAGTTCTCTTTCTTTGTAGGGTCTTTGTATGGTTTAGGAACAAGGGATATTGTGACCTCAAAAAATTAGTTAGGTAGTATTCCATCTGACTCTATTTTGTGGAATATTTTGAGAGTATTGGTATTAGGATGTCAATATATTTCTGATAAAATTCTGCACTGAACCCTTGTGGGCCTGGGCATACTTTTTTTTTTTTTTTTTTTTTTTTTTGGTTGGGAGGCATTTGATGACTACTTCTGTTTTTGTAGGTGTTATGAGATTATTTAGATTCTTTACCTGGTCCTGGTTTAACTTTAGTATCTGGTATCAATCTAGAAATTTATCCATTTATTCCAGATTTTCCAGCTTTGTTGAGAATAGGCTTTTCTAGTAGGATCAGGTGGTTTCTTGAATTTCCTCAGTTTAAGTTATTATATCTTCACTTTCCTTTCTGATTTTGTTAATTTGGATACTCTCTCTTTGCCCTCTAGTTAGTCTGGCTAAACGTTTATTAACCTTGTTAATTTTCTCAAAGAATCAGCTCTTGGTTTTGTTGATTCTTTGGGTGGTTCTTTTTGTTTCTATTTGTTCAGTTTCAGCCATAAGTATGATTATTATTTGCCATCTATTCCTCTTGGATATATCTGCTTCCTTTTGTTCTGGAACTTTCAACTGTGATGTCAGGTTTCTAGTGTATGGTTTCTCCAGTTTCTTTTTGGAAGTACTCAGAGCTATGAGTTTTCCTCTCGGTACTGCTTTCATTGCATCCCATCAGTTTGGGTATGTTGTTGTTTTCATTTTCATTAAATACTAGAAAATCCTAAATTTCTTTCTTTACTTCTTCTTTTCCATGTTATCAATTAATAGAGCAATTTTTGTTCCCACATATATATGGGCTTTTTTCGTCTTTGTTGTTATTAAAGGCCAGCCATCAACCATGGTGATGTGATAAGATGAATGGTAGCATCTCAATCTTCTTATGTCTATTGAGGCTTGTTTTGTGACCAATTATATGGTCAGTTTTGGAGAAGGTGCCATGTGGTGCTGAGTTGAAGGTATATTCTTTTGTTTTTGGATGATATGTTCTCTAGGTGTCTATTAATTCTAATTGGTTCACAACATCTGCTAGTTTTACTGTGTCCTTCTTAAGTTTCTGATTCCATGTTCTGTCTATTGATAAGACTGGGGTGTTGAGGTCTCCCACTATTATTGTGTGAGTTGCAATATATTTTTTGAGCTTTAGTAGGGTTTCTTTTATTAACATGGGGGCTCTTGTATTTGTAGAATATATTTTAAGGATTGGGAGTTCCTCCTGACAAATTTTTCCTGTAATGAGTTAAAAGTGTCCTTCCTATCTTTTTTGATAACTTTTGGTTGAAAATCTACTTTATTCGATAATAGAATGGCAACTCCAGCTTGCTTCTTGGGGCCATTTGCTTGGAAGGTTGTTCCCCAACCTTTTAGTCTGAGATAATGTCTGTCTTTGTCTCTGAAATGAGTTTCCTGTATGCAGCAAAATGCTGGATTCCATTTATGTATCCAGTCTGATAGCCTATGTCTTTTTATTGGAGAATTGAGTCCATTATTTTGTCATTAAAGAATAGTGGTTGCTGTTTCCTGCTATTTTTGCTTTTAGATATAGAATTGTGCTTGTGTGTCTTTCTTCTTTTGGTTTTCTTTCTTAGGTATTTTCTTGTTTTTACTAGAAAGTAATTTCCCTCCTGGTATATTATGTATATTAATTTTGTCTTGGAAAGTCTTGGTCTCTCTGTCTTTGTTGATTGAGAGTTTTTCTGGATATAGTAACTTGGGCTAACACTTGTGTTCTCTTAGGGTCTGCAAGATGTCTGTCTAGGATCTTCTAGCTTTCATAGTCTCTGTTGAGAATTTGGGTGTGATTCTCATTGGTCTGCCTTTATATGTTACATGACTTTTTCCCTTACTACTTTTAGTATTCTTTCTTTGCTTTGGTGACTTCGCTTTTTAACTAATATGTGTCAGGAGGAATTTCTTTCCTGGTCCACGCTATTTGGAGTTCTGTAGGCTACTTTTATGCACATAGTCATCTCATTCTTAATGGCAGGTAAGTTTTCTTCTATGACTTTGTTGAAGATATTCATTGTGCCTCTTAGTTGAAATTCTTTGATCTCTTCTATTCCTATTATCCTTAGGTTTGGTCTTCTCAATGTGTCCTGGGTCTCCTGGACATTTTGGGTTAAGAGCTTTTTGGTTTTGGCATCTTCTCTGACTGTTTTGTCTATATTTTCAATGTTGTCTTCAGCCCCCGAGATTTTCTCTTCCATCTCTTGTAGTCTTTTGGATATACTTGAATCTGATTTTTTTTTTTTTTTGATGTTTTCTAACTCCAGGGTTGTCTCTTTTTGTGTTTTCTTTATTGTTTCCATTTCCATTTTAAATTCCTTCTTCAATTCCTTCATCTCTTTGGTTCTATTTTCCTCTACTTCTTTGATTTCTTTGAGTGTTTCTTGTGTTTCCTCTTTAAAAGCTTCTATTTCTTTATGCTTTTCCTCCTGTTCTTGTTTAAGAATCTCTATCATTTTCTTGATGTATGATTTTGGGTCTGAGCCTTTTTTCTGGATTGTTTGGCATTCCTCTGTTTGCTGTGATAAGAAAGCTTGGTTCTAGTGTTGCCATGTTGTCTTGGTTTCCTTAGGGTAAGTGCTTTCACTTTCCTCTAGCCATCTTGTTGTCTGTGATTATATTTGGGCTTGTTGTCACTGATTGGTTCCCATCTCTCCATGTACCTGGCCTGTGTCCCTGGATCTCAGTTTTCTCTGGTGGCAGATGGCCTGAGTGCCTGTTCTGCATGCACAGTATAGCCCGGTGGGAACAGAGATCCTATGACAGATTTCTTTCTTCCCTGAACCAACGGTGGGCGGGAGAGCACACTTTCTGTGCACTTGGCCCAGACCTCTCTGAGCCCTGGCTACAGGCAGGGCAGTCTCACAAGGCCTGTGTCCCTGAATCTCCACTGTTCCTGGTGGCAGATGTCCTGAGCGCCTGTTCTGCATGCACAGGCCTGCCAGGCAGAAACAATGACCCTAAGGCAGAGTACCTGCACCTCTGAACCAATTGGGGTGGGGGGGCACACACTTTCTGGGCGCTTAGCCCAGACATCTCTGTGCCCTGGCTACTCCCAGCACAGTCTCACCAGGCCTGTGTTCCTGGATCTCTCCTTTCTTCCTTGCCTAATTTTCTAGGAACTCTTTCAGACCTGTATCAAAAGTTGAACTTTATCTACTTAGTATCTGTATTCAAGTATCTGTTTTAAATATAGTGAATAGAATATTTTAATTTTAAAACATATTTTGTAAGTAGAGGGTCTCAGTGGAGTAAGTGGGGATGTATGTCATAGCAGTTATGTACCTAGAGAAGGTGACACTTTTGATATCTAGCATAACCGTGTTTTTACAGCAGTGAATATATGCTTCAAATGAACTCACTTTCACTGTGAAACATGATTTTATAGTTATCATAATTAACACTCTCTATTCCAATTGCCCTTTAACTCACAAAATTGTTGTATCACTTTACTACTTTTTCCTCTAGTCTGTTTCTTATTATTGTGCTTTGATTCAGTAAAGCAGTTCTTTCCAAAGATTTTTTTTTCTGAAAAAAATTATTAAAGAGCATTTAAAAACAGATGTTCTGATATCATGAAAAGAAAAGAAAATGTTGGGGTAGATAAAGGAATAAATAATATTTTATTTCAAAGAATATCTAATTGTAACCAGAATTCTCTGATTTGAAATCTTTTCTAGATAGTAAATGTAGAGAACTTTAGTTTTGTTTTTGTTGTTGTTGTTTCATGTAAGAAACAGTCTGAATATGTGTAATATAAGCCTAGTACTCACTCAATGAAGCAAATACTGAAAACTTCATAGATGATATAGAAATTAGCAGAATGATGCTGAATATGAGGGACAGTGAAAACTAGCCTACCCTTATTACATGCCCTGGAAATTCTAACACATCTGAAACAATAAAATGACATTAAGTCAAATCTTATGAAGATGATAGAGGCCTTTAAAATGCAATAAAACAGGTAAAAGAAATGAAAAAATGGTTTAAGAACTGAATAGGGAAATGGAAGCAATAAAGAAAACGTGATCTGAAACAATTCTAAAAAGGGAAAAGCTGGGAAACAAACAGAAACAACAGACACAAGAATAACCAACAGAATGCAAGTGATTAAAAAGAATCTCAGGTGTCAAAGATACCATAGAAGAAATTAAAACATTCATTCACCCAAAAATGTGAATGCCAAAAGTTTCTAATAAAACATATGGGAAACTTGAAAGACTATAAACAAACCAAACCAAAGAATAATAGGAATAGTAAGGAGATTTTTAGCATCAAGGCTCACAAATCATCTTCAACAAAATCATAGTAGAAAATTTCTCTAACCTGAAGACAGAGGTGCCTATAAATGTATAAGAATCTTATAGAACAAATACTGTGCCAAAAATAAAAAAAAAATTTCCAGCCACATATGAATTACTAAAAATACAGTACAGAACAATAAATTGAATTAAATTAAAGGCATAAGGGATAAAGGACAAGTTACATATAAATGTAGACATACTAGAATGACACCAGGTTTCTCATCACAGACATAAAAGCCAGAAAAAATTGGGAAAATACATCTCTTGCAGTATCTAAGAGACCACAGATGCCTTCACAGAATACTATTCTCAGTAAACTTTCAATCATCATAAAAAGAGAAAGCACGATATTTCATGACAAAATCAAATTTAAATAATATTTAATCTCCTAATTCAGCATTATAAAGGCTAATAGAAGAAAAAGTACATCATAAAAATGTAATTATACTGAAAAGAACACAAGAAAGGTAATTCCACAGAAGCAAAACCAAAAAAAGACATACAAACACACACACACACACACACACAAACACACACATAGAAACACACACTCACTAATAGAGAACAAACACAACCATCAAAATAACAATAACTAACAAATCTTGGATATCTATATTCCTCAATATCAATAGCCTCAGTTTTCCAGTAAATAGATACAAGCTAAGAGAATAGATGCATAAACAGATTTCATCATAGTGTAGTATGTAAGAAAGATATCTGAGGAGGGCTTGGCCCATCTGCCACCCGGACCAGCAGTTGCTAAAGTTTTAAAGACTGGTGATTAGAAGATCTGGGCAGCCAGGCAGCACAGAGATCTCTGCAGAGGGTGCACAAAAGCGCGCACCCACCCTGCCCAATCCAGGGACCAGGAACACAACATTGGAACTTCTGTTTCCACCCTGCGACTCTGGGGCTCAGAACAGGGCTCGGCCCTTCTGCCACCTGGACCAGTGGAGATCCAGGGACACAGACCAGATACAAGAAAAAGGCAAGAACATGTCACTGACAACAAGATGGAAGGAGGAAAGCGAAAGAGTATATCCCAAGGAAAGCAAGACAAACTGGCAACACCAGAACCCAGCTCCCCCAAAACAGCAAACATTGGAATGCCAAACACTCCAGAAAAAGCAGATGCAAAACTGAAATCATACCTCAAGATGCTGATAGAGGTCCTTAAACAAGAACGAGAGGAAAAGCAAAATTCAGAAGCTTTTAAAGACAAAACAAGAAAAACACTCAAAAAACTCAAAGAACTAGAGGAAAACAGAACCAAAGAGATGAAAAAATGGAAGAGGGAATTTAAAACGAAAATTGACACAATAAAGAAAACACTAAAAGAAATAACCCTAGAGGTAGTACAAATAAAAATGAAATCAGGAGTCACAGAAGCAAGCATTTCCAATAGACTACAAGAAATAGAAGAGAGAATCACGGGGGAGAAGACAACATTGTAAACACAGAAAAAACAGCCACAGAATATGCAAAAAACAAAAAGCTCCTAACCCAAAATATGCAGGAAATCCAGGACACAATGAGAAGAACAAACCTAAGAATAATAGGAATAGAAGAGAGAGAAGAGTATCAACTAAGATACACAGTAGATATCTTCAACAAAATCTTAGAAGAAAACTTCCCTACCCTTAAGAATGAGATGACCAGGAGCATAAAAGAAGCCTTCAGAACTCCAAATAGGTTGGACCAGAAAAGAAATACCTCCCGACACATAATAGTCAAAACACCAAGTGCCCAAAGCAAAGAAAGAATACTAAAAGCAGTAAGGGAAAAAGGTCAGGTAAAATATAAAGGCAGGGCAATCAGAATCACACCCGATTTCTCAACAGAGACTATGAAAGCTAGAAGAGCATGGACAGACATCATGCAGACCCTAAAAGAGCACAAATGCCAGCCCAAGCTGCTAAACCCAAAAAGACTATCAATCACCATAGATGGAGAGATGAAGATATTTCAAGACAAATCAAAATTTACACAATATCTGACAACAAACCCAGTACTATGACAAATTATAGGTGGAAAACCCAATACAATGAGGGGAACTATATCCTAGTAAAAACAAGAAAACTCCTAAACAAGAAAATCAAAAGAAGAAAAAGACACAGACACAACTCAACCCACAAAAGTAATAATAGCAGGAAAGAGAAACAAGTATTCCTTGATATCTATTAACATAAATGGACTGAACTCCCCAATAAAGAGACATAGGCTGTCAGACTGGATATATAACCAAAATCCAGTCTTTTGCTGCATACAGGAAACTCATCTCAGGAACAAAGACAGACAATATCTCAGAGTAAAAGGGTGGGAAAAAAAACTTCCAAGCAAACAGCTCCAAGAAGCAAGCTGGAGTGGCTATTCTAATATTGAGTAAAGTAAATTTCCAACCAAAAGTTATCAAAAAAGATAAGGAAGAAAAATTTTTACTCATTACTGGGGAAATCTGTCAGGAGGAACTCTCAATTCTTAACATATATGCTCCAAATAAAAAAGCACCCGCATTCATAAAAGAAACCCTACTAAAGCTCAAAAAATACATTTCACCCCACACAATAATAGTGAGAGACTTTAATACCCCACTATCTCCAATGAACAGATCATCAAAACAGAAACTGAACAAGGACACTGTAAAACTAGCAGAGAGTTTGAACCAACTGAGATTAATAGATATCTACAGAACATATCATCCTAAAGTAAAAGAAAACACCTTCTTTTTATCACCAACTTGCACCTTTTCGAAAATTTACCATATAATTGGATTCAGAACGAGCCTCCATCTATATAAGAAGATTGAGATACTCCCATGCATCCTCTCAGGTCACCATGGTCTACGGCTGGTCTTTAACAACAACAAAGACAACAAAAAGCCCACATACACATGGAAACTAAAAAACGCTCCAATAAACGATAGCAGGGTCAAAGAAGAAATAAATAAAGAAATTAAGGATTTTCTAGAATTCAATGAAAACAAAACACAACATACCCAAACCTATGGGATGCAATGAAAGCAGTACTGAGAGGAAAACTCTCAGTCAAGGCTGCACACTCTCTCCCTACCTATTCAACATAGTACTGGAAGTCCTGGCTGGAGAAATGAGACAGTAAAAGGAGATCAAGGGGATATAAATTGGAAAGGTAGATGTAAAAACATCACTCTTTGCAGATGACATAAAAGTGTATTTAAGTGACCCCAAAAATTCCACCAGAGAACTCCTACAGCTGATAAAGAAGTTCAGCAAAGTGGCTGGATACAAAATTAACTCAAAGAAATCATTACCCTTCCTATACTCAAAGGACAAACATGTGGTAAAGAAATTAAGGAAAATGTACCCTTCACAATCATCACAAAAACTATGAAATACCTTGGTGTGACTCTAACTAAGCAAGTAAAGGAACTGTATGAAAAGAACTTCAAACCTCTAAAGAAGGAAATTGAGGAAGATTTCAGAAAATGAAAAGATCTCCCATGCTCATGGATTAGAAGGATCAAGATTTTAAAAATGGTCATTCTACTCAAAAGCAATCTACAGATTCAATGCAATCCCCATCAAAATTCAAACCCATTTCTTCATTGAGTTGGAAAGATCAATGTGTAATTTCATATGGAACAACAAAAGACCTAGCATAGCAAAATCCATCCTCAACAACAAGAAAACATCTGAAGGAATTACTATCCCTGACCTTAAGCTATATTACAAGGCAATTGTGCTGAAAAGTGCATGGTAATGGTACAGAAATAGGCATGTGGATCAATGGAATAGAATAGAAGATCCAAAAATAAGACCTCGCGTATTGGTCACCTGATTTTTGACAAAGGAGCAGTAAACATTCAATGGAAAAAGGACAGCCTATTCAAAAAATAGTGTTGGTCCAACTGTCACTCAGCATGCAAAAGAATGAAAATAGACCCTTTCTTATCTCCTTGTACAAAGCTCAAGTGTAAGTGGATCAAAGATCTCCACATTAAACCAGATACACTGAAACTATTAGATGAGAAAGTAGGGAAAACCTTAGAAAACATAGGCACAGGAGAAAATTTTCTGAACAAAACACCATTGGCTCAAGCTCTAAGGTCAAAGATTAACAAATGGGACTTAATGAGATTGCAAAGTTTCTGTAAGGCATAGACATTGTCAAGGAAACAAAAGGAGAGCCAACAGAATGGGAAAAGATCTTTACCAACTCCACATCAGATAAAGGCCTAATATCCAAGGTATACAAAGAACTCACAGAGCTAGACACCAGAGAATCAAACAACCCTATTAAAAAATGGGGTACAGAGCTAAACAAAACGTTCTCAATTGAGGAATATTGAATGGCTGAGAAACATCTGAAGAAGTGCTCGACATCCTTAGCCATCAGGGAAATGCAAATCAAAACAACCCTGAGATTCCACCTCACAACAGTCAGATTGGCCAAGATCCAAAACTCAGATGACAACAGATGCTGGCGAGGTTTTGGAGAAAGAGGAACACTTCCCCACTTTTGGTTGGGTTGTAAACTGATACAAATACTCTGGAAATCTGTCTGGCCATACCTCAGAAAATTGGACATAGTACTACCTGAAGGCCCAGCTATTCCACATCTGGGCATATACCCCAGAAACACTTTAGTACACAACAAAGATATATGTACAACAATGTTCATAGCAGCTCTATTTATAATAGCCAGAAGCTGGAAAGAACCCAGATATCCTTCATTAGATGAGTGGATACAAAAATTTTGGTACATTTACACAATGAAATGCTACTCAGCCACCAGAAAGAATGACTTAACCACATTCTTAAGAAAATGGCTGCATCTAGAGAATATCATCCTGTGTGAGATAACCCAGTCACAAAAGAACAGACATAATATGCAGTCACTGATACTGGGATGCTAATCCCAGAGGCTTTCACTGCCCCAGAAACAACTCACAGACTCTATGAAGTCCAAGAAAAAAAAAAAAAAGAAAAAAAAGATAAAGATATCTGAGCAACAAAGATAGTCTGTATCTAAATATAAAAAGATGGAAAAACGTTTTCCAAGAAAAACTATGAAGAAACAAGCTGAAGTAGCTAAGCTAATGTCAAATAAAATATAATTTTAACTAATGTAATTAGAAGAGGTGTCGAAGTACACTTTTACCCATCAAAGGAAAGATTCTCCAGAATGGCATCTCAATTCTGAACATCTATGTCTTCAAAGTAAAGGCACATTCAAAAAAGAAACTTTAGTAAGATAAATCAGATATCAAACCCCATACATTAGTAGTGGGAGACATCAAGACCACATTCTTCTCAACTGGCAGGTCATAAACAGAAACTAAACAGCGAAAAAATGAAGCTAACACAGACTATGTATCAAATAGACCCATAAAATATCTATAGAATATTTCACCCAAATTAAAAAAAAAAAAAAAGATTGTATTTTCTCAGCACTGCAGGGAAACTTCTCCAAAATTGACCATATACTTGGTCATAAAGGAAGCCTCAATAGATACAAAAAAATTGAATTAACTCCTAGTTTTATATGCGACCACCATTGATTAAAGCTAGACTTCAACAATAGGAATAAAAAAAAACATATATATCAATGGGAAGTGAACAACTCTCTATTCAGTGAACACCTAGTCAGGGAAGAAATAATGTATGAAATTAAAGACATTCTAGAATTCAACGAAAATAAAGGCACAGTATATTCAAACTATGGAACACAATAGCAGCAGTGGTAAGAGGAAAGCACCGAACATAAAGTGTCTTCATATAGAAATTAGAGAGTTTTCTTAATTATTTTAATCTTTTTATTAGATACTTTGTAATTACATTTGAAATGTTATCTCATTACCCTGCCCTGCTTCCATCCCTACTCCCTCTCAAGTTGCCTTCACAAAGGTGCACCCCCTTCTGTTCCCCCATTCACCCCATTGCCTTGTCATTTGCCTGCATTGGGCCAATGTGCCCTCTCTGGAACAAAAGCCTCTTTTCACATTGATGCCAGACACTGAAATCTTCAGCTACATACCAGTTTGATCAATAGGTCTCTCAAAGTGAGCACAATGGTTGTAATTTTCTAATAATGCTTTATAAGTGCACCTGAAAGTTCTAGGAAAACGAATAAACCAAAAACAAACAAAAAACAATGCAAACCCAACCCCATGAAAGTATGATGCAAGAAATCATCAAAGGCATGACAGAAATTAATAATTAGGAAAAAAGAGAACAATATGAAAACTCAATGAAACCAAGAGCTGTTTTTTTTTTTTTTCTGGAAAATTAACATGATACTCAAACCCTTAGCAAAACTAACTGAATGGACAAAAAGACAGTCTCCAAACTGATTAACAAAAGCAGAAATAAAAAGAGACACATAAGAACAGACAGTAGAAAATTAAAAGAATCAGCAGGTCTTATTTCCAAAGCCTGTACTCCACACAATTGGAAAATATAAATGAAGTCGATAATATTCTGGACAAATTCTTCTTACCAAAGTTAAGTCAAGATCAGGAAGACTGTTTAAACAGCCCTGTAGCCCCTAAAAAAATAGAAGCAGTCATTAAAAAGTCGCCCAGTGGGGAAGAAATTGACCAGAGTCAGATTGTGTTACCTCAGAATTCTCCCAGACCTTCAAATAAGAGCTAACACCAATATTGTTTAAACTATTTCACTCAATAGAAACAGAAATATGATAAACAAACTCATTCTATGAGGCCATCCTCATCCTAATAACTAAACCACCAATGCAATCAACAAAGAAATAGAATTTCAAACATGTTTCCTTATGAACAGATGTAAAAAATTCAATAAAATTCTTGAACACCAAATTCAACAACATATCAAAGACATGATTCACCAAGATCACAGAGGCTGCATCTCAGTGATAGAGGGGCTGTTTGATATGTAAAAAAAAAAAATCATCAATGTATACCACTATGTAAACAAAGGGAAAGAAAATGAAAACATGTGATCATCTCATTAGAAACTAAAAAGGCCTTTCACAAAATCCCACACTCCTTGCTAAAAGTCTTGGAGAGATTAAATATTCAAGACATGTATAAAAACTCAATGCAGACAATATACAAGACAGTAGCTAACATCAAATGGAATGAAGAGAAACTTAGAGCAATTCCACTAAAATCAGTGAGAACACAAGGCTGTTTCCTCTCTTCCTATATCTTCAATATAGTTCGTGATGCTCTAGCTAGAGCAATAAGACAACTAAAGATCAAGGGGATACAAATTAGAAAGGAGGACATCAATGTATAACAATTTACAGATTACATGATAGTATATATAAATGACTTCAAAAATTCTATCAGAGAAAACCTAGAGCTAATAAACACCTTTAGCAAAGAGGCTGGATAAAAAATAAATAAATAAATAACTCAGAAAAATCAGTAGCCCTCCTTTACACAAACAAACTAGGGGCTGAGAAAAAGATAGTGAGATACAACTTTTCATAGTAAGTGGCCACAAATAACATAAACTATCTTGTAACTTAAACCAAACAAAGGAAAGACCTGTTTGACAAGATTTTCAAGTCTTGGCCTAAAGGAATCAAAGGATTGATGGACCTGAAGAGGATAGGCTCTCCACAAAGACCAACAAAGTCAGCTAAACTGAATCACTCTTGGAGACTGAACCACCAACCAGAGATCACACATATATGTAGCAGAGATGAAGTTTGGTCTTCATGTGGGTGCCCCAATGACTGGAGAGGAGGCTGTCCCCAGTTTTGTTGTCTGATTTTCGATCCTGTTCCTCTTACTGTGCTGCCTTATCTGGCCTCATTCGAAGAGCATGAGCTTAGTCTTGCAACAACTTGATATACCAGCATAGGGTGAATACAGCAAACACCCCACTTCTCAGAAAAGAAAGACAAGGTGGTAGTGGAAAAAATTATGTGAGGGGAAAGATGAGTAGAAGAGACAGATAATATTAGGATGTACATAAATAGCAATAAAAAGTGAATAAATAAACAAATTAATGAAAAATATCTATTTTGTTTCATTTCCCATAGGTTGTCTTCTCTGGTCTCAAGCTTCTGATACCAGTTTCTCCCATATCTGAAAGAAGATTTTTTTAAATGTTTATTAGAGCTTACTTTGTTCAAGCCAAAATACATAACTTTAAAAGTACTTGGGAATAATTTAGGGGAAGAAGATGTGGCAGATATTAAGCTATTAATTTAAATCACAAGAGTTAGCCATAAAAATAATGATAAAAAGCAAGCTGTAAGCTTGAAAAGAAGTCTCTTTAAAAGCCTTCCAAGTAGTTTGTATTTTTTTATTTGATATAAATATGTTTTATAAAATATTATAGCTCACAAAATTTGTTATTTAATCATATATGATGAATATACAGTTTTTTTTCTTTTTCTTTCTTATTTTTTCCTAAGAAGGACTGAGGCTTTCACATTTTGGTCTTTCTTCTTTTTGAGGTCCATATGGTCTGAGAGTTCTACCTCACACCATTCAGAAAGGCTAAGATCAAAAACTCAGGTGATAGCAGATGCTGGTGATGATGCAGAGAAAGAGGAACACTCCTCCACTGCTGACGGGGTTGTAAGCTGGTACACCCACTCTGGAAATTAATCTGGCAGTTTCTCAGAAAATTGGACATAGTGCTACATACAGAGCCAGCTATTCCACTACTGGGCATATATCCCAAAGACGCTGTAACGTACAATAAGGACACATGCTCTACCATGTTCATAGCATCCTTTTTATAATAGCCAGAAGTCAGAACAAATCCCTTCGCTAGAGGAATGGATACAGAAATTGTGGCACATTTACACAATGGAGTACTACTCAGCTATTAGCAAGAATGACTTCACAAAATTTCTAGGCAAATGGATGGAACTAGAGAATATCCTCCTGATTGTGGTAACCCAGTCACAAAACAACACACATGTTATGCAGTCACTGATAATTGGATACTAGCCCTTGAAAGAAGATTTTAAAACAATATTTAACAACGTGCAATTCCCATAGTTGAACTACAAGTGTAAAGGCATAAAAAAGACAATTTCAGATACTTACAAAATGAAGAGATTATGTCTGAAACAAACCTCAGGGTAATGGCTTTAGTCTTAAGAATGCTAGAATAATATTCTCATTTAAATCAGCACACCAGAGACAGATGGTAGTGATATTTTGTAAATAAATCATAAGACTATTTTGCAGAATATATTTTTCTATAATATGTATATATATTATATATTATAATATATAATATATACATATAGAGTATAAAAATACAAATTTTAATATGAGCACAAAGAAGCACCAGTCTATGTGTATTGCTAACACAATTGCAGCATTAAAATATGCTTATCATAAAAGAATGAGATCATAGCCTTTACTCATATCCATTATACATAAGCAGAAAATAAAATTAATGATGTGAAAGAAAATAATACAGATAAGAACATATGAAATAGTTTAATAAATGAAATAAAATAAATTAAAAACAGGGAGAAATTACATGTTAGCCTTAAATTAGTCAAAAATTGTTTTCACAAACAATAATTGATGAAAATTAATAGAGACTATCTTAAGAATGTGGAGTTGGTTATAATATTGGTGCATATATGTTTTTTATCTGACAAAAGTTTAAACAATAGGTAAAATAAATATATAGCCCACCTTCTAGATATTCCAAAACTTAGTATGTAATATAATGTAAAAATATGCAGAATATTGGAACTATATTTTCATAACTTCAAGAATCAATTAAAGAGTAAAATATATATTACCAGTATTATAATTCAATAAACTGTATATTTTTGTAAATATCCACAATGAATATATTTCATTCTTTTCTCAATAAAAGTTATTTATACAAAGTTTACACCCAAAAAATGAACATATCCATTCACACATATGCATACATATACATATATATGTGTATATATATATATATATATATATATATATATAGAGAGAGAGAGAGAGAGAGAGAGAGAGAGAGAGAAAACCTATACTTAGAATAATAATTAGTCACTTGTGTATGCCTGGATATAGCAATATATACAAAAAGAGTATTGCTATGAATGTTAAGATGGTTGTTTTCAACTAGTGTTTGCTCTTTGTCTATAAACTAACATAAAATATAAGTAAAACATAAGCACATAAATCATAAATAGCTATGCTAATATTATGGTTTCATTAAAAGAACATTATTTTACTTGTTTGGTAAATATTTGGTTTATCCATTAAGGTATAATAAGTTGTTTTTTTTTTTTTATTACTGTTCATTGTGGTAAGCACACTGTAAGAAATCAGAAATTTGCTAAAAAAAAATGTACTACACATTTGAAATTTTGCCCTACAACTTTTCTATTTTTTTTTAATTGAACAACTTTATTTTCAAAAACAAAGATAAATGTACATATTTTAAAAGCGTTTTTGCATAAAATTATATGAATACATTTTGTCAGTACTTCATTTTTTTAAAGCTTTGATAGTATGCCTTAAAATCTTACTAGTTACCTACAACTTTTCTTGAACACATGTGCAGCTGATTTTTGATGAGAGTTTTTACTAATATAAAGAGATGAGTAGCTTCTTTTGCTTTCCTCAATCCATTTGAACGCCATCACCGAGTTCTATAGCAGAAAATTTGCTGATGGCTACCTTTCAGTTTGCATCCCATTCCTAAAGGATCACGAAGATCTATCTTCTAGGCTACCTCTTCCTTCTCCATGCATCCAATCCTTATGGCTTTTATCACCACCAAACATTCCCATGTAACACACTAGCTGAGAAAGAGAGGGAAACAGGTATGCCAACCGAAGCATTTGCCTTTCCATACTCCCTCAAAATCCAATGTCCCACTCTCATGACTTCTAATGCAACAGAAAAAAAAAAAAAAAAAAAAAAAAAAACAGCTGCAGCCTTTCTTCGAATTTACATACATGGCTTAGAGATTACACAGACTTTCCCTGCCTAAACTTCCTCCCAGTACTCTCGCATTTTGCAGCTGTCAACACCAACAATAACCCTGTAAGAACCCACAGTTCAAGCCTGCCAGAAAACAACAGTCTTCTTTATGATCTTCTCTTCTCCTCTTATTCCCAGAGCCTGTTCTGTTATCTAATCCTCAGCAAAGCGTCAGAACAGCTGTGTCACCCCTTCATGTACTCCCAATACCCTCTACTGGGGATCCCACAGATCTTCACCTTCTTACTTCACTCCATTTATTGATTTATCCAAGCCTACATCCCCGAAGGACACCCTCGATAACCCAAAGGCTACTTCTCCCAGGGCAACAAGGATATTGGAAGAGAACTTACAAGTCTTCTGCTCTGCCAGATGCAAATTTCACACTCTCATCGATAGCCCAGTATCAAGAAACTAGCTATAAAGCAAACTTTGCTTTCTTCTCTGACCTTATTCCAAAGGGATCATAAAGACCTTCTCCTCTAATTGTCCTACCCGCAGATCATGACAGAATCACAGATTCCAACACCAGGAACCATTCCCTGAAAACACACTGTATGAGCAGGCCAGGGAAACTTGTAACATACAACCTGTACACTTTGAAGCTTCAGAGAAGAATCAGAAACCAAGGGACAAAGTCTTATCCTGTAGGATGATGCCATTATGCAGCTAGGTGGGTCCAGCCCAACATTGGATGAGAGTAAATGGTAGGCCAGGGAAAATGATAGGAAAAGGAGAGGAGGAGGAGAAACAAGAGAACCAAGATGGAAGATGAAGATGAACCATCTTTATCTGCATGTTCTGAGTAGGCAAAGGTAGTTAGTTATGTATATTTTCTAAGGGATGGACTGCTATAGGTCAATTTTTCTTATCTAGGTGGACAGTTTGTATCTTTGTCAACTAGTCGCAAGTTTAATGTATAGATGGATTGTGGATGGAAATTTAACATGTAAATCTGGTTGATAAATTATTGAATATGATTATGATTTTACCAGGCTGTATGGAATTTGAACTAAGTTCTTGGCTGGTAGGGTGACAGCTAGGAGAAGGCAGCTTGTGGATTGAATGACAGAGAAAGAGACCAGGCACACAGCTCCCACAGAGTGAGAACTTGTTGGACCAGTAGCCACAAAGCCACTTTTTAATGTTTATAACAATGTCATCTAACAGAGACAAATCCAAAAATCAACACCTAGACTTATAATCATTCCAATCCCAGAAGTATAGATGATAGCCTAAAAACAATATCAATTTTCAGCCAGGGCAACATGTCTTTAGATTTTAGTAATCTTACCACACCAGGCCCTGAATATTATAAACCTTTGAAGCAGAATTAAAAACAAAATACCTTAAAACAAACCATTTGAAGATGGTAGAGGTCTTTAAAGAGGAAATGATAAGTTCCTTAGAGCAGCGGCTCTCAATCTGTCAGACATGACTTTTTGGGTATCTAATAAACCTCTCGCGGGGACACAAATAAGTTATCCTCTATATGATAATTTATATCATGATTTCTAACAGTAGCTAAAAAACATGCTTGCAATGTAGGAATCAAAATAATTTCATTGTTGGGGGGTCACAAATAGATGAGAAACTGTTGTAAGGGGTCTCAACTTTAGGAAGATTGAGAACCACTGCCTTAGAGAAATCCATGGAAACACAGATAAAGGAAACTGAAAATCCTTTAAAGAAATACTAGAAAAGAGAAGGAGATATAAGGGTAAAATAATAAAGCTGTAGAAGATCTGAATAGAACAGAAATAGAATCAATATAGAATATACCAAACTGAGGGAAACCTGAAAAGAAAAATATGTTAGAAATGCGAACTGGAATTACACAGGCTAGCTTCAGCAACAGAATGTAAGAGATGTGAGAATATTAGGCACTGGAGATATAATAGATGAAATTTATACATCCATTAGAAGAAATGTTAAATCTAAATACATCATCAGGCACAAAATATCAAAGAAATTTCGGGAACTATAGAAAGGCCAAACCTATGAATAAAAGAAGTAGAAAAACCCAGCTCAAATGCACAGAAAATATTTTTTAAGAAAATTATCAAGGAAAACTTCCCTAACTTAAAGAAGATGAGCATAAAGGCCCAATGAACATATATAAAATCCAGTAAGTTGTTACAGAAAAGAATCTCCCCTAATCACATATAATCAAAACATTAAACATATAAAATAAATAGAATATTAAGTGCTAAACGGGAAAGAGACCAAGTAACATATACATGCTGACCCACTAGAATTGCAAATGAAATCTTCATGGATGTTCCCAAAGCCAGAGAAGCCAGATGGGACAGAACAGATGTGCTGCAGACTCTAAGAGACCATAGATACTAGCCCTGATATCAATACCAGAAAAACTTTCAATCTCCATAGTGCGGTTAATTTAGTTTATAGAAGTGAAATTTTGCTTTTACGGTTCTCTGCTTTTGGGCTTATTTGTGAGATGATTAATATCTTGTGTTCCTTGAGTGTAGTCAGCCTCTATGTGTTGAAGATTTTCTTCTAGTAACCACTGTAGGGCCAGATTAGTAGTAAGAAATTGTTTAATTTGGTTTTATGATAGAGTATATTCGATTCCCTATCTATAATGATTGATAGTTTTGCTCAGTACAGTAGTCTGAGCTGGCATTCATGTTCTTTTCGGGTCTGCATGACAGCTGTTCAGGATGTTTTGAGAAGTCTGATGTGAATCTGTTAGTCGGCATGCCTTTATATGTTAATTATATGTTCATTGTTTTTTCTTGACCAATTTTAATATTTTTTTCTTCTGTGTTTTTAGTCTTTTGATTATTGTGTGACAAGAGGATTTTAATTTATGGTCCAATCTATTTTGTGCTCTGCTTTTTTATGAACATGTCTTGCTTTATGTTAGGAATGTATTTTTTCTATGCTTTTGTTAACAAAGTTTTTTTTTTTTTTGAACTGAGAATCTTCACTCTCTCCTCTCACTATTTTTCTTAGGTTAGGCATTTTTATTATGTCCTGAATTTCCTTTATGTTTTGGGTTAATAGCTTTTGTACTTTGTATTTTCTTTGACTATTGTCACAATAAATTCTGAGGTATCTTGTTCTCTCTTCTATCTCTTGTATTCTGTTGGAGATGCTTACACCTCTAAGTTCTCTTCTCTTTTTTTGGTTTTTCCATCTCCAGGGTTGTTTCCATTTGTGATTTCCTAATAGTTTATATCAGCATTTTTAGGTCTTGGATAGTTTTGTTCAATTTTTTCACCTGTTTGCTTGTGTTTTCCTGTATTTCTTTAAGGATCTCTTTGTTTCAAATTAAAGGTCTTAAGTTTACTCAAGCTCTCCTGAACTTCTTCTTTTTAGCTCAAATGGAAGTACATTATTGTAGTTAATAACCAAGCAAAAATATGCTTATTTTATCTGTAGACTCATGCCAACACATCATACCTATTTTTGTTTCCATTCTAAAGGCATAACACTGGCTTATACAAAAATAATAGCATTCCTAACTATTAATAATAAATAAGAGATGCATTTATGGACATTCATATATCATTTATAAATGACCCTTATTAATAAAGTATTAGAGGAATTTCCATTTGCATAGATCCACAATTATGGCCTGCAGAGGAGACATGTTTTTCTTTATTGAATACACATAAAAATCCAATGTTTACTTTGCTAAAACCTTATTCATAACACTTCAACACATTTCCCTGCTACTAAATAAATTTAACACGAAATATGTAGAAATAATCATGTTCTACTGGGTATGTGGGGGTATGCAAGGCCTTCAGAAGGTACTTGATCAGGCAAGTGACCATGGTACTCTTTGCTCTAGAGATAGAAGTTTGGAATGAGTTTGAGGTTTCAGAAGTGGATTGACCAAGCAGATAGAAAATTAGTTTTCTGAAAAAAATATTGATCTTGTTTTGGTTTGCGTTTTACTTTACCTTTTTTCTTTTCTTTCTTTTTTTTTTTTTTTTTTTTTTTTTGAGCTTATCTTATTCAGAATTTTAGGTACTAGCTTCTTCCTTATAAGGATTGTCCAACTTTATGGTAAATTAATTTTTAGGTAATATGTAGACAGATACCTCTTTGTTCTAAAGAATGGAGATAAATACTTTCTGAGCTTGTTCTTTGTGACAGGTGCTGAATACTCATAGTATTGCTAATTCTTTTATTTTTATAACTTTAAGTAAATTTATTAAGCATAGGATTTGCTTAATTTCTTTAGACACCATTAGACAATGGCTCAACAACAATAACAACTATTCAGCATTCATAATTGTATATTTTAAAACCATAAAATAATATTTTACATGTTGCATTTAAGAAGGAATAAATGTCCCATTAATACATGGAGGCAGTTATACCTTTTGTTTCAATTAAACAACTTTATGTTAAAAAAGTAATAAATGTACAGATTTTAAAAGCATTTAGCATTAAATTATATGAATTTATTTTGGTAAGTACTTAATTTTTTTAAGGTTATATACTATGCATTGAAATATTACTAGTTGCAATCAGCATAAAATAAATGTTAAAAAAAAACATAATATGGAAATAGTCAAAGTTTTCTTGGTGTGTAAAGATTAAGGATAATGATTTACATAAAGATTAAACATTATGATTTACTTAAATAAAACATAAAGATTAAACATAATGAAACTTCTGCAGGAATCACCATCCCTGTTCTCAAGTTACATTACAAAACAATTCTGTTAAAAACTGCATGCTATTGGCAGAGAGATAGGCAGATAGATATGGAACTGAATAGAAGTTCAGAAATGAGCGCTCACACATATGGTCACTTGATCCTTGACAAAGGAGCTGAAATTATTCACTGAAAAAAGGACAGCCTCTTCAACAAATTGTCTTGGTTCAAATGGCAGTCATCATGCAGAAGAATGAAAAGAGATCATTTTTTATCTCCTTGTACAAAGCTCAAGTGCAAGTGGATGAATGATCTCCAAATAAAACCATGTACATTGAAACTATTAGAAGAGAAAGTGGGAAAAAGCTTGGGAAACACAGGCACAGGGGAAATTTTCCTGAACAGAACACCAATGGCGTATAATCTAAGATCAAGAATTGAGAAATGGGGCTTCATGAGATTGCAAAGTTTCTGTAAGGCTAGGGACATTGTCAGGAAACTAAATGGCAACCAACAGAATAGAAAAGGATCTTTACCAATCCCACATCTGATAGAGGTCTAATATCAAAGATATACAAAGAACTCAAGAAACTAGACTCTAGAGAATCAAACTATGCTATTAAAAATGGGGTACAGAGCTAAACAAACAATTCTCAGCTGAGGAATATTGAATGGCTGAGAAACACCTAAGGAAATGGTTGACATCCCTAGTCATCAGAGAAATGCAAATCAAAACAGCCTTGAGATTCCATTTCACACTAGTCAGAATGGTTAAGAACAAAAACTCAGATGACAGCAGATGCTGGTAAGGATGGGGAGATAGAGAAATACTCCTCCACTGTTGGTGGGGTTGCAAACTGGTACAACCAATCTGGAAATCAGTCTGGTTGTTTCTCAGAAAATTGGACATAATACTACATTAAGACCCAGTTATTCCACTTTCAACCACACACCTCAAAGATGCTTCCACATTTAATATGTACACATGCTCCACCATGTTTATAGAAGCCTTATGTATAATATTCAGAAGCTGGAAAGAACCCAGATGTTTTTCAGTAGATGAATGTATGAAGAATTTGTGGTACATTTACACAATGACGTACTACTCAGCTATTAGAAAGAATGACTTTACAAAATTCCTAGGCAAATGGATGGATCTAGAGAATATCATCCTGAGTGAAATAACTCAGTCACAAAATAACACACATAATATATAGTCACTGATAATTGGATATTAGCCCAGAAATCTCTAAAATAACCAAGAAACAACTCACAGACCATATAAAGTTTTAAAAGAGTATATCTAGACCTTAAATTATTAATAATTCAAGAGCTAAGACTGTAGCCTTGTGGCAATTCTTGGTATTTAAAAACCTTCTGTACCTCTCTAAGAAAGCTATTTAAGTTTTCCTTAAAGGCCTCTATTATCTTCATAAAATGGGATTGTGGGTCAGAATCTTGCTTTTCAGATGTTTTAGGGTGTCCAGGTCTTTCTGTGGTGGGAGAGCTGATATCACATGGTGCCAAGTTACACTGCTTACTATTGCATATGTTTTTGTACTTGCCTATTGCCATCCGGTTAATTGCCATGGTGTTGACTGGCCTGGTTAGCTCTGACTTGAAGCTGTCTATGGTAGGTAGAGCTCTGTGAACTGTGACCTATCAGGCCTTCTAGCAGGCAAAAAAAAAAATGCTGTCCTTGTTTCACGGGGGCCTTTGTTTCTCTGGTTATAGGAGACCTCCCAAGACATGGTTGGTCTCTGGATGGCATTTTCGGGAGGCAGGAGTACCCAAACTGCTCAGAACAAAGTTGCAGACAAGAAGTAATTTCTGTATCCTTGTCTGCTAATGTAAGTAAGTACTCAGATTATCAAAAGGGAAAAGTAAATTCCAAGCCAGGTACAAAATATTTTATCTACTTCTCCTGCCTGCAAGGTAAATGAGAGAAAGGTCTGCAACAACTAGTGGGAGAAGCCAACCATTGTCATATTTAACTTAAGTCCCATTCCAGAGGGAGGAACCCATACCTGATACTGCTTACAAGACCATAAATCAGAGACTACATACCCCAAAGAAGTAAGTTAAAAATCAAATACTATAGCCAATAAAGTATATAATAACTCCTAATAATAGTTTTCTGAAGAAGGTTGGTGTCGTATTCAATTATTACCTGAGGAGCTCCATCCTGCAGCAAATATAACCTACAGCGAGAAACATAACGTGACAAGTCTCTTCAATAAGAAAAGCTAAACATAAATATGCAACTAAAATTATTGTGTGATCTAGATATATATTTATAAGCATAGTATATGAGAGAAAAATTATCAATTTATTTTAGATTTTTAGATCTGTACAGTACATTTGTAAAATTATTTTCTTCACTTTAAGGAATTTCTTTTTATTATGTCCTCTTTTCTCTAATTTTGTTAATCTAGCTGTTTTATTCTCAGCATTTTCGTTAATTTGGCTAAGAATTTAACAATATTCCTATTTTTTCCCATAGGACCAATATTTTGTCTCCTATATCCTTGTTTTAGTTAGTTTTTGAATATTTCTTTTTATTGATCTCAACCCTACATTTGATTATATTTTACCATCCTCACGTTTAGATTATTTTTGTTGTTGTTCTACATCTTAAGGGGGCTTTTTTTAAGCTAGCAACATGAAATCAGCCAAAATTTTATTGTTGTTTTTGTTTTATTTTTGTGTGTTGTTGTTGTGTATGTTTGAAGTCCTATAAACTGGCCTCTCAGAACTACCTTCGATTTGGTACTAGATCTTTGATAATGTTGTATTTTCTTTTCCATTCATTTCTAGACATTATTCAGTGCTACTTTTCTGTCTTGACCCATTTTTTTCTTTTGTTCAGCATTAGATTGTTCAATTTCCCTGAGTTTTTAAGCTTTCTGTTGCTTCTGTTGTGATTTTTATCCAGCTTATTCAATAGTGGTCAGCTAGGATGCAAGAGGTTATTTTAATTTTCTTATATTTGTTAATACTTGCTTTTTGTCCAATTATCTGGTCAGATTTGGAAAAATATCTATAAGAATTTATGTTATGTTTGGGCAAAATATTATGTAAATATCTGTTAGGTTGATTTAGTTTATAAAATCATTCTCTCCAGCATTTTTAATTAGTTTTTGTCTTAGTGCCTTGTCTATTGGTAGGAGTCGAGTAGTTGAGATACCGATAAGCACTATCTAAGTGAAATATGTGATTTAAGCTACAGTAGCATTTCATATATGATTTTGGGTGTCCTTGTGTTTGGGGTATATTTGTTTAGAATTCAATATCCTCTTGTATATATTCACTTTGGGGTATATATTGTACTGCTCTTTTCTTTTTTCTGCTCAGATTTGTTTTGAAGTCTGTCCTATTAGATGTGGAAATGGATATACCAATTTACCTGTGGGTTCCATTTGCTTGACGATTTGCTTGAAATATATTCTTCCATTCCTTTACCCTGAGGTGTTCTGTATTCACTATTTTGTATTTGAGACCATTGATGTTGAGCTCTATCAATGATCAGTGTACAATGATATCTGTTGTTTTGTTCTTGTGTGAGATTTTCCTTATTGTTTAGTTTAATTGTCTTGAATTATTTATTTTCTTGGCTACATTTAATTTCTTCTGGTTGACTTTTTATTCTAGATCCTTCTTGGAATTAGATTTCCAGATAGATACTGCTTAAAATTGTTTTTAAATAAGAGGTTGTTTTAATCCATTTTATTTTAAAACTTGTGCTTGGTGTTGTAATCTTGTCTGGTATCTCTAGTTTCTTATAGTTTTCAGAATATGTATTCACAAGTTTCTGAGCTCTAGAATCATGTTAAAAATTCAGGCTTACACTAATGGTTCTGCCTTTAATAAGTCACTTTGACTTTTCTTCTTTCAGCATTTAGCATTCTTTTGTTTGTGTCTTTATTTTGGTGTTTTTATTTTGTTTTTGCATTGTTGTACTATGTATTAAGGGGATTATTTTTCTGGTCCAGCATATTTCCTGTTCTGTATGCTTTTTGTACCTTTATAGGCAGCTCCTTTGACCTAGCTATTCTTTTCTTCTTCCACTTACTTTTATAGATTTTATATTTCCATACAGATTTTTTTAATGTTCTATACCTGGAATACTGTTATGTTTATTGTTAGATTTAACATTTTGATTGATTTATTTCTAACTTATTTTAACTTTTTATTAATCATTTTGTTCATTTTTGTTCATTTACATTTTGAATGATATCTCCTTTCCTGGTTTCCTCTCTACAAACCTCTCTCCCTCAAGTTTGCCTCTACCCTGGTGCTCTTCCACCCACTCACTCACTCCTGCCTCCCTGCTCTAGCATCACCCTATGCTGAGGCATCAAGCCTTTATAGGACAAAGGGCTCACCTCCCCTTGACACCAGATAATGCCATCCTCTACTACATATGTAGCTGGAGCCATGGATCCCTCCCTGTACACTCTTTGGTTGGTGGTTTACAACCTGGGAGCTCTAGGTGGTCTGGTCATTTGATATTGTTCTTGCTATGGGGTTGAAATACCCATTAGCTCCTCCAGTCCTTTTACTAGCTCTTCCATTGGAGTCCCTAGGCTCAGTCTGATATTTGACTGTGAGTATCAGAATCTGTGTTAGTCAAGAACTGGCAGTACCTCTCAGGGGACTGCCATCTCAGGCTCCTCTTAGAAAGTGCTTCTTAGCATTAGCAATAGTGTTGGGGGTTTGGTGTCTTCAGATGGAATGGATCCCTAAAAGCTATCATCCTGAGTTGAGGTAACCCATATCAAAAGAACATACATGGTATGCAGTCACAGATAAGTGGATATTTGCCCAAAAGTTCAGAATATCCACAATACAACCCAGAAACCATGTGGCGTTTAAGAAGAAGTAAGACCAAGGTATGAGTGCTTTAATCATATATATAATGGAGAATAAAATAACCACAGGAGATAGAGGGAGGAAAGAACCTGAGCTGGCGAGAAGAGGGAAAGGGAAAAGGGGGAAGGGGGTTGAGATTAGGTATTGAAAGTGACAGGAGAGAAATACAGATGATAAGTAAATTGAACAGAAATTTGTAGCAATGGCAGATGGGGGATTCAGTGGGAATTAGCTTCTAGAAAGCCCTAGAAACCAGAAAAGCAAGAGGCTTCCAGAACCCAACTGGAATGACTTTAGTCAAAATATCCAACAAAGGGGATAGAGAACCTGTAGAGACTACCTCCAGTAGATAGGCACAACCCCAGTTGAGAGATGGGGATACACACCATAGCAAAACTTTTAACCCAGAAATGTTCCTGTCCAAAGGAAAAATAGGGACAAAAAAAATGTAACCAAGACTGAAGGAAAGGCCACCCAGTGACCACTCCACCTAGTGAACCATCATATCTGTAGACACCAAACTCACACATTTAGTTTTCTATCTTGTCCTCAGTGTCTTAGATTCTTTCTGTATTCTGTTGGTGAGGCTTTTCTTTGAGCTCTTTTGCCTGGACCAGCACTGAGAGGGTAAGTACCTCAGGTGAGATTAGATGTCTGACATAGGCTAAAAGCTGATGACCTCAGGCCTTCAAATCTGTCTCACTGTTCTGATGGGCAAAAGCTGGTGAATTTTGGCAATTTCAGAGAAAAAGAAAAGAAAGAAAGAGAATCAAACATTTCCTATCCTCCCCCCCCCACTCTCTCTCACTGTGCCCTAACACTTTAAATTTTTTTCATGTTGTGGTGACTTTACCTGTAAACTTATTTTATTGCTACTCCATAACTATAATTTTGCTACTCTTATAAATAATAAAGTAAATTTCTGAAATACAAAATATCTCATATGAGACCTCCAATGTAGTTTGACCCACAGGTTCTCACTTTTGTTTTAGGTTCATTTGTTTGTTTGGTTGTTTTATTTTTTTTCTATTATCAAATGTTTTTAATTGAACAAAATTTATAAAAATTTCATTAAACTAATAAAGCATATAAGCTTTCCTGGATTATTCCTGACACATGTTAATTGAAGCTCACATTATCCAGGTTCAGTTATCTAGAATCATACTATAGTTTGACTTGAATAACATGGACTAACCTGACACAAAGAAATGCCATCTCCTTTATTAATCATATTTCTCAACCTTACAACTCCAACCTATTTATTAAATCTTATTTTATTTCTATGTTCATTGCAAACAACTCTTATGTAACAGAGGATGGCATTGCCTCAGTATCAAGAGGAAGAGAAGCCCCTGGTCTTGTGAAGAATCATTTCTTCAGTATTGGGAAGTTGTTGAGATGGGAGTGGGTAGGTGGAAGGAAAAGCATCCTCAAAGAAGCAGCAGGAGGGGATTGGTAGGGGGGCACCAGAAAAGGAGATAACATTTGAAATGTAAATATATGAACTATCCGATAAGAAAATAATGTCATCACCTGTACTAATCATACTTCTTACCATAAAATGGCAACTTATTCATTAAAAACTTATTTTAGTTTTATGTTCATATGTAGTCAGTTCTAACTTAAGAAAATATATTTGAAAATATATTTGTCTTATTGGTGGCTGACCTTTAGTTGGTCTCTCTCTCTCTCTCTCTCTCTCTCTCTCTCTCTCTCTCTCTCTCTCTCTTGGATGCCTCTCTACAAGTCAGGAACTCTGTTCACATTCCCTGTAGCCACCCCTGGTTCTAGCAGTGGCTACCCTATCACAATTTCCTTGTCCATTCTCTACCATACCAGGCTCACACATCCCAGCTCTCTGGTGGGCTTGCCTCGTTCTGTCATTCTACCTTCTCTTGAACCCAAATGACTTGCCACAAGAAAGAAAACACCACACAATAGAGTCTGATCCAATTGGTATGACATATTTTGCCCATATTTAGACAAGATACACCTATCCCTTATAAAATATTCATAACAACCTATATCTCTGCAGAGATGTGCAGAAAGGATTGTCTACACTTGCCTCCATCTTGCCTCTTCCTCTATTCCTTTTTTCTAAACTTTGTTTCCACCCAATCTTCCATTTTACCCAATGACAAGCCTCATTCTATCCCGTGCCTGCCTTCCTGCACAAACACAACAATTACACTTATGCACCATATTTCTTAGTATATCTCTTTGACTTGTCATCATTGGACTCCATTGCATGACATGCCAGTTAAACCCCATGGCATACCTGGATCTCAACACATTCTCAGGGCAAACATGCTATTTTCTTATTCTAATAAAGCAAGAATGGGCTTCTTATCAAAAGATGAAGGACAGGGGACACAACTTAAATTGTACCTAACCCTGGCTCAGTGCATCTGGGTGAATTGTTTTGACTCCAACAAATTTTTGAGTGTTGCTACTAAAAATCAGTTAATATTTTCTCAGACAAACATTATTCTGTAGAAGCTGTTCATACCCTGTTCTTCTCCGATACTAAAGTGTAAAACAGCCCTATTCATTTCTCCATGTGATTTATCTATCCATAAATCTCCTGAGAATAGGGCACATCCCTTGACCATGTCACACCTAAGATAAAGTGCCTGTGTTATTAGCAGAATGAAATAGGAGAACTGATGCTCTGATTATGGCTGTAAACATGGAATCACTAGAACAATCTAGAATGTTACACCAGCAATTTCATCTTTCCCCTCATAATTTATATAAGATCTTTCCCAAATTGCCTATGTCACAATGTAAACATCTTACAAGGACCTATGCATATGCTTACCTCTTGTATCATGGCGGTCTCTTGGAAGATCAGGAGTTAGCCCTAGAGGTCTCCTGTCTAATGCAATCTGGCAAATAAATGTCACCCATCACTCAGCCTTTGGTAAACTTAGCTATGTACATCTTGTGGTGAAAACTTGCTCAGTCTTCATATACATGGTGGTTGTGGCAGATAAAAAGACTTTTTTATGCTATTAAGGCCATGAAATCAGTCATGCTAGTAATGGGAGTACCTTGGGCACTCAACACTGACAGGGAACCTGCTTGCTTATCGCCACAGTTCAGCACATTCTTATCCCCAGAGGATAACTCACCAGGGAATCTCACTAGTATACTCTAAAATCCTCAAGGCCAAGCAACTGTAGAAAGAGCAAGTCATTCCTTAGAGGGAGCACATACTTGAGTCAGCACCCAACAATCCAACAGAGATCCACACTTGACATTGATGGATGTCCTATTTCTTGGAAACTTTCTCTTCTTTGAGAAAGGTCGGCATCCTGATTAACAAACATTGGGCATTATTTCAGAGGGACATTCCCCTGTTTTTGGACACATGGCAGTTCCCAATAGCCTCTCAATGTCAACCATTCACTCTGCTTCCGACAAGGGGCAAAGCTATGCCTGTGTCACTCCCTAGAATGCAATTGTGCCAATATGGGTGCCCTCAAGAGACGTTTTTCTGGCCATGAAGCAGGGACTGAAGGAGGCAGAAGAGGACCAGGACTGACAGATGTAGTGTACATATTGTGATGATTAATTTTTCTTCAGCCTAGAAGGACCAGTGAGATTGGGGCTTTGGTTCTACTATTCTTTTGCCTGTGACAACTCCCTGGCCTATCCTGTTTTTTTGTTTTTTGTTTTTGTGTTCTCCTCCAATGTGAGTTTTGTTTTGCCCTCCATGGACTTAGTCACTACTAAACAATTATTAGAAAGCACTTGGCCAATAGAGGAAATTCTCTGCTTCACCACCAATGTCTCCCCTTGTATCTCCAACTATACAATATGACCACATGGGACTTTCATATTACTCTAACCTATGGCACCATCTTAGGCATGGAACTTCATGTTCCCCTTACTTATTAAAAATTCCCAAAGGGTCCCCAAATCATGTTACATTCACCCCTGCCTTGCTGTCCAGGGATCCCTTGAATGCCCAATTTTGTGGGACTTCCCATATCTTGAGTGTACTACCTACCTGCATTTGGCATAAGATTCACCAGGGTCTACCAAATACTGTATTCTAACCTCAAACTTTCATGTGAAGGCTTATCTCACATGATACTTCCAATAGCACTCCCTGTGTTAACAGGGATTCCATTTGATTCTGATATGACTTCATTATGAGCAATTAGGATCTATGTGACCTGTCTAATTGTCATGATTTATGCCCCCCTTATTCTCCTAATAGCCGACCATTTGTTTAATAGGATCCATTTCTATATTAACTGGCTGGAAAAAATATGGACTGGGGTGACCTTGTTTATGTGACCATTGGCAGCCAGGTTGGCTGGTAAGCTATCCATATTTTACAAAGATTGACTTACTGGCAGAAGATTTAGGCCCTGTTAGTGAGCATGCCTCTATTTGCCCATATTCCCAGGTTTCAATCAATCTGCCTAACCCCTTGCCAGGTACATAACACCAGTGAAGCAAGACAACAGTTGGCTCAAAATCTTGAAGGTATCTTCTCTGACAAATTCCTTAATTATCCTGTGCTGCTAAAGAAGAACATAGTCAACCTGAACGTGGCCAGGGTATCTATGATCTCCCTAAATCATAGATTCTTGGGAAAAGTGTAGGAGAGTACTAAGAGGCTATTCGACCCCTCCACTTATGTTGTGATGGAAGGAATTGCCATATACGTCATGATTTTGTTTAATAATAAATACTTGTTTGTGCACATAGTGTTTCATAAATAATGTCCTCAAAAATCCTGATTGTAGCTCCGCCCATAAGGAAGTTATCAAAGCCTGAATGGCAGAGATCTATGAGACCATCATGTAGTCTATTCTTCATCTGTCCCTTGTGTAACATGCCACCAGAATGGTTCTCTTTGAGGACTGGTAAAAAATGACAGTCAAGATCCTAGAAGACAGGTCAACCTAAGTTAGTTGCAGTTCAGTACACTAAAACTTCTTCGAGATGAGGTCAACAATGTTGAGGGAATGGTACCACAGTTTGCACTAGGCTGTCAAAATCTAAAATCAAAAGGATGGCAATGTAGGAGGAACAGCAGTGGTCACCTCTGCCTAAATGATGGGGGCTGCACAGCCTTAAAAGCAACTCCTTCAGGAGGAACTAATTGAATATTACCTGAGAGACCAAGGTTTGCTGACACAGACAATGCCAGTTAATTGGGAACTGCGGTTTGGAAAAGATGTTTTCATGGGACCAGTGGGGCACAGATGGAGAGTATTAAAGAAGCCTGAAGCAGTATTTAGACAAACTTGCTGTATCGTTCTCACTGTGCCTGGAAAATGTGTTGTTAATTTTACTCTATCTCACCTCTAACCTCCAAACAAAAATAGGGTTTGGCAGTGAGTGGTTCAGGACACAGGCAGCACCTCTTGCTGGTTCTAAATATATTGCCTCCTCAGTTCTGAAAACTTGCATATTAATATTTTAAGCTAGCAACATATTGTATAGATTGAACAAGCCACCACAGAAAGTCAGGTCTGTTAAGTTATCCATAATTGTTTTATTCTTTTATGCTATCTTTTGTTTCCGAACACTAGCATAGTTTCACATTACTTAAATATTTATAAGCTCCGGTTGAATGCCACGATGTAAATATACTATGGTGAATGTATTTTGAAACTGTTTATCCAATGAAATCCATGCTTGTTATTTATATGTATAAATTTATTCCAATATCTCTGTATGTTATAGATATAGTAATGTTACTGGAAAATTATAAAACCCCTGTTCTCTAGAAAATGCATTAATAAATAGTCCTTCTTGACAGATCTAGTTCTCTAGACTGTTAGGATTCTCAAAATTTACATTCACATTTTATTGATATGATTAAGAATGATGACTAATAAATTATCTCCAAGTCACCTAATCACCACAGACATACAAAGTCAATACACAATTCAAAACATATAATTGATTCATCAGAAGTCTTTGGCAAAACTTCATTTGTCCTTTATCATTGGAGGTGTTTCATGTACCTCAAGGGCATAAGGTTGAGAAGGTATGCTTGGCACAGCCCTGGAAAAGAGGAACATCTTATTTATATAAGACAACATTCATCTATAACTAAAATTTGTTCTTCTGCAGTATATAGGTTTATAGACATGATTATTTTATGCTCAAATCATTATAACAGACACTCTCAACTTAGTCTTACTTCTTATGAACATCAAAGCAGGCAAGGATCACTTCAGTTATTGAAATTTGTCTTCTAAAAAATACTGGCATAATTTATATTGTAGGAATGAAAAACCAAAGAGATATTTTAAGTATAAAAAGAAAAAGTTCAAGAAAGGTCTATGAAGTCTCTGTGTATATATTCTTCATTTAATACTTTGAAAATATACTTATTTGATATGTGTTAGTTATTTTCTGCAAGTATGTGTGTTTCCAACATAATTGTTTAGTGCTTAAAAAGACTGATAAATATATACGGGACCCTATTACCCATTTTTATAGACAGTAATATCCTATCATTTTAATTTCCTCCTAACTATGCAGTGATGGGTTGAGTATGCTTGGTCCAGAGAGTGGCACTGTTAGGAGATGCGGCCTTGTTAGAGAAAGTATATCTTTGAAGGAATAGGCTTTAATACCCTCATCCTAGATCCCTGGAAGACATTCTTTTTCTGTTTGCCTTTGGAACAAGATATGCACCACCATGTCTGGACTTAAGCTTTTCTTCATCTAAAACCAGATCTGACCTAAGCTGGCTTTGAGCACAGAAATTGGCTTACTTTTGCCTCCTGGAATCAAAGGAATGTACTACTAAGCTTATACCTAAACTTAACTGGATGGCATCTTGCCCCATGGTCACTACACTCTTTATTCGATTTAATATCCTTGAATGCAGGATTTAGCTCTATGCACTTTCTGGTGCCCATTTAATACTTAAACTATAAATTTTATATTTTTCTTTTCTAAGCTTCCTACACTTGCTCAAAACCCTCTCCCTGATTTAACCAGAGAAGCAAGTGTAGGCTTTTTTTTACATTTTCTTTATCAATGCAATTATTATAAATCTCTAACCTAGCCTTAGGTAGACTCTTTAGATAAGGCCAAAAAGCAGCCACATTATTCACCAAAATAATACCTAAATCATTCTCTAAACCACATACTAAAGTTGCTTTTTGCTGAAACCTCTTGGGTCAAGTCTGCACAGTTCAAAGCAATCTCAAGCAACAAAGGCTTCTATGTTTGTACTGGGATAGCCCATTAAGCCCCACTTAAAGAATCACATTGCTTTCCAAATCCAAAGGCCCAAAATTCACATTCTTCCAAGCAAAATCATGGTTAGGCCTATCGCAACAATGTCTTACTCCTGGAACCAACTTCTGTCTTGGGTAATGTTTCATTGCTGTGAACAGACAGTATAACCAATTCAACTCCTATAAGAATCACTTTTAATTGGAGCTACCTTATAAAATAAGAGGTTCAGTCCAGTATTGTCAAGATAGGAGCAACGAAACAGTCATGGTACATGAGGAGCTATGAGTGACACACTTTTATCTGAGGGCTGCTAAAATATTGGCCTCTAGGCAGGTAGAAGGAGGGTCTTGAAGCAAATGCCACAATGACACATTTCCTTCTATAAGGCCATTCTCTCTAATAAAGCCTTACTGCCTAATAGAGCTACTCTCTGGGCCAAGCATATTTAAATCATCACATATGCCCATTTATTATTCTTGAATAAAAATAAATTTTGGGGAAATTTATCTACTTTTTTTTTTAACATTATTCTTATTTTCCCTGAAAGTAAATGATTAAAAATACTAGTGTTTGACTTATAACTTTCAACTTTTGAGATAGTATTAAGAGGCATATCTTTGACAATATCCAAAGCTGCATTTTCTTCTGTAGGATATATAAGATCAGCAATACTTCAGTCTTATTTTCTTGCCTGGTTGGTACCTTCTGATTTAGCAAAGGACGATGGTTCATACTATTTCTGAGGAGCCTAGAGCTGAAAAGACCGTGGGTCATTTACCAGATGGTAAATGGTTACATCATATGTCTTTCTTGTACCTAATATCCTTAAGCCAATGTTTGCCTTTTCCACAGTTGTTACAATACCCTGGGAATCTTTGAGTTTTATAGCAGCAAGAATTTGCTTCTTCTCTTCTATGAGTATCATATTTTTCAGAGTAACTGCACCTGCTGCTGTAAGCACTCAATATTTTAGCATTTCTATTTCTCTGGAAATGGCCAAATTAACTACAATTAAATCATCTGGCATTTTGTTTCCTGGGATGTCTACCTTCAACTTGCCATGTGATATTGGCATGATACTCCTGAATGCCAATACCAGATTGGCACAGTTGGCATCAATTCCTTCAAATCTTGGAGAATAAATTTATGCTGCCTACCCCAGTTACCTAAAATTTCATTAATGAATGGAGAATGCAAGCCATTTAATACAAAACCCTCTTTAAAATGATTTTGATCTATCATTTTACTAGATGCCATCATTATATGCATGATGAACATTGTAACCCTGCATATGCTGTACAAACACTGGGAAGGCTAAAGATGCCTGTGCAGTTCAAAGCAAATCCTCCCGTAGTATATTTGTTAAACATTATCCTTTCTCCCTTTTCTAACTTTTGCTCTTCCTGGAACATTTATCTCCCAGAGGTGCTCATGGTACCTGACAATGAAAGTGCTTGAAACAAAAAATGATGGCAGTTGGCCTTCCATATTTATTTTCTTCCTTCTTTCATTTTACAGTAAATTTCTACTCTGAAATATCAATCCTGAACCCTGTTCTCTCCTCCCTTGCTCTTTTTGCTTTCCAAGTCCTTCAACCTATATCTGCAAACACTTTATGTGCACCGCCAACTCTGTCATTCTTCTAACACAAGAGAATTGAGTGAACCTTCTGAGTTTTCAACTTCAGCCCTATCTTTGTCAAAATGGCATGCACAAAAATCTATGATAAAAATTCAGAAAAAAACCTGTGAAACAAAGCAAGTATTACTTAGTGGCAGTAGTTGCTGTTTTGCCAACATTTAAACAACGTTACCAACCCAAGGAAACCAGCTGATTCTTTTACTACACTGGAAGCAGAGTTATGCCTAAGCCATGTTGAGTGCTACCTGTAAGTTTAGATTTTATGAAAAATCTATTTTATTTAGGGTTCTTAAATGCTTCAACCTCCCTGCTAACCCACTTATTGGAGATATGAAAAAAGTTAGTAGAAAATGAGTGTTGTGGAACTATTTAGAATTAGTTCCTTGAGTGAATTCCACCCTTCATTGATAGGACACAGGCAGTCCAAGTCAATAGCAAGCACCAAACACAAATCAGTACCTAGGCTACTATCTGTCAGAAAGAGTAAGACTCTACTTAATCTGCATTATTCAACACAAGCAGCCAGAATCAGGTAGAATATCACAAAAAGATCTTGGCACATGTCTTTCCAGAGAAGACCAGTGAAACCCATGGCTTAGCAAAGTAAGAGCCACCTCTTCACTCCCAGTAAGGTTCTATTTATATTCTTTCTAAACACCATATGCCCTCTCAAGTGTCCAGTTTCAGTAAACCTTCACATGCTCTCTCATAAAACAGCTTCCATAAAATCATTATGTGACACAACTGAGTTGTTAAAGAAACCAGAAAATTTCACTTTAAAAGCTGAAGTTTGCTTGAACTGATGTATCACTATAAAGCAATATTTTGGGAGATTTTAGTTCCTGTGTTGTCATAAATGACCTCTAGGTATTTACTGAGACTCAAAAATATTCCTAGCATTTAGTCTTCAGTCAAGAACTTCCAATTTACATGCTCACCCCAGATCATACTTTTCTTGAAGAATGATTTCAGTAGCCAGAATACTTACTTAACATTTGGTTCCCTCAGTGGTACTATTAAGTAGGATATGGATCAAACCATAGAACTTGAAATACAGTAATTTTCTTATATTCATAGCAAAAAAAATAATAATCTAATAATTGTTCTTATTAGGACTAAATAAATTAATATATTATAATTGTAATAAAATTTTAACATATTAAATATCTGACAAACAGAATAGTAAATGAAATGTAGATTAGGATATCCCATTCTATATACATTAAAATTGGAAACTTGTAGTAAGTACTTACAATGCTGTTAGCTATTTTACAAATAGCTTGACTAAAACACAGATATATTTATTTTCATATAGAAAATAAATAATAATTTTTGTAAGATCTAATACTTATCTTTATCCTTCTATATATCTTTCAAGACCCGCATGTTTAAAATCTAATTTAGCCAACTCAAATACTAATTAATACTATTATCCTTATGAATATAGGTTCCCTGTCTTGCAAAGGACAGAGACCATAGAAAGCTCTAACCAAACCACATGTTTAGATTATTTATAGGGACCAATATAGAAACATTCAAAATATATTATAGGTTATAGTGACATCTTATTTATGATAAAAAAGCCTATTTCATGGTATGAAATGCCACATTTGTTTCTGAAGCAAGGTAATATGTGTCTGCCTAATAAGTACATTGGTGTAAATATCTTACTAAATAATCTTGTTATGAGTATATGAGTTTATGTGCTATTATATTACTAACTTGATTAGAAAGATGTACATCCATATAGCATGAGAGACAGACACAAGAGAACAAATAAAATGAAAGACAAAAAAGGCAGAAGCAGAGACATAAAGACATAGTGATAGCAATAAGTCCTGTTTTATATGAACTAAAACATGCTAATGAATGTCAGAGAATATTCTCAAAGATAATATATCATTAGAAGAAAGTTAGTATCAATTCAACATGGAAGGGCTTTCTTTTTTTTATAAGAAATCCACACTTCAGAAAAATATGATAAAATATTTTATAGCATGGCAATAGAAATAGTACACTTGTATCAAAAGTCTATTTTGTTTTCCAAAACACATTTCTAAAAGAATCATTTTTAGGAAGCCTTTTTGTGCTGTCACAATAGAGCTGGAATCATGCTACACTTTCTATTCTTCAGAAACATAAATCCTTTCAAATGTAAGTGAATCCTAAATATAGTCTGTGTCCAGTAAGGATTAATCAGACTCTGTTCATGTTATCAGTTATTTATGTACCATTTTTACAACTGAGCATCCCCACTGCCATAATGACCCAAACACATGCAGTGCTCAGTTGCTGAGGCATAGCTTACAAGCTGATTTTATTGCTTTTGACACATTGAACAACAAAAGAGCCCATCAGCATAGGCACATTAGAATTCCAGAAGTGCATTACATTCAATTGCCATACAAAAAGCACTCCACAGTTGAATGTATGTCAAATATTGTCTTAAAAATATACAGGCCACCGGGAACAGTGGAGATCCAAGGACATGGGCCTGGTGAGACTGCTGTGCACTGTGAGTAGCTGGGGCACAGATAGGGCTAGAACTAGAAAGTAGTGGGAGCGGCCCTCCAGTTGGTCCAGGGGAGCAGGAAACTCTGCCCTAGGGACTCAGTGTCCACCTGGAAGGCTTTTGCATGCAGAACAAATGATCAAGCCATTTGCCACCTAAAACAGTGGAAATCCAGGCAAATAGGCCAGGTACACGGGAAAGACAGGTACCAATCACTGACAAAAAGACCACATATAATCAGAGACAACAAGATGGCAAAAGGAAAGCAAACGAACTTACCCAATGGAAACCAAGACAACCTGGCAGCATCAGAACCCAGCTTTCCCATCACAGCAAGCAGCGGAATGCCAAACACTCCAGAAAAAGAAGACTCAGACCTGAAATCATAGCTCAAGATGATGATGGAGATTTTTGAGAACAGCATGAATAACTCACTTAAACAATAATGGGAGGAAAACCATAAAGAAATGAAGCTTTTAAAGAGGAAACACACATACACACACACACATACACACACACACACACACACACACACAAACACACACACACACACACACACACACAAAAACTAGAGGAAAACAGAACCAAAGAGGTGAAGGAATTGAAGAAGGAATTTAAAATGGAAATAGAAACAATAAAGAAATCAGTAAAAGAGACACCGCTGTAGGTAGAAAACCTAAAATAAGAAATCAGGAATCACAGATGCAAGCATCTACAACAGAATATAAGGGAAGGAAGAGAGAATCTCAATGGACAAAGACAACATTGAAAACATAGACTAAACAGTCAGAGAAGATACAAAAGCCAAAAAGCTCCTAACCCAAAATTTCCAAGAGATCAATGATACAATGAGAAGAACAAACCTAATGATAAGAATAGAAGAGGGTGAGAAGTATCTACTAAGTGGAACAGTAAATATCTTCAACAAAATCCTAGAAGACAACTTCCCTACCCTTAAGAATGAGATGACCATGAGCAAAAAAGAAGCCTACAGAACCCCAAATAGACTGGACCAGAAAAGAAATTCTTCCCAACACATATTAATCAAAACACCAAGTGCTCAAAACAAAGAAAGAATACTAGAAGCAGTAAGGGAAAAAGTCATGTGACATATAAATGCAGACCAATGTGAATCACAACGGACATCTCAATAGAGACTATGAAAGCTAGAAAATCCTGGACAGACATCATGCAGTCCTTAAGAGAACACAATTGTCAACTCAGGCTGCTATACCAAGCAAAACTCTCAATCACCATAGATGGGGAGACCAAAACATCCCAGGACAAAACTAAATTTACACAATATCTTACAACAAATCCAGAACTATAAGAAATTATAGGTGGAAAACTCAATACAAACAGGGAAACTACATCTTAGTAAAAACAAGAAAATACCTAAGCAAGAAAAGCAAAAGAAGAAAGACACAGTGGCACAATTCTACCTTCAAAGCAAAAATAGCAGGAAATAGCAACTACTATTCCTTAATATCTCTTAACATAACTGGACTCAATTCTCCAATAAAAAGACATAAGCTAAGAGACTGGATAAATAAATAGAATCCAGCTTATTGCTGCATACAGGAAACTCATCTCAAAGAAAAAGATAGACACTATCTCAGAGTAAAAGTTTGGGGAAAAAACTTCCAAGAAAACTGCACAAAAAAAAAAAAAAAAAAAAAAAAAAAAAAAAAAAAAAAAGCTGGAGTAGCCATTCTAATATTGAATAAAGTATATTTTCAAACAAAAGTTATCAAAAAAAAAAGATAAGGAAAAACACTTTTTGCTCATTACAGGGAACATTTTTGTGAGGAAGAACTCTCAATACTTAACATATATGCTCCAAATACAAGAGCAACAATATTCATAAAAGAAACAATTCTAAAGCTGAAAAAATACATTGCACCATACTCAATAATAGTGGACAACCTCAACACCCCACTCTCATCAATGGTGAGAACATGGAAACAGAAACTTAACAAGACATAATGAAACTAGCACAGGTTATGAACTGACTGGAATTAAGAGAGAGATACAGAACATTTCACACTAAAAAAAATAATAAAAAAAAAAGAATATGCCTTCTTCTCCTCACCTCATGGCACTTTCTCCAAAACTCACCATATAATAAGTCAAAAAAAAAGCCTCAAAAGTTATATGAAAATTGAAATACTCCTATGATTCCTATCAGATCACCATGGTCTAAGGCTGGTCTTTAATAACAACAAAGACAAAAAAAAAAAAAAAAAAAAAAAAAAAAACACATATACACATGGAAACTAAACAATGCTCTTTTAAACAATAGCATAGTCAAAGAAGAAATAAAGAAAGAAATTAAGGATTTTTTAGAAATTAATGAAAATGAAAACACAACATACCCAAACCAATGGATTCAATGAAAGCAGCACTGATAGGAAAACTCATAGCTCTGAGTAATTCTAAAAAGAAACTGGAGAGAACATACACTAGCAACTTGAGAGCACAGTTGAAACTCTAGAACAAAAGGAAGCAGATACACTCAAGAGACATAATCAAACTTAGAGCAGAATCTGATCAAATAAAAGCAAAAAGAACCATTCAAAAAAATAAAAAATAAACAAGACATGGTTCTCTGAAAAAATTAACTAGATTGATAAACCCTTAGTCAGACAAACTAGAGGACAAAGAGAGAGTATCTAAATTAAAAAAATCAGAAGGAAAGTGAAGAACTAACAACTGAAAATGAGTAAATTTAAGAAATCATCAGATCCTACTACAAAAGACTATACTCAACAAAGTTGGAAAATATGGAGGAAATGGTTGAATTCCCAGACAGATATCAGATACAAAAGTTAACCCAGGACCAGGCAAACCATCTAAATAATTCCATAACACCTAAAGAAATAGAAGCAGTCATCAAAAGCCTCCCAAGAAAAAAAAGCCCAGGTCAAGATGGGTTCATTAAAGAATTTAATCAGACATTTATTGACAACTTAATACCATTACTTTCCAAACTATTCCCAAAATAGAGTCAGGTGAAAGTCTACCTAACATATTTTTTTGAGGCCGCAATAATCTTCATTCCTAACCATTCAAAGACCATACAGGAAAGAGAACTTCAGACCAATCTCACTTATTAACACTGATGCAACAATACTCAACAAAATCCTTCCAAACCAAATCCACAAACACATGAATATGATAATTCACCATGATCAAGTAGGCTTTATCCCTGGGATGCAGGGATGGTTTAATATAGGGAAATACATCAACATAATACACCATGTAAAAACACCCAAAGAAAAGAACCACATATTCATCTCACTGGATGCTGAGAAAACATTTCACAAAATTCAACACCCATTCATGTTAAAAGTCTTGGAAAAACAGGAATCCAGGGCCCATACATAAACATAATAAAAACAATACACAGCAAGCCAATAGCCAACATCAAACTTAATAGAGAGAATCTTGAAACAATCTCACTAAAATATGAGACAAGACAAGGCTGCCCACTCTCACCCTACCTATTCAACATGGTGCTGGAAGTCCTGCCTGGAACAATACACAGCAAAATGAAGTCAAAGGGTTACAAAATGGAAAGGAATAAGTAAAAATATCACTGTTTGCAGATGACATGATAGTGTAGTTAAGTGACCCCAAAAATTCCACCAGAGAATTTCTACAGCTGAAAAACAAGTTCGGCAAATTGGCTGAATATAAAATTAACTCAAACAAATAATTAGCCTTCCTCTGTTCAAAGTATAAACATTCAGAGAGAGAAATTAGAGAAAAGATAGTTTACAATAGTCACAAATAATAAGAAATACCTTGGTGTGAATCTAAATAAGAAAGTGAAGGACCTGTATAACAAGAACTTCAAAACTCTGAAGAAGGAAATCGAGAAAGACTTCAGAAAAATGGAAAGATCTCCCATGCTCATGGATTGGAAGGATCAACATTGTAAAAATGGCCATCCTACCAAAGCAATCTACAGATTTAATGCAATTTCTATCAAATTTCCAAACCTTAATAGACTTGGAAAGAGTAATGTGTAATTTCATTTAGAATAACAAAAAAAAAAAAAAAAAAAAAAAAAAAAAAACCTAGGATAGGTAAATTTATCCTCAACAACAAGTAAATATCTGCAGGAATCACCATGCCTGATGTCAAGCTATATTACAAGGTAATTTCGTAAAAAACTGCATGGTACTGGTACAGAGATAGGCAAGTGGATAAATGGATTAGTATAGAAGATCCAGAAATGAACCCTCACATATATGGTTCCTTGAGTTTTGACAAAGGGGCTGTAACATACAATAGAAAAAGGACAGCCTCTTCAACAAATGGTGTTGGCTCTACTGGCACTCCACATGCAGAAGAATGAAAATATATCCTTGCTTATCTCCTAGTACAAAACTCAAGTTCAAGTGGATCAAAGATCTCCACATTAAACCAGGTACACTGAAATTGTTAGAAGAGAATGTAGAAAAGAAACCTTAAAACACATAAGCACAGTGAAAATTTTCATGAACAGACCAGGAATGGCTTGTGCTCTAAGGACAAAGATTAACAAATAGAACTTAATGAGATTGCAAAGTTTCTGTAAGGCTAAGAACACTGACAAGAAAACAAAATGGCAGCCAACAGATTAGGACAAGATTTTTACCAACCCCACATCTGATAGAGGTCTATTATCCAAGTTATACAAATAACTCCATGAGTTAGACACCAGACAATCAAACAATCCTATTAAAAATGTGGTACAGAGCTAAACAAAAAGTTCTTAGTTGAGGAATATTGAATGGCTGAGAAGCATCTAAGGACATGCTCGACATCCTTAGTCATCAGGAAAATGCAAATCAAAACAACCCTGAGATTCTACCTCATACTAGTCAGAATGGCTAAGATTAAAATTTCAGATGACAGCAGATGCTGGTGAGGATGCAGAGAAAGAGGAAGACATCACCACTGTTTGTGGTTGTAAACTTGCACAACCACTCTGGAACTCAGTCTGGCCATTCCTCATAAAATTGGACATAGTACTACCTGAAGACACAGTTATCCCACTTCTGCGCATATACCCCATGGAAGCTCCAACATACAACAAAGACGTATGCACCACAATGTTTATAGCAGCCCTATTTATAATATCCAGAACCTGAAAAGAATATAGATGTTCTTCTATAGATGAATGGATACAAAAATTGTGGTATATTTACACAATGTAGTACTACTAAGCTATTAGATACAATGACTTTTTGAAATTCCTAAGAAAATGGATACATCTAGAGAATATCATCCTGACTGTGGTAACTCAATCACAAAAGAACAGACATAATATGCAGTCACTGATAATTGGATAATAGCCCCAGAAAGCTCTGAACACCCCAGAAACAACTCACAGACTATATGAAGCTCCTATAGAACCCGCTCAGAGTGTGGTAAACCTGGAAGACAAATCATTAATAATCCAAGATCAAAGATAATAGCATTGTGGCAATTTTTGGTATTCACAGAGAATTATGTTTAATCTACACCCAACAAGATAACCGTTTCCATGTTACATTCTCTTCTACATGTACTTCATGATTATGGTGACTAGTGGGCTTTCTAAGCATGCTATTAAATCTCTAAAAGATTGAAGTACTGACAAAATTATTCATATAATGTTATGCCAAAATGCCTATAAAAATCTGTATATGTATCCCTTTTTTAAAAAAATAATGTGGTAAGGTATAATAAAAAAAATCTATAGCACAATGAACTACTATACCATTTGTGATGAATAAGTTCTGCTAACAGAATTTAAAACACTTTATTTGATACTTTAGTCAGCTCTCACTAATAATTTTTTGTAGTTTCCAGATTTTCTTTGTGTTAATATGTAAATTTGGACATTTACTGAATATTTTTATGAACAACAAAACATCAATATCCATACTTCAGAATAATTTATTTTGCATTGTTTAGACTATTAATATTATAGCTCTGATAGCATTATAATTAATTTTTATTTTTTTATGCCATGTTGAAGGAAATATTATAAATATACTTCATCTGTCTTTCAAAATGTGAAAATTAATATATCTATATGTAGAAATATAAACAATTGCATATATACAGATGTTTATACATCTTTTTCAGAAGTGAAATTGTTCTTAATTTCCACTTATAATAAACTGCTTTCCTTTAGAAATTTCACATGTAATATTTTGTTTTCATTATGTGTCCTTATTTCCTATTGTGATATCTTTATTTTGTGAAAAATGTAACATATGTTCAATGCAATACAATGGGGGCTGGTTGACAGAATTACAGCCTATTATAAAAAATTAATCACTACAAGCACTTGTTTCCATGTCACATTTATTTCCTTGCAACATAAAATCCGACTGATGGAAAGGAAAAATACTTATTTATCTCTGCAGACTCTTTTTAGAGAATGACAGTAAAATGAAATTTTAGATTTGTTTTAAATCAAGCCAAATATCTACTCTTCTGAACTCTATGTCTGTGACTATAGCTAAAATAAAAGGTTCTCAGATATTTCATTACAAAGCAAGTAAATTAAAAGAAAATTTTAAAGATGTCACTTTTAGCCCATCTTTATATTACATTTCAGTAGATAAAACATCTAAATTTTTAATTAGTGACATGCATCATTTTTCATAAATATTTGAGAAAATGTCAAATTTCTAAATGTGGCAAAGTCATCATGACCCAATTTAACACTTTAAATGGGAATTGTATGTTGTTCTTACTGTAAATATTTAACACTATATTCAGATTAATAACTGATAAATGAATCCATTGTTTTGCTCACTTAAGGATTTATTTCTGCATAAAAATTAATTTCAAATAAATATTAATTTGAAAATATATGTCTAGTATTCATAAAAAATATTTCATAGCATGGTGTGAGTCCAAATCACTTTTTACACAGCTCATATGGTATAGGTTGCATTTTATAGATTTTTGACATTAAATAATGAAATTTATTTTATTGAAAAAAAAACTTTGCAAATGCAAATTGCTGATTGCTTGTAGAACTGTTGACATTCATTTATCACTCTAATGATTTCTGATTTCATAGAGACACATTGACTTTGTTTTTTTCAACTTTTCTATTTCTTTTCATAGAACTTGATTTAATTTCCTCATTCACTGCTAATCAATCTTTTATTTATGCATTTTATATCCCAATACAGCTTCCCCTCCCCCAACTAGCCCCTTACACAAAACCTTCCCCTTTTATCCCCCATTCTTCTTTGAGAAGGGGAGCTCCTCTATATGTACCATCTGCCCTGCTATACTCCTCCATACAAAACCCCACCCTGGAAACCTACTGTTGCCAGACAAGAGCATTTAAGGGTCAACAGGCAGGCAACTGGTTAAGGGTGAGCCTCTGTTCCTGTTTTAGGAGATCTGCTACATATATGTACGGAACATAGGTCCTGTCCATGTTTGCTGCTTTTTTGGTGATTCAGTTTCTCAGAGCCCCCAAAGTTCTAGGTTAGTTGAACCTGTTGGTCATCCTTTAGAATTCAAGTTCTCATTGGGTCCCTCAATCCTTCTCCCGAATTTTCCATAAAACTCCCAAAACTCTATCTAAATTTTTTCCATGAGTCTCTTCATCTCCTTCCATTGGCAGCCTGGTAAAGCTTCTCAGAGGACAGTTATACTTAACTCCTGTTTACAGGCCTAGGAGTATCATTACTAGTGTCAGTAGTAGAGTATCATTACTACTGTTGTTACCTATGGAATAGGTCTCAATTTGGGGCAATGATTGCTTGGAAATAATCTTTTGACCATTTTTAATTAAAAACTCTCTTTATTAAAACAACAGAGGTTTCTCTTCAAGGTAAACTGATTAACATCATGATCATTTGAAACACTGAGTCTGTAATTTTTAGGAAGTTTGTTTCTTCTGAATTATGATTATTTTTCGTATTAATAACATTGCTTTTACTCTCAATCTAGAACCAATGATAACAGAGGTAATATTTTTCTCCTTTAAGTTCAGTCATTTTTTAATTTCTTTGATGTAAATCCTAAAAGTACATCATCAAAAGTAAGAATAAGCAAACTTATAGACAGTTTTCTTTCAATGAGAAAAGTCTCTTAAGAAAATAAATGATGAGGATCTTAATCTGCACCAATTTAAAGCTGTCTAACAGCCTAGTCAATAGACAAATACTACCCAGGTAGAACTGGTCTCCAAGGGGTCCTCTCACTCTTAAGACCACAGGTTGGTGAGCTCTCACTTTCACTCCAATAACTGTAAAGAGGAATCAGCCTGAAACACACAGGGCACAGGAACCAAGGAACATCCTGGAACAGAATACTTCTGGTCTCCAACTGAGCACAGAGTTAAGGTTGTCCAACAGGACTCTCCTTACGCAAATCCTGCCCAGAGAGACTTGGTCTCTCAAGATTGCTATCACTCCTAAGATCACAGGCACAAAGATGAGACAAGATTCAGTCAGAGAAAGCAAAACCAAATAACACAAAAGATAACCAGACTATAAAGGCAAGTACCAGAACATTACCAAAAGAAAACAAGGATATTTGACACCACCAGAATCCCAGTCTCCCACAAAAGGAAGAGGTGGATACAAAAACACACTGGAAAAGCAAGATTTGGATAAAAAATACATCTCATAATGATTATAGAGGGCTGTAAGAAGGACATAAAGGATTTACTTAAAAAAGGAGAAGATAAGTAAACAAATAGAAGCCATTAGACATGAAACATAAATACTTCTTAAAGAACTACAGGAAAACACCACAAATTAAAAAAATAATAAAAGCAGAACAGGTTCTGACTAGCCATGGGGCAGAGAGATCTCAGCAGAGCATGCAGAATGTGCATTCCTGTCCGGCTTAATCCAGGGACCCAGGAACCCAGCATCGGTCCCACTGTTCCCAGCCAGCAGCTTTTGGGGTGCACAACAGGGACTCAGACCATCCACCACCAAAAACAGCAGAGACCCAGGAACACATCCAGATACAAGGAAAAGGTGAAAACCTATCACTGACAACAAGATAGCAACAGGAAAGCACAAGAATGTACCCCAGGGAAACCAAGACAACCTGCCAACACTAGAACCAAGTCCTCCCATCACAACAAACAGCAGAATGCCAAACACTCCAGAAATAGAAGACTCAGACCCGAAATCCTACCACAAGATGATGATAGAGATCCTTAAACAAGAACTGGAGGAAAAACATAAAGAATTAGAAGCTTTTAAAGAAGAAATAAAAAACAAAAAACAAAAAACAAAAAACAAAAAACAAAAAAATAAAAACAAAAAAAAACCACACAAAGGACTCAAAGAACTAGAAGAAAACAGAACCAAAGAGATGAAGGAATGGAAGAAGAAATTTAAAACAGAAATTGACACAATAAAGAAAACACTAAAAGAGACAACCCTAGAGGTAGAAATGCAAAAAAAGAAATCAGGAATCACAGATGCAAGCATTTCCAACAGACTACAAGAGATGAAAGAGAGAATCTCCGAGGCTGAAGACAACATTAAAAACATAGACAAAACAGTCAGAGAAGATGCAAATACCGAAAAGCTCATAACCCAAAATGTCCAGGAGATCCAGGACACAATAAGAAGACCAAACCTAAGGATAAGAGGAATAGAAGAGGGCAAAGAATGTCAACTAAGAGGTACAGTAAATATCTTCAAAAAATCCTGGAAGGAAACTTCCCTACCCTTAAGAATGAGATGACTACCAGCATAAAAGAAGCCTACAGAACTCCAAATAGATTGGGCCAGAAAAGAAATTCCTCCCGACACATAATAGTCAAAACACCAAGTGCCCAAAGTAAAGAAAAAATACTAAGAGCAGTAAGGGAAAAAGATCAGGTAGCATATAAAGGCAGACCAATCAGAATCACACCCAATTTCTCAACAGAGACTATAAAAGCTAGAAGAGCCTGGACAGACATTATGTAGACCCTAAGAGAGCACAAGTGCCGACCCAAGCTGCTATCCAGAGCAAAAGAATCAATCACCATAGATGGTGAGACTAAGATATTACAAGACAAAACTAAATTCACACAATATCTGACTCAAAACCCAGCACTACAAGGAATTATAGGTGGAAAACTCAACACAATGACGTGAACCACCTCATAGTAAAAACAACTAAACTCCTATGCAAGAAAACAAAAAGAAAAAAGACACACAGGCACAATTCCACCTACAAAAGCAATAATAGCAGGAAACAGCAACCACTATTCCTTGATATCTATTAAGATAAATGGACTCATCTCCCAATAAATAGATATAGACTATCAGACTGGATAAATAAACAAAACCCAGCATTTGGCTAGATACAGGAAACTCATCTCAGAGACAGAGACAGACACTATCTCAGACTAAACGGTTGGGGATAAAACCTTCCAAGCAAATGGTCCCACGAAGTAAGTTGGAGTGGAAACTCTAATATCAAATAAAGAAAATTTTCAACCAAAAGGTATCAAAAAGGATAAGGAAGGACACTTTTTACTCATTACAGGAGAAATCTGTCAGGAGGAACTCTCAATCCTTAACATATATGCTCCAAATACAAAAGCACCCATGTCCATAAAAGAAACCCTACTAAAGCTCAAAAAATACATTTCACCCCACAGAATAATATTGGGAGACTTTAATACCACAATCTCACCAATGGACAGATCATGGCAACAGAAACTGAGCTAGGACACTGTAAAACTAGCAGAGACTACGAACCAATTGGAATTAATAGATATTTATAGAACATATCATTCTAAAACAAAAGAATACACCTTCCTCTCAGCACCTCACGACACCTTCTCGACAATTGACCACATAATTGGACACAGAATGAGGCTCAATGGATATAAGAAGATTGAAATACTCCCATGCATCCTTTCAGATCACCATGGTCTAAGGCTGGTCTTTAATAACAAGAAAAACAACAAAAGCCCATATATACATGGAAACTAAACAATGCTCTATTAAATGATAACAGGGTCAAAGAAGAAATAAAGAAAGAAAATAAGGATTTTCTAGAATTCAATGAAAATGAAAACAAGACATATCCAAACCTGTGGGTTGAAATGAAAGCAGTACTGAGAGGAAAACTAATAGATCTGAGTGCTTCCAAAAAGAAAGTGGAGAGAGCATACACTAGCAACTTAATAGCACAGTTGGATGCTTTAGAACAAAATGAAGCAGATACACCGTAGAGGAGTAGACAGCAAGAAATAATCAAACTTAGGGCAGAAATAGATCAAATAAAAATAAAAGGAACCATTCAAGGATCAACAAAACCAAGAGCTGGTTCTTTAAGAAAATTAACAAGACTGATAAATCCTTAGCCAGACTAACTAGAGGGCAAAGGGAGGGTATCAAAATTAACAAAATCAGAAAGGAAAGTTGAAAAATAATGACTGAAACTGAGCAAATTTAAGAAATCATCAGATCCTACTACAAAAGCCTGTACTCAAAAAAGCTGGATAATCTGGACGAAATGAATGAAAGCCTGGACAGATACCAGATAGTAAAGTTAAACCAGGTAAACTATCTAAATAGTCCCATAACATGTAAAGAAATAGAAGCAGTCATCAAAAGTCTCCCAACCAAAAATAAATCCCAGGCCCACACGGGTTCAGTACAGAATTTTATCAGATGTTTATTGACAACATAATACCAATACTCTCCAAACTATTCCACAAAATAGAATCTGATGGAACACTACCAAACTCATTTTTTGAGGCTACGATAAACCTCGTTCCTAAACCACACAAATACCCTACAAGGAAAGAGAACTTCAAACCGATCTTACTTATGAACATTGATGCAAAAATACTCAACAAAATCCTTGCAAACTGAATACAAGAACACATCAAAACAATCATTCAACATGATCAAGTAGGCTTAATCCCTCGGATACAGGGATGGTTCAGTATGAGGAACTCCAGTAATGTAATCCACCATATAAACAAACTCGAAGAAAAACACCACATGGTCATCTCACTAGATGCTGAGAAAGCATTTGACAAAATCCAACACCCCTTCATGTTAAAAGTCGTGGAATGAACAGGAACCAAAGGACCATACCTAAACATAATAAAAGCAATATACAGCAAACCAACAGCCAACATCAAACTTAATGGTGGGAAACTTGAAGCAATCCCACTAAAATCAGGGACTTGACAAGGCTGCCCACTCTCCCTACCTATTAAACATAGTATTGGAAGTTCTTGCCAGAGCAATTAGAGAGAAAAAGGAAATCAAAGGGATACAAATTGGAAAGGAAGAAGTAAAAACATCACTCTTTGCAGATGACATAATAATGTACTTAAGCGACCCCACAAATTCCACCAGAGAACTCCTACAGCTGATAAACAAGTTCAGCAAAGTGGCCGGATATAAAATTAACTCAAACAAATCAATAGCCTTCCTATATTCAAAGGACAAACATGTGGAGAAAGAAATTAGGGAGAAGATTCACAAATGAGGAATAATATTGAACCAATAGGCACAGGGAAATTTTTCTTGAATAGAACACTAACGGCTTGTGCTCTAAGTTCGAGAGTAAACAAATGGCACCTCATAAAATTGCAAACTTTCTGTAAAGGAAAGGACACTGTATAAGACAAAACAACATCCAACAGATTTGGAAAAGATTTTTACCAATCTTATATTAATAGAGGGCTAATATTTAACATATACAAGAAAATGAAAAGGTTAGACTCCAGGCAACCAAGACTGAAGAGTAATGAATGACAGAGAAGCAGCTAAAGAAAACTTCAACCTTCTTTGTCATCATGAAAATTGTTGGGATTCTGTAAACCCCACCCCTCAGTTACCTAGCAACAGCCAGGTATATCCCACTCCTCAACTCTCTCTCTCTCTCTCTCTGCCTCTACCGCCCTCTTAACTCTCCCATTACCTGAATAAACTCTATTCTGTACTACACCATTGTGTAGCTGGTCCCTCAGGGGGAAGGGATTCCCAACATGGACAACCCCCAGAGGCATCTCCCTTGCCCCCAGGCCTTGCCGCACTTCCATGGGCCATATGCCCCCCACTCCCTTCATCCTTCCCCTAACATTAGTGCCCTGACTCGGATTGTTATCTTTCCACAAGATTGGTGCCCTGTGACTTTTCCTTTCAGTGACTTTTCCTTTCATTGATGCTCCACCATCTTTTCCTTACAGATATGCTATTCAAAACAACCCTAAAATTCTACCTCACACCAAATCAAAAACTCAGGTGACAGCATATGCTGGTGAGGATGTGGAGAAAAAGGAACACTCCTCCATTATTGATATAATTGCAAGCTGGCACAACCGGTCTGGAAATCTGGTGTTTCCTCAGAAAATTGGACATTGTGCTACTTGAGCCAAACCACTTTTGGGCATATACACAAAATGCACTCTAACATATAACAAGGACACATGCTCCACTATGTTCATAAGAACTTTATTTACTATAGCCAGTAGCTGTAAAGAACCTAGATGTTCTTCAAAATAGGAATGAGTACAGAAATTATGGTACATTTACACAATGGAGGACTACTCAGCTATTAAAAACAATGGCTTCATGAAATTCTTATACAAATACATGGAACTAAAAAATATCTTTCTGCATAAGTTAACCCAGCCACAAAGGAACCACCATCTCATGTGCTCTCTAATAAATGAATATTAACCTAAAAACTTGATATAACCAAGAAACAATTCACAGACCATATGAAGATTAAGAAGAAAGAAGACCAGAGTACTACTCAGCTATTAAAAATAATAACCACATGAAATTCTTAAGCAAAGGGATGGAACTAGAAAATATCATCCTGAGTGAGGTATTATAATCACGAAAAAAAATTTCATGGTATTCAGAAGAAGAAAGACCATAATGTGCATGTTTTAGTCCTTCTTAGACTTGACAACAAAATACTCATAGGAGGAAGTACAGGGACAGAGGGTGAAGCAGCAACTAAATAAAGGTCATCAATAGACTGCCCCACCTGGGGATCCAGCCCATATGCAGCCACCAACTCCTGTCACTATTGTTGATCCCAAGAAGTACTTGCTGATAGGAGCCTAAGAGAAATGTTGCCTGAGATGCTCTGCTAGATCTTTACTTATATATATTAAGATATTTGCAGCTAAACAATTGGAATGAGTATGGAGACACCAATGGAGGAGTCAGAGAAACTACTCCCTCAGAGCTCCCAGGGACTAAAGCACCAACAAATGAGTACACATGGAAGTACCCATCACTCCAGCTATATAGGTAGTAGATGATGTCATTGTCTTGCATCAATTGGAGAAGTCCTTGGTCTTGTGAAGGGTCATTTCTCCAGTGTATGAGAATGCCAGGGCAATTAGGTGTGGGGTAGGTGGGTAGGAGTGAGAGCATCTTTAAAGAAGCAAGGAGAGGAGGAAGGAGGGTCAGGAGACGGGGAAAAGAATATAACATTTGAAATGTAAATACATAAAATATCCAAAAAGAAGAAGTAGAAGAAGATGAAGAAAAAGAAGAAGAAGAAGAAGAAGAAGAAGAAGAAGAAGAAGAAGAAGAAGAAGAAGAAGAAGAAGAAGAAGAAGAAGAAGAAGAAGAAGAAGAAGAAAAAGAAGAAGAAGAAGAAGAAGAAGAAGAAGAAGAAGAAGAAGAAGAAGAAGAAGAAGAAGAAGAAGAAGAAGAAGAAGAAGAAGAAGAAGAAGAAGAAGAAAAGACCAAAATGTGGATGTTCCAGTTCTTCTTAGAAGGTGCAACAAAAAACTCATGGGTAAAAATACAGAGAGAATAAGTGAAGAAGATATCAAAGTAAAAGCCATCCAAAGACTGTCCTACCTAGGGATTTATCCCATATGCAGCCACCAAACCAAAGCACTATTGCTGATGCCAAAAAGAGTTCACTGGCAGAAACCAGATATAGATGCCTTCTCAGATTTATACAGATACAGCTGCTTGAGGGTGTTGTATTGGACTGCACATAGGGACCCCAATGACAGGGCTGGAGAAATGACTGAAGGAGCTGAAGGTTTTTGCATCCAAATAGGAATAACAGCTAAATCAACCAACCAGACACACCCTAACTCATAGGAACTAAACCATCAACCAAAGAGTACACATGGAGTGACCCATGTCTCCAGCCATACATGTAGCAGATGATAGTATTGTCTGGCATCAATAAGAAAGAATCTACTTATTCAGTGTAGGGAAATTCCAGGGTGTTTAGTTAGAAATGGTTGGTTGCCAGGGTGACCATCCTCCTAGATGAATGTAAATTCATATTCAAATTGAAATGTAAATTCATAAAATATCCAATAATAATGCAACAAAAGAAAAAATGTACATATAAATGTTCTTAATCTAATCAAATATCTAAATCAAATTTATCAAACTCAATAATGTTACTTAAGCATTAACACCTATATAACTACACAATATAAAGAGCATATAAGTTTTTTGAGTCCTTAGCTCTAAACCAGACATTTTCATCAATCTACTCCCTTCAAGACTCTGGGATCTAGCCTAAGCTGAAACAAAAGCAAACATATTTTAAGAGATACATAAGGTTGATGATTCCAAGAAAACATTATTTTAATTTAATTTAATTTAATTTTTACACTCAAGATTTCATTCCCCTCTCTGTCTGCCCTTCTATGGTTCAATATCCTGAGCTTCCTTCTTGTTCCCCCTATCTCCCTGAAGATGTTACACCGCACCCACCCTGCCACAAACCTAAACTCCCTGGGGCCTCCAGTTTCTTGAGGGTTATGTGCATCTTCTCTGACTGAAAACAGACCTGTGAGTCCTCTGTTTTATATGTGCGAGGGGAGTTTTATCAGCTGGTGTATGCTGCCTTGTTGATGATATAATTTATGAGAGATCTCAGGAGTTCAGGTTAACTGAGACTTCTAGTGATCTTACAGCGTTTCCCTTCTCCTCAGCTTCCTCCAGCTTTTTCCTAAATCAGTTACTTTTGTCAGCAACTTCTTTGATCGGGAGGGTGCAATAGTCAGATGCAGACATTTGGGTGTTTCAGAGTGCAATCATGGTACGTCCCCTTTGGTGAGTGCTTCAAAACCTCAGTAATGGTGTCAGTCTTTGAGGCCTTTCCTTGAACTGGATCACCTTTTGGGCCTTTCTTGGACCTTCTTTTCCTCGGGCTTTTCTCCATTTCAATCCCTGCAATTTAGAATAATTATGGGTTAGAGTTTTGTCTGTGAGATAGCAACCCCACCCGTTACTTGATGTTCTGTCTTTCTTCTGGAGGCAGTCCCTGTCCCCAGTGTAGAACATTACTTTTACCCCCCCCCCACATTGTGTCCTGAGGGTCTCTGTCCTTCAAGTCTCTGGTACAAACTGGATGGTCCTCCTAACATCCTATCTGAGGATGCCTGTTTCCATTCTTTCTGCTGGCCCTGAAAACTTCAGTTCTTTTCTTTCTACCCAATACCAAATCATGTCCTCCAACCCCCATCACCTTTCCCTCCCAGCTCCCTCCCTCCATCCCCCTTTATAATTACTTTCTTCTTTGTCCCAAGTGGGACTGATTCTTACTTGGGCCCTTCAGCTTGTTGACTTTTTGAGTTTTGTGGACTGTATCTTGGGTATTCTGTACATTTATTTATTTATTTATTTATTTTTAATTTATTTTTTTATTTGGCTAAAATCTACATACTATTGAGTTTATACAGTGTGTGCATTCCACTTACCTACAAAACTCAAGATGCCCTCATTCTTACAGACTTAGTAGTATTCCATTGTGTAAATGACTGACATTTTCTGTATTCATTCTTCTTTAATGGGACATCTGGAAGAAATAACATCTTCTACCCAAGAAAAGACTGAGATTCATATGAACTCACAGAGATCGGGACAACATTTACAAGACATGATAAGGTCTAAATCAGGTAAAATTTTGAACTATGAAGAGAAGTGGGCACAGATTTTTATCCCTAAAGAAAAACCTGCTATCAATTGATACCTACTGGGAAAAGTGATGATCAGTATCCCTCAATGAACCACCATTGGGTATATTATCCACAGTACAATCCAGGCTTCATACCAAGAACTACTTGGTTTATGTACGCTTTGTTAATTTTTTTAATTCATGTCAACTTTCTCCCTATTTATTTATTACTTAAAGACTCAGCTCAATGAATAAGGGAACTAAAGTAGTCCAAGAAGATAAAAATTGGAAACTAAGAAGTTAGAACATTATTATTTATTTGCAGAGGTATGATAGTATATATGTAATCCTAAAGATCATTAATGAAAAAGAAACAGACACTGTATGGTATAAACACAGACAGATAAATGAAATCAAATTGAAGATTCTGTCTAAAATCCACACACCTATGGACACCTAATTCTTCATAAAAAATGAGTGAGATATTTATACACTTATCAAAGGATAGAATCTTTCAAAATAAGCTGATTATCAATGGTTTCTACATGTAGAATAATGCATATGATAGTATAGAAATCTAGAACAGTGAAAATAGAAACATGTTTAGAACCAAGAATGAAAGTCAAGTCCAAGTGAATCAAATATTTCAGCATAAAACCAGACACACTGAAAGTGAGAGAAGAGAAATTGGAGAAAAACTTTTTATACAGATTTGCAGGAGATGCCTTTCTAAACAGAACATCAACATTAAGGCACTAAGACTATGAAACTTTAAAGCTTTCCTAAAGCAAAGAGCAGTTTCAATCAAACAAAATAGTAGATTACAGATTGCAAAAAGGTTTTCATCAACTCTGTATCACCCCCAAAACAGTAATATCCAAAATACAAAATAAACTAGATATTAAAAAAAACAACACAATTTAAAAAGTGAGTACAAATCTAAACAGAAAATCATCAATAGAGAAAATTCTAATGGATGAGTAACACTTAAAAACTAAAACAACAACAACAACAACAAAAACAAATAAACAAAAAATAATCTTTTACCATCAGGGGATTTCAAATCCAAACTGCTTTGAGATTCTATTTTACACATGTCAGAAGGGTTAATATAAATAACACAAAGAGCAGCTCATACAGGAAGGAATTTAGAGCAAGTGCAACACTCCTTCATTGCTAAGGGAACGATAATTTGTACAGCAACTCTCAGTGATCCATCCTGTCTGCAGACACCAAACCATACACTGTTGCTGTTGCCAATAAGCACTTTCTGACAGAAACCTGGTATGACTTTTCCTTGTGATGTTAAGCCAGCAACTGACCAATAGAACTTTGGATACTTAAAGCCAACCATAATATTGAGCTCAGGGACCCTGGTGGGTGAGCTGGTAGAAGGACTGCAGGAGCTGAGGGGAATTACAACTCCATAAGAAGAACAAAATCAGCTGGCCAGACCACTCATTCCTCCCAGGGACTAGACCACCAATGATGGAGAGTAGAGGGAGAGATCCACGGCTCCAGATGTATAGCAGATAATGGTCTTGTCTGAGTACAATGGGAGAGGAGGTCCTTGGTAATGTGAAAGTTTGATGTCCTATTGTAGGGAAATGCTGGAGGGGTGGTGTGGGAGAGGTTAGATGCATAGGGGAGTACCCTCACAGCACCAAAGGGGAGAGAGAAGAGAATAAATGATAATGTAATTATAATTTGTAGGTCTACAGAGGTTACATAATGATTAAAAGTCAAAGAGCAGACACACGTATCTTCTTGTAGTGGCCATTCCTTGTTGTCAACTTGACTTTATATGGAATGAAACACAATCCAGAATTAGGAGGCTCTTCTGTGTTTCTGATCTGAGCTATGAATTTTAGGATGCAAAAGCAAGGAGATCTCTAAACTCAACGTCATCTGGAACAGAGTAAGTCCCAGATCCAGGTGTGGTAGCACACATCTTTAATCTGGGAAACACCTTCTATTGGAGACAGACATAAAGACATTGTAAGAAAAGGTGTACATGGAGTATTTACGTCTCTGTTATGATCTTTTTGTGTGAGAAGATACTGTGCAGGCTACCAAAGGGAAACATAGAATCAAACCCAGCCTCAACACCTTTGACATAAATTCTGTTCTGCCTGCTTATAAAATACAGTAGGGAAATGGTGGTACACAAACTGTGGGAGTAGCCAATCCTTGACTGACTTTAATTAATGGGCACTCTTACAGAGTAGCCAAGAACCAGGGAATAGATAACTGAGAGATCTAGGACAAAACCAAAATACTACTGTTTAAAAGATGCTATAAATTAAATGACTCTTAATAATTCTCTGCAATGGTTGTACATCAGTATCTTAGTTGTCATCAAAGAATCTTCCTTTTGCATACCATGTAAACTAGTTTAGAAACCAAGCCAAATATTATTTGGAGATAGAGTCTATTTATGTATTTATCATGTATTCATTCTAGAATGTTTAAACATTAAAATTGTTTTATTTCATTATAATGCAATAACATATTTAGTTTCTTTTAATGTAGTAATAAAATTAATAAAATATTTAATATATGTTTTAGTTAATATATAAATATATTACTTAATAATAAAAATTAATTACTTAAATATATGTGTTCATCATATATTTCTGTATTTCTTCTTAAGCAGTTTACTTGTGCACTCATGTAAGTAAAGGTGTACATTTAATACATATTCATACACAGTTATTCATATACAAACATATATATGTATACATTCATATTTACTACCCAACTTTATTTTTATACTATGTGAATTTAATATGTTATACTTATTCAGAGATACAATGTGATGTTTGCAGCATATAACTACTTTTATCATATTCTACTAAATGTGATTATCTATATCATTAAGCATTTATTATTTCGTAGTGGAAATAAATGTAAAAGTACTTAATATTTCCATATTTTTATATTCACCCTTATATGAAGTAGAACTCCAGGAGTTATTCTGTATCTACAGAAATTTATTGCTAATTGGAATGAGCTTCCTTGAATCTTCTACTATATTGTGCAACAGTTCATGATCACCACAATTCACCTTTCCACACCTATTTGATAAACTATTTTAGATTTCCCCTTTTATGAGAAACTTGTACTTTTGTATCTCTGAAGTTCTGAGGTTGTTTTATTTCTCATCATACAGTGTTTTCCAGGGCATCTGTGTTTTGGCAAAAGGCTATACACAAACTAATATAACACTGTTGAAATATGTGTTTCAGAATTTTAAGTTATTTAATTAATTCTTGAAATTTTTCATACATTTATGAGTGCTTTTTATCATATCCTTATATTTACACCTATTTTTAACTCTTTCTCATACCCACTACCTAAACAAAGACTCACTTTGTGAATTCCTTGTTTCTGTTACTAAAATAAATTTAGGTTCAATTGGTGTTTTGCATATCTATCTGGTTGAGTGGCCATTCATATACATTGAGATATAGACAACCTACTAGCAGTCAGATCCCTCAAAAGGATTTATTCTCTATCTCATACTAGTTTCTTACTGGCAAAACTTCTTTACTAACTATGTGATCTCAGAAGTCCCTAACCCCACTTTATAAAATGTGCTTTGAGTTTACTGATAACTGACTATTTAAAAATGAGATTTTTCTAGGATCATATTGGGTTATGTGATAGCTACTTTTGGTTGTTAATTTAGTAGTTTTGCAATGAACAAAACCTTAAGTACCTAGGTACATCTGGGAGAGATTTTTATTAACTAAATCACTTGAACTAAAAAGATTAATATTAAATCTGGAGCTTTTGAGGTGTGAGGACACATCTCAAATATAAACCTTATCTTCTAGTAACAGGCTATACAAAATACCAAAAAGAAGGAACTATGGTCTTTTACTTATTTTCCCCTCACACTCTTTGACAAGTTCATTGTTTACTGGTATAAGAATCTACTTCTTCAGGATTCTAGTGTATTTGAAAACCAGTTTTGTGGAATGATGTAATACTTTGACTTTGCATTGAGAGGTAGTCATTTTTGGAACAATAAGACCATATTTTGTAAGTCACCTTAATAAAATTTTTTATGCATATACATATGCCCACATATGCTTGTTCTATCTAAAATATTCTAGAAAATTCTATCTGGTTGATATACTGGTAATAAGAAGTGGTTCTAGAGTGTAAGTATAAGGATGAATTTTCAAACTACCTGGAAAAAGCATTCCAATATGCCAACACTTACAGTTAGTGAAGTCTCATGAGTTATGAAGCTCAGAGATTGCTGAAAGTTCATGATGTGACCAACTGCACAAACATACAGAGACAAAGACATTTGGTTATCTTGACTTACCTTTGTGAGAAGCAAGATATTCAGTTACTCACTGTGTTTAGACAATTTATGTAAAACTAAGAAAAATAATGATGTTGTTAGGATGTTTCTAGGATGTTTGTATAAATTGTCAAAGAAAAAGAAACAGCTACAAAATAAAATTAACCAATTTGTAGGATCTCAGCATATGAAAATGATGAAGAGAATAATAAACTCAGTGATATAACTGATTGGCTCAAGATTCACATAAATAGTCTAAAGATTTCTAAGTGTTTCCTAGAAGACAATGTTCTCTCCTAAAGGCACAGAGCTCAAGTCGCAGAAAATCAAATGAAGCTCTACTAGAACATTGGCTTACATAGAACATAGAATTCCAACAAAATTCAAGTTTCAGGTTTAGAGTGTGTTGGCAGTTAAAGTATTGATAACAAGTGGTAAAGAAAAATATCTTCTAACATGGCATGGTGATTTGTGGAAGGACCTTATTGAGTATGAGAACTTTGAACCCTCAGATTCTCAAGTTTTATGTCACCAAAGGAAGTAGTCTCTCCACTCTCTTTAGAACAGGTAACCTCAAACCTACTACCTGAAATATTGCCTCTTCTCCTTTCTGGAGGAAACTAATCATTCACTGTCTTTTAAACTAGTAGAGAATTTCCCTAAGGAAAATTCTTGGCAAGACAAAAGTGATGTTTCTCAGGGTCCAATAACAGTTAACTTTAGACTGATACCCAATCTTCAGGGTAAGCAGGCTCCTAGACTCAGTATAGAAAGTGTAGTTTATGAGGAGATGGGCTTAATGTGTTGCTAATTTATTTAAGCAGAAATCTATAAAATATGTGTGCCAATGGATATTAAAATTAAGGTATAATGGTGAAAGAAAAATAAAACTATATCAAGATTATCTTGTTGATATGTGTCCTCTGAATGGGGATGCTAGATTTAATAGGGAAACCTTCACACTAAAAAAGCAGTTTTAGAAGTTTTTATAAAAGGTTCAATAAAACATTTAACTAAATATTGCCTACTAAAAAGGAGTTGGCTCACTTTTATTCTTTGAGATAGAGTTTCTGTTTGTTTACTTATATGCTTGTTTCAAAACATTCTCACTATGCACCTTTTCTCTGGAACTTATTCTGTTGACATGGCAGGCCTCCAATTCACAGAGACATACTGAGGTTTTGTTGTTTACTATTTATTGTAATGCTAAGGGTTGTCCCAGAGACGTGGAGTCTACAGAAAACCTGTTGCCCTGCCCACATGTTAATTTTGATTGGTGAATGAAGATGCCAACAGCAGAAAGCCTGGCAGAAGATGCTTTCTGGATTTGGGAAGAGAGAGGAAGAAGAATGTGCAGAAGAGGAGGGAGATGCTACCATGGGTTAAGGGTCAAGAGAGCATAGCCCTGAGGGCTGCTCAGTCAGAGTTGAGAGTAGCCCAGATGGAACACAGAAAATAGTAAATTAACAACTCAGGGTTATCAATAAGAAGTAGGATCTACCAGCATGGAGGGGAGGCAGCTGCCCAGGTATTGTGCTGCTAAAGGCTTATTTTAGAAAATGGAGTTGGAAATGTCTGTTATATCTTAGCTTACTCTTGATAAAGTGCTTTTAAGTGTCAGGGGAATTGCAGTGTTGGAATATGTATTCTACGATAAAAACCAATATTCCACACTGGGAAAGCCCAGAATAAACGCCTTTCACTAGTGTTTTAAGATGCAAATGATAAGCTTGACACTAACACATTTATAGAGAATTGTCAGTTCCTTGTGCCAAATCTTAGGGTTGGAAATGCTGTTGCAAGTTGAATGAATTAATGTGATAGTTTATTTGGGCCCAGAAGTAGTGGCAGCCAGGCAGGAGTAATAAATCATCATGGGCAAAGTGATCATGTTTATCATCATAAAAGACATAAGCAAAGCAATGTCCATGATGCTTGGACCCTTGATAGTATGGATAACCTCTAGCATTTACACTAATTAATCAGTCATGGTGTTTTCAGGCATGAAACAGATAATGGACCTACTGTATTTCTTTGTTGTTGTATTTCTTTGTTTGTTTGTTTTATCTGTGTAAGCAGAAGGATTTTAATCAAATAAAATAAAAGCTCAATGAAATTTTATCAATAGAATATCTAGATCAAAAATAAATTTCATATTTGAACCAGTTTGCACACCCAGAACTTTATAAATGAAGGGTTGACCCTTAAGAAGTTTGTGAAAAACTATTAAGAGTTTCACTGCTATTTTTTCTCTGATCCTTCCACAGAGTAACCTGTGGCCTTTTACAAGGGTAACTGGACACTGGGAAAAAGTAAGAAACCGTATTTTCTGAGGTCTATTGAATAGTGGTTGAGAATTGACACTGATTTCAGAAGTCCAAAGGAAGCATTGTAGACTGTGGTTAAAGGGGGGCTTATAAAGTTCAGATGATTAGAGTAATTTGGTTGAAATTACACCTCATAGTAAGTTTTTCAAATCCAAAAACCTACCCTGCAGTTTTTTTTCTACAGTTACTGAGGTAATTGATTGGAAAATTTGCAGAATTCTCATAACGGTTATTGAACTATTGGAGTGCGAGTCATAGTAGTAAAGATAAAATGGAAGCCTTTCGAGTTGCCTCTCTAAAAGAATCAAAACCAACAGCATATCACAAGAGGAACTGTAGAAGTTAGTGCCACCATCATGAAGTTGAAAGATACGGTTATGGTCTTTCAACCATCTCTACTTTAAGGTTTCTATGTACCGATGTGGATAAGAGAATAGTTGTTGGAGAATGACAGCTGAATATTAAAAACTAATTCACATAAGGACTCAGATTGCTGCTGCTGTGGAAGTTGAGATTCTCTTACTTTAGCAGAATAACACATTCCCTTGTCTATAGTATGCAGTTATGGATCTAGCAAATGCAGAATTCTTGTCCAAGTTCATAAGAACCACCAGAAGTAATTTTGTTTCATTTGGCAAAGCCAGCAGTATACTCATACAGTTTTACACAAAAGATGTATTAATTCTCTACTCCTGTTCTATAATATAGGTCAAATGATTATATTGCAATTTTTACACTGATATTCCCTCAATACTGTAACCATTTTCTATTAGTAGTTCCTGACATTATTTCTCATGGTTTGATGTAAAGAGCATATTTTGTCCTATCAAGTATAATTTCTTAGTTTAAATTAAGCAATTTACATTTACATAAGATACAGTTTATAGTAAAATAGTACAAAAAGATTCATTATTTAGGTTGAAAGATTTCTGATGATATCACACAGACCAAGAGATATTAATAACTTAATATATAAGCTTTATTTCTCTGATTTTATGAATTCTGATTTTATGAATCAACCACTTTATCTAATTTTATTACATATTTCAATAATAAGAAAATTGGTATAATCATACTTGAAAAATGAAACAACTATCAATTAACTACATTGGTATATTGGCATCCTATATGTGAAATATATAAAACAATATTCCCAAAGTTATATTGAGCACATTTTAATTTTTTAAATTTTGAAACTTTTACCACATTCATGTAATACATATCCTTCCAACATTTTCCCTTCCAAGTTATATACATTGACATGCTAACTAAATCTAAACTAAATATAATTATTTTCTTATATATAACTACTATAGAAGTAGCTGTGCTTATACATAAATATATATGAAATATTTATTACAATAATTTTGAGGGCTGTCAGGTTGGATATTGGGTATAAGCATTTGTCACACAAGCTTGACTCCAAGAGTTTGGATTCCCATATCAATGAGAAGATCCAGATCAAGCAGTATGTAACTTCCTCAGTCCTCCTACAAGAATAATGAAGGTAGAGATAGAAGAATTAAACATAGCATGGAATACATGGTACAGTAAAAAAATGAGAGACTCAATATCAAATCAAAGATGAAAAGCAAAACAATCTACACCTTATTGCTATTCTCTGACCTCTGCAGAGGCACTTTGACATATCCACATTCATATACCTATTTCCTAGATATATAATACATACATTACATATATATGTGTGTGTGTATTTATATATATATATATACATATATATATACACACGTGTTTATATATATATATATAAACAGAATGGATAGCCACAGTGCTGCAAGTTGTCATGTACACTCACATGAAAGAAATCACCAGACTTATTCATCTGTGAACTCTGTAGTCTAGGGTGACACCCTAGCCTGGCAAGTTATTACCACTGAGGTAGAGGCCATGAAGTGTGTTTGGAACAATACCCTGCATTCTACATAGACTTAAGGCCACCACAAAGTACCGAAGCTACACATGATTTCAATTCCTGCACAAAATATAATGACCAAGAAGCAAGTTGGGGAGGAAAGGGTTTATTCAGCTTACATTTTTACATCGCTGTGTATCACCAAAGGAAGTCAGGACTGGGTCCCAAGTAAGAGCTGATGCAGAGGCCAGGAGGGATGTTACTTACTGGCTTGCTTCCCATGGCTTGCTCAGCTTGCTTTCTTATAGAACCCAGGTCTACCAGCCAAGGGTTGGCACCACCCACAATGGGCTGGGCCCTTTTCCCTTGATCATTAGTTGAGATCTTACAGCTGGATCTCATGTAGGCATTTATTCAACTGGGGATTTTTTTCTCTGTGATAACTCTAGCTTATGCCAAGTAGACACAAAACAAGGCAGTATAGTAACACACCCAAGAAATGATGGCCAGGTAAGTCATAACCCTACAGGAGAACATAATAGACAGAGCTTTAAACTGACTCCTAGTCACATTTTTTTATACCTATAGATTTGTAAATCTCTTAGTCCTCATCATAGAAACCACTTTTCAAAGGAGATAGCTACAAATAGAGATAACACAAGTAGTAATGGTGCAAAGAATAAGAGATTGAGGAGTGCTCACCCCTAAATGGAACATCTGAATCACTCCAACTTCTCCTTAGACTCGGAGATCTTTATAGAACAAAGGACTGCTATAAAGGCAAGGCTCTGTATGACTGAAGTTCAATAGTGTTTTTTCAGACACAAAAAGGACGCTGTACATATAAACTGACAACAGCTGTATCTCTATTCATAAGCTTTGTTCAAGATGAAGCTAGACAAGTTTATATTATAGAACATGGTCATGAAGTTCCACACATATATAAAGAACTATTAGCAACTGCTGTCTGCCTGGAGAGAGATAATCACGTGACTCTAGAGTTTACCCATTACACAGTGACAGAACTAACTAACCTTAGTTTACACAATGATATCAAATAGTCACAAACAATATGATATACATTGGTATGACTCTAACTAAGCAAGTGAAGGACCTGTGTGACAAGAACGTCAAAGCCCTAAAGAAGGAAATTGAGGAAAATCTCAGAAAATGGAATGATTTCCTACGCTCATGGATTGGAAGGATCAACATTGTAAAAATGGCCATCTTACCAAAAGCAATCTACAGATTCAGTGCAATCCCCATCAAAATACTAACCCAATTCTTCATTGAGTTGGAAAGAGCAATGTGTAATTTCATCGGATGCACCACAATTGGAGTCAAACCATCTATGTATTCTACTCTTCTTCCAAATTCTAAAACAAAAACTTATAATAACAGCACAAATAGTGATATTTTATATTTTTTGTTGAATTTAAGCTGTAGTACAACATTTCATTTTTGTTTTACTCCTTGAATTCTTATTCATCCTTGTTCTTAATAAAACTCAAAAGGCTTTGTAGGAAATTTTTTAACTAATATTTTCCTTTAAAATTCTGTTTACTGAGAAAATGTCCAACTAGTCTTATTTTCCTACTAGGATCATTTTCTTGAAAAACTGTCAGAGAATCTTAATTCTTAGACATTTAACTTTTAATTTATTTTCAGTTTTATATCAAGATAATTTATCCAGCTTATTTGTCAAATGATTCAATTCCTGGGAAGCTGAATTTGCATTATTCACATGTATCTGAATCAATCCCCAGGGACAAGAAACAGGTGTTTATATCCTTTAGGTCTAAACACATGTTTTTCAAGAATAATGACAAAAGTATTATTTTAATATGCACATAAGGAAATATACATGGAAGGATCCTCTAGGGAAAATAATACTGGGGCTTAGAATTAATATTATTTCAGCTTAACCCTGCTAGACTGTCACCCACATCTCTATCTATTGCACATTTACAGGACACAGGTCAGTGAGCATGCATAACTAGTGATTCTGAGATTCAGATAGGCACCAATAGATACTGGTTTCATAATTGTTCTTTTTGTTCATTATCTTCTGATCATCAGTTTGAAATACTATTATAAGTAAGACAAGAAAGAAAATGGCAACAAACTATATGGAGACTTGCAACTCTACCACAGTTGAATTGATGACATCCTTAATGCTGACAACTACACCACAAGATAAAAGAGTACCTTATCCGTTTTCATGTAGGTTAGCCTTCATTCACACTTGTTTGGTTATTATCAAGTCAAAGAAAAGAAAAGCAGGATCAGCAAATTCAACAAACTAAAAAGCAAACACAGATGACTTGCCTCATTCTGGTGAAATAGATTTGTTTACATAGTATAACTATTTGAATAACAACAGAAAATCAAAAAGTAAAGAAAAAATTCTTCCAAATTAGCCCATGGTTTTTGATTTAACTTTTCTTTGATAATTTTAGAGGAAGATCTATCTGGTTCCCTCATTCCAAAGATTGTGTTACTTACTTCATTTTAGCAGGACACAAAGTTATTGTAGTTCTTATAAAGATATCTAATTAATGATTGAGATATGGTCACTCCACAAACTGGTATATCATTTCAAAACATACTGTCACTCAAAATTATTTAGATGGTGAAAAAATCTATAGGCAGAGACTGAGAACTCAGCAAGAAATATTCAATTAATTGAGAACTCAGCAAGAAATATTCAATTAATTATAATCCAAGAAATATATGTTGAGCTTTTAGTTTCACATTATGAGATATATATATATATTTGTCATTATGTAAAGAAATATATATTATATCATATATGTATATATGTGCGTATATGTACATACATACACACACACACACACACACACACACATATATATATATATATATATATATATATATATATATATATATATATATATATAATTTTAAGAAAGTTTTCTCTTGGCTAAATGCCTTTTCTGTCTTCTGAACTGTTTGTATTCTGCAAAGGTTATTTATTATTCCTGAGGCAATTCTTCTTTTTACTATGTATAACACAACTTTTAAACCTTATTTCTCTTTGTAAAATTTGTATAATATATAAATATATTACATTATCAAGAAAATATTTATTTTCTAATCTCAAATTCATTAGCTGTGTTTTTCTGTTAGGGTTAGTTTATAAAATCCAGTATTATATTTTAATACTTCTTGATTTACATCTATTCCCACATGATAGCACTTTATATATACCATTTTTAGACAGTTTGTTGTCTTCTTCTCAATTCTTCTGTGAATGAATCATCATTAATCAATTTAATTTCATTTGTAATACTATGTGGTAATTTTTACAGTATTCGAACTTTTGTTCTTTTATTTTTTGAACATTATATTTGAAAAAATACTAAATTGTAACTTTTCTGAAAGATATTTTCTTTGTAGACTGTCACGCGCTCACGCTTCCCGCCACTAGGAACAGGCGTGCAACAAAACAAATAGCTTCTTCTGCGGATAACCTTTATTAAACAGCACTTTGAGCAGGGGCTTCATGAGCAGGAAACTTGTCTCTGAGCCGAGGACTCCCTACCGAGTTCTACTGTCTAGACGGCCTCTCACGTGCGGTCCCCCACGAGCGATCGATCTTTCTGTCCAGTCTCTGTCCACGCGGGACCTCCCGCAATCTCTCCTATCGGGTCTCTCTCCACGTGGTGCCTCTCCGCCATCCCTCCACGTGGGGTCTCCCACAATCTCCCCACTGTCTTCCTCTTCTTCCCACGTGGGGGAGAAAATGCACTTCTATACATGCCTAGGAGACTCGTGTTGCTACCTGATTGGTGCATCCTCCTGTAGCTCAATCACGTGCCCCAGGAGTGGGCTGTGACTTATGTGGTGCATGTGCATTAAGTCTCTTGGCTGGGCAACAGCTCTGTTTGCTGAGTTCTCGGCGGGAAGCTGGCACCATGTTTGGGTGCAGTACAAACGGCTCCCTACAGTAGACCTAGCATTAAAGCGTTTTATTTTTGTGAATTTAATCTGTGGGGAAACCCAAGACGTTCCATCATGCTTATGAGACAATCTATTAGGGAGTTGTTATGCTAGGATTACTGGTTCAATTTTACTGTTCTTAGGTTTTTTATTCTCTACTATCCTTCTTTGCATTATGAAATCTGTCCCTTTTCTATTTCTTTTTTTAATATTAACCTTCTTCAATTTAAATAAAAGAATGTAGTAGATGTTCAACTTACTTAAAGAGAATAGTAAATTATATTATTTTTCTGATGTTCCTTTTTAATAAGATTTATTTATCCAGGAACTTTATGTATATAAGTGCTCTATTTTCAGATACACCAGAAAAAAGCGGATCCCATCACAGATGATTGTGAGCCACCACACTGTTGCTGGGAATTGAACCTAGGAAATAGGGAAGAACAGTCAAGTGCTCATAAACATGGAGCCATCTCTCCAGCCCCCAGCATCTTTATTCTTAATACCCTAAATTTGGAAATAACCAAGATGTGTTTCTTTGTTTTTACTATATACCACAGAAAGTCTTCTGACTCTCCATATTTCTACTTTTGTACACATCAAGAATCCAAAATCCAAAGGGTCAAAATTCTCTTACTAATTGTATCCATGCTGAATTTGAATATATGTATGTATATAATGTATGTATGTATATATATATATATATATATATATATATATATATATATATATATATATATATATATTCACATTTTTCCATGAAAGTAATAGTTTATTTGGTGTCTCAGGTGTCTTCCCTGATTCAGTTAGTAAGGATCAGTCTTGAAATTCAATGAGCCACAAGAAAATCAAAACTGTGAGTCTTAACTTATTGTACTTAGAAGACAGGAGGATGACAGAACAGACATCAAGTTCCCTTTGGCAGAAAAGTGAATCTCAGCAAAAAGTGATTTGCTCTATACATCCTCCAAATCCCTGTAGACATTGTTTGGAGACATATCACTGTTAGAACTTGATGGTAGTAAGTGTGTTGTTGGCAGAAGCTAAGCAGCCTGCTACACTTCCCACCTAACAAAGGACTCTACCCAACCCCATGTCAGAAGGGAGAATACACTAGCTCTTCGGTCCTCTCCTTTCAGACATTAGTGATAGTACATTCATCTTGTGCCTCTTAAGACTAAGCAACAATTTTTCGTTTAAGCTTATAAGTCTCGTTATTTTCTGTTCCTCTGAGGAATTTCTTTGCTTGTTTACAAAGGAGAAGAAACACTTCACTGTAAAATTTCATTGCTAGAGAAACAAATGTCATAACTAAGGAAACTACTTGGTAATTTCTTTGCTGTTGTACACAAAATATCACTACAAGGATAGAAATATAATTTAATATTTCTGTGTTTCCTTAATTTGTCAGTAACTTAAGTTGAAAAACAATATCTCCATTATTATTTTCTCTTAATCATACTCTAAATACAAAGAACCAAGTATACTCTAAGTATTTATCTATATTTCCCTGTGTAAATGTATCTCTCACTCTTTTTTAAAGCCACTTATATTTTGCAAAAGATGTAGATTTACTCCTGATATTTACAACAGAGCATAATGCAGACAATTTACCCAGAGCACACTATCATACCTGATCTGTAGTTCTATTACAAAATCAAAGAGGTTATTGAAATATTTAAGATTCATTTCTCTTATTCCAAGTGGTAGCAAAAGTGTATATATAATTATATTTTATTATTTAATGCTTCAACAACAAGCTTTAAAATATGCAATGCTTTTAAATACATGACAGCTACACAACAATTTACTCTCAAGACTTCACCCCTTTTGGGTTTCCAAAGCTGTTGAATTATGTATCAAGAAGAGAAATTCTGGGTTGAAAACTCAAAGAGAGATTGAGGTGGACACACTGGCCCCATAATATAAGATATTTATAAAACTGCACACCAAAAATCTTGTTGATTTAATTACCCAAGACGTTCAGTATTTATAGTATCAATTAGTTTTTATATTGTAATACCATCAGGAAATCTGAGATATTTCTATTGACTATACTAATAAATCGTAAACAATCCTATCATGAACAAAACAGGAAAAAAAATAACAAGCCTCTTTTCTAATTCAAATTTGTTAATATTCTTGGCAGCACAGTAAGGTATTTTTTCCAAGAAGAATGCTAATAGAAAATGTATCAGTCTTCAGACTGAAAGCCACCTATGGCTCTCTTATATATTAATGTTTAACAATGCATTTGCATAGATTTTAACTATTGCTAGATGAGCACATAATTGTTCACAGACATGGTTTTTTTTTGTTCACATATAAAATTTAATAAAAATTTGAATACAAGATACAATTTTTGTAAACATTAGACTACATTGCTTTGCAAGATGATTATATTCTGTCACAACAATTTTGGGTTATGAGTGAAATAAGACATAGAAAAAGATATCATGGAGAATGGAATGTGAAGATTGCATAACTCGTTTCCAAGATTTGAAGTTCACTTTAAATAAAGCAAAATATTTAATGAAAGATACAATCTAATTTAAGGGAGAAGAGCACTATCAACTTTTATTTTAAACAACTTTATATTACAAAACAAAGATAAATGTACAGATTTTAAACATTTTTTGCTTAAAATTATACATTTTTGTCAGTACTTTTTTCAGATTTTAACATAATTTTTACATAAAACTATATGAATATATTTTTTAGTCAGTACTTGATTTTTTTTAAGGTTGGGTTGTATGCCTTGAAACTTAATAGTTACAATGAGCTAAAGTACATGTAAAACAAAATGGAACATGGAAATATTTAAAGTTTTCTTGTTTTGTAAATATTTTTTTGTTTTGTTTTGTTTTCTTAATTTCTTGGACTTCATACAGTCTGTGAGTTGTTTCTGGGGGAGGGCAAGCCTCTGGGGTTAGCATCTTACTATCAGTGACTGCATATTATGTCTGTTCTTTTGTGAATGGGTTATCTCACTCAGGATTATATTCTCTAGATGCAGCCATTTTCTTAAGAGTTTGGTTAAGTCATTGTTTCTGGTGGCTGAGTAGTATTCCATTGTGTATATGTACCACAATTTTTGTATCCATTCATCTTCTGAAGGACATCTGGGTTCCTTCCAGCTTCTGGCTATTATAAATAGAGCCGCTATGAACATTGTGGTGCATATATCTTTGTTGTGTATTAAAGTGTCTCTGGGGTATATGCCCAGAAGTGGAATAGCTGGGTCTTCAGGTAGTACTATATCCAATTTTCTGAGGTATCGCCAGACAGATTTCCAGAGTGGTTGTATTAGCTTGCAACCCCACCAACAGTGGAGAAGTGTTCCTCTTTCTCTGCAGCCTCGCCAGCATCTGCTGTCATCTGAGTTTTGGATCTTGGCCAATCTGACTGGTGTGAGGTGGAATCTCAGGGTTGTTTTGATTTCTCTGTTATTCAAAGCATTTCTCACTACAATAAAGTACAGCCTTTTGATTTTTCGTGTATATCTCAATCCCCAGTAAGAATTTTGTTGTTGTTGTTGTTGTTTTAAATATTGTGTACTTTCTATAGTATTTTAATGGGCAAAATGGAAAGAATTATCACTATTTGTTCCAGTATTCAAATAGTGAAGTTATTTTTAAAAATGTATATGCCTTACTCTTACTCTAAAAGATGAAGTGCTCTTTACTTTTTTTTCTCTCTGATAATAATCTATAAATACACTAAAAATTACCCTGACATATTATAAGAGATGTTTAAAACATTCAAGATTCTTTCTTTATATACTTTTTCTTGTTTCATGTAATTGTTTTTAATGTGATTTCTTTTACTTTCGTTCATTTGTCAGAGGCTTAGTATACATATAAAAACATTTTTTCTATTAAACAGATAATGATTATGCAGAGTGTTTTGTCTCTTCAAATTTTTGGTTAATTGAAAAACTTTTAATGATAGTACCATAAATGAGTTACAATTAGTAGCAATCATGGCAATCTTATTAACTCTTGTGAATGTAGTATTAAAGTTATCTTACATATAATATATAGTTGGCCTTAAGAGACATACTGACACCATTATATGAAAGAGTTGCTTGCATAAAGTGAAAAGAAAATAAGCTCTTAATGCTGTTTATTTTTTCAAAATGTTTTTAGCAAATTAAGCGCAAAAAAATTCAAAGGAGATGAAAGAATTTACAGAAAGTGATTGTCAATATGTTTCACTGTATATTACTGAATATTTTCAATATTTCTAACTTTTAAAGAACTAGAGTACTTGAGGATTGTTTGTCAAGATTACTATCTAGTTTGGTGTTAATGTATAAACACTCAAAACTACTTACTTAAATAAAGAAAACTTTATTTTATATTTTACTCATTTTATATAAAATAATACATTGAAATATTTTATTAAAATAAATTTTATAAATATACTTGTGCATTGAATATGCTCAAATTATAGAGAATAGTAGATTTGTGAACTCATTATTGTCATATAAAATTTAAAAAGCCTTTTTTTTTCTTTTCTGTTTTTATTGGATATTCTCTGTATATACGTTTGAAATCTTACCCCCATTCCCCCCACTCACATCCCATTTCACCTCCACTTGCCACCATGAAGTAGCTCTCACTCCCTACCACCCTTTCCACTTTAGCCCCTTGGCATTCCACTACCCTGGGGAAACTCACCTTCTTGAAACCAAAGACATCTCTCCCATTGATACAAGATAATGCTATTCTCTGGTACATATACAACTGAAATGCTGATTCTCTCTGTGACTACTCATTGGTTATTGTTTTAGCCCCTGGGAGTTCTATAGGGTTAGGCTGGTTGAGAATGTTCTTCCCATGGGGATGCAAACCCTTTCAGCTCCTTCAGTCCTTTCTCTAGCTCCTTCATTGGGAAACCTGTGTTTAGTCAGAAGGTTCTCATCTGTGTCCATATGACTCTGGCAGAATCTCTGAGGAGTTGTCCATATCTGGCACCTGTCAGTAAGAAACTCTGGGCATAAGCAATAGTGCTTGGGTTTGGTGGCTACATATGGGGTGGATCCACTCAGGTGAGGCAGTCTCTGAAAAATTTTTCTTTCCAAGTCCTGATCCTCTATTCGATCTTGTATTTCCTCGCATGAATGTTTTGTTCTACATTCTGAGAAAGAATGAAGAATCTATATTCTGACCTTCCTTCGTTGTGAGCATCATAAGGTCTTTATTACTTTATAATTCAGAGCTTTTGGGGCTAGTACCTGCTTATTAGTGAGAACATGCCATGTGTGGGTTTTTTTTTTTTTTTGTTTGTTTTGTTTGATTTTTTGTTTTTATATTTTTTGGGTTTTCTTTTAAGTGAACAATTAAATTAAAAGAAAACAAAGATAAATATAAAGATTTTAAAAGCAATTTTGCAAAAAAGTATATGAATATATTTTTGTCAGTATTTGATTTTTTTAAGGTTTGATACTATGCATTAAAATCTTACTAGTTACAGTGTGCATAAAGTACATGTAAAACAAGGTGTACCCAGGAAATAGTCAAGGTTTTCTTGGTGTGTAAAGATTAAGCATAATGATTTTTCATCTTTTTTTTGCCTTTGTTTTTCTTGAACATCATATAGTCTGAGAGTTGTTTCTGGGGTGTTCAGAGCTTTCTGGGGTTAGTATCTAAATATCAGTGACTGCATATTATGTTTGTTCTTTTGTGTCTGGGTTCCCTCACTCAGGATGATATTCTCTAGTTACATCCATTTTCTTAAGAATTTCATAAAGTCATCGTTTCTGATAGCTGAGTAGTACTCCATTGTTTAAATATACCACAACTTTTGTATCCATTCATCTACAGAAGGACATCTGGGATTTTTCCAGCTTATGGCTATTATAAATAGGCCTGTTATGAATATTGTGGTGCATGTACCCTTATTGTATGTTGGGACATCTCTGGGATACATGCCCAGAAGTGGAATAACTGGGTCTTCAGGTAGTACTATGTCCAATTTTCTGAGGAAATTCCAGACTGATTTCCAGAGTGGTTGTACCAGTTTACAACCCCACCAGCAGTGGAGAAGTGTTCCTCTTTCTCTGCAACCTCTCCAGAATCTGCTGTCATCTGAATTTTTGTTCTTAGCCATTCTGAGTGGTATGGGGTGGAATTTCAGGGTTGTTTTGATTCGAATTTCTTTGATGACTAAGGATGTCCAGCACATCCTTAGAGGCTTCTCAGCCATTCGATATTCCTCAATTGAGAATTTTTTGTTCAGCTCTGTACCCCATTTTTAGTAAGGTTGTTTGGTTCTCGAGTGTCTAACTTCTTCAGTTCTTTGTACACCTTGGATATGAGGCCTCTATCAGATGTGGAGTTGGTAAAGATCCTTTCCCAATCTGTTGGCTGACATTTTGTTTTCTTGACAGTGTCCTTAGCCTTACAGAAACTTTGCAATCTCATTAAGCCCCAATTGTCTATATTTGACCTTAGAGCACAAACCATTGGTGTTCTGTTCAGGAAATATTTTTCTGTGCTTATGTGTTCTAAGGTTTTCCCTTCTTTCTCTTCTAATAGTTTTAGTGTACCTGGTTTAATGCAGATTTTCAATCCACTTGCACTTGAGCTTTGTACAAAGTGATAAGAAAGAATCTATTTTCATTCTTCTGCATGCTGAGTTCCAGTTGGACCAACACCATTTGTTGAAGAGGCTGTCCTTTTTCCATTGAATCTTCACAGCTCCTTTGTCAAAGATCAAGTGACCATATATGTGAGGGCTCATTTCAGGATCTTTTATTCTATTCCATTGATCCACGTGCCCATCTCTGTACCAGTACCATGCAGTTTTTAACACAATTGCCTTGTAACATAGCTTGAAGTCAGGGATGTTGATTCCCTCAGATGTTTTCTTGTTAGTGAAGATAAATTTCACTATTCTTGGTCTTTTCTTATTCCAGATGAAGTTGCACATAGCTCTTTTCAACTCTATGAAGAATTGGGTTATAATTTTGATTGGGATTTCATTAAAACAATAGATTGATCTTGGCCAGATGGCCAATTTTATAGTTTATAATCTTTCCATTGCATGAGCATGGGAGATTTTTCCATTTTCTGAGATTTTCCTCCATGTCTTTCGTCAGAGGTTTGACGTTCTCATCACAACATGGTATTTCATATAGTTTGTAATTATTGTGAAAGGTATCTTTTCCTAATTTCTTTCTCCACATGTTTGTACTTTGAATACATGAAGGCTACTGATTTGTTTGAGTTAATTTTATATCTGGCCACTTTGCTGAACTTGTTTATCAGCTGCAGAAGTTCTCTGGTAGAATTTTTGGGGTCACTCAAGTACACTATCATGTCATCTGCAAAGAGTGATGTTTTTACTTTTTCCTTTCCAATTTGTATCCCTTTGATTTCCTTTTGATTTCTAATTATTCCAGCCAGGACTTCCAGTACTATGTTGAGTAGGTAGGGGGAGAGTGGGCAGCCTTGTTGAGTCTCTGATTTTAGTGGGATTGCTTCAAGTTTTTTACCACTACTTCCTGTTCTTTCCAAGACTTTTAACAGGAAGAGGTGTTGAATTTTTTCAAATGCTTTCTCAGTATGTAGTGAGATGAGCATGTGGTTTTTTTCTTTGGTTTTGCTTATATGGTGAATTACGTTGATAGATTTCCATATATTAAACCATTTCTGCATCCCAGGGATGAAGCCTACTTGATCATGGTGAATAATCATTTTGATATGTTCTTGGATTCGGTCTGCAAGGATTTTTTTTTAAATATTTCTGCATCAATATTCATAAGTGAGATTTGTCCGAAGATCTATTTCCTTGTAGGTTTTTTGTTTGGTTTAGGAAACAGAGTTATTGTTGCCTCTAAAAATTAGTTAGTTAGTGTTCCATTTGATTATATTTTTTGAAATCCTTTGGAGAGTATTGATATTAGGTCATCAATAAATGTCTGATAGCATTCTGCTCTGAAATCATCTGGAACTGGGCTTTATTTTGTTGAGAGACTTTTGATGACAGATTTTATTTCTTTAGGTGTTATGGGATTATTTAGATGGTTTACCTGGTCCTGGTTTAACTTTAGTATCTGGTATCTGTCTAGGAATTCACCCATTTCCTCCAGATTTCCCATCTTTGTTGACTATAGGTTTTTTTTGTAAGATATGATGATTTCTTGATTTTCCTCAATTTCAGTTGTTATATCTCTCCTTTCTGATTTTATTAATTTGGATACTTTCTCTTTGCCCTCTAGCTAGTCTGACTGTTTATCAATCTTGTTAATTTTCTCAAAGAGACAGCTCTTGCTTTTACTGATTTTTTGAATGGTTGTTGTTTGTTTTTACTTGACCAATTTCGGCTCTGAGTTTGATTATTACTTGCCATCTACTCCTCTTGGATGTATCTGCTTCCTTGTGTTTTAGAGCTTTCAACTGTGATGTCAAGTTGCTAGTGTATGCTTTCCCCAGTTTCTTTTTTGAAGCATTCATAGCTATGAGTTTTCCTCTCAGTGCTGCTTTCAGTGTTTTCATTTTCATTAAATTCTGTAAAAATCCTTAATTTCTTTCTTTATTTCTTCTTTGACTGGTGTGAGATGAAATTTAAGGGTTGTTTTTGTTTGCATTTCCCTGATAACTAAGTTTGTTGACCATTTCTTTAGGTGCTTCTCAACCACTCTGTGTTCTGCATTAGAGAATTCAGTTTTAGCTCTTTACCTTATTTTTAATGAGATTATTAGATACTTTGGTGTCTTTTTGAGTACTTTGTATATATTGTATATTAGCCCTCTGTCAAATTTAGGATTAGTAAAGGTCCTTTTCCATACTGTTGGATTCCCTTTTGTTCTCATGACAATGAAAGTCATTTACCTTACAGTAACTTTGCAATTACCTCAGGTCCCATTTGCAAATCTAGATCTTAGAACAAAGCCTTGGTTATTGAGGAAAACTTCCCCTGTGCCAATGTGATCTAAGCTTTTCCCTACTTTCTCTTCTACTGATTTCAGTTTACCTGGTTTTATGTGGAGGTCTTTGATCCACTTGGATTTGAGCTTTGTACAAGGAAATGAGAAAGCATCAATTTGCATTCTTCTACATGCTGACTACCAATTGAACCAACATAATTTGTTGAAGTGGCAGTCCTTTTTCCATTGAATGTTTTTAGCTCTTTTGACAAAGATCAAGGGACCATAGGTGTGTGGGTTCCTTTCTGGGTCTGAATATTGATCCTTTGATCTACATCTACCTGACTATATCTGTACTAATACAATGCAGTTTTTATCATAATTGCTTTGTAATATAGCTTGAGATCAGGGATAGTAATTCCCCCAAAATTGTTTTTATTCTTGAAAGTAGATTTTGCTATTCTAGGTGTTTTGTTATTTCAGATAAATTTGCAAGTTGTGTTTTCCCACTCTATGAAGAATTGAGTTGGAAATTTGATGGTAATTGCATTGAATCTGTAGATTGCTTTTGGCCATGTTTTTTACAATGTTGAGCCTTCCAATCCAATCCATGAACATGGGAGTTCTTTCCATCTTCTGAGATCTTCCTCAATTTCCTTCTTCAGAGTCTTGAAGTTCTTGTCATACAGATCCTTCACTTGCTTGTTTAGGGTCATGCCACGGTATTTTGTAGTCTTTGTGGTTATCATTAAGAGTGTCCATTCCTTAATTTATTTTCCAGCCCATTTATTCATTAATTAGAGGAAGGTGCTTGATTTGTTTGAATGAATTTTATAACCAGCCATTTTGCTGAAGTTGTTTATTAGCTGTAAAAGTTCTTTGGTGGAATTATTCGGGTCACTTGTGTATACTATCATATCATCTGCAAATAATGATATTTGACTTTTTCTGTTCCAATGTGAATCCCTTTTATTTATTTTTGTTGTTTAAATGCTCTGGCCAGGACTTCTAATATTATATTGAATAGGTAGAGGGAGAGTGAGCAGCCTTGTCTAATCTTTGATTTTAATGGGATTGCTTCAAGTTTGTCTCCATTTAGTTTGATGTTGGCTACTGGTCTGTTGTATATTGATTTTACTATGTTAAGGTATGGGTCTTCGATTCCTGATCTTTCCAAGACTCAGCATCTAGTGAGAGGATCATGTGGTTTCTTCCTTTTAGTTTGTTTATATGGTGGATTACATTGTTGGATTTCTTTATGTTGAACCACCCCTGCATTCCTGGGATAAAGCTTACTTATCTGGGTTAATGATTGTTGTAATGTTTTCTTTGATTCGGTTTGCAAGAATTTTATTGTGTATTTTTGTTGATATTTATAAAAGAAATTGATCTGAAGTTCTCTTTCTTTGTGGTGTCTTTGTGTGGGTTAGATACAATTATAATTGTGGCTTCAAAGAAAGAGTTGGGTAGTGTTTTTTATGTTTCTATTTTGTGGAATTGTTTGTAGAGCATAGGTATTAGTTCTTTTATAAAAGTCTGATAAAATTCTCCAATAAGTCCATCTGGTCCCGGGATGTTTTTATTTTTTAGGCTTTTAATGACTGCTTCTATTTCTTTAGGTGTTATGGGACTGTTTAGATCATTTATCTGATCCTCATTTAACTTTGGTATCTGGTATATGTCTAGAAATTTATCCATTTCCTCCGGATTTTCCAGTTTTGTTGAGTATAGGCTTTTGTAGTAGAATATGATGATTTCTTGAATTTCTTCAGTTTGTTTTATTATGTCTCCCTTTAAATTTCTGATTTTGTTAATTTGGACACTCTTTCTGTGCACTTTAGTTAGTCTGGCTAAGGGTTTATCAATCTTGTTGATTTTCTCAAAAAAAAAAAAAAACAGACACTTAGTTTTCTTGATTCTTTGTATAGCTCTTTTTGCCTTTATTTAGTTGATTTCTGCTCTAAGTTTGATTATTTTCTGCCATCTAATCCTCTTAGTATGTCACGTTCTTTTTGTTTTAGAGCTTTCAGGAGTGCTGTCAAGCAGCTGATGTATGCTCTCTCAAAGCAAGAAATCTTTCATTATTTCTTCTTGAATCATGTTATCATTGAGCAGAGAATTGTTTAGCTTTCATGTGTATGTAGGCTTTTGGTTGTTGGATTTTTTTGTTCGTTTGTTTGTTTTGTTATTAAAAACAAGCCTTAGTCCATGGTTATCTGATAAAATGCATGGGATTATTTTTATTTTCTTGTATATCTTGAGGCCTTTTTTGTGACTGTCTATGTGGTCAATTTTGGAGAAGGTACTATTACATGCTCAGAAGAATGTATATTCTTTGTTTTTGGATGAAATATCCTGTGGATATCTGTTAATTCCAGTTGGTTCATAACCTCTGCTAGAGTCACTGTGTCTCTGTTCCTTTTCTGTTTCATCATATGTCCATTGATGCGAGTGGGGTATTGAAGTCTCCCACTATTATTATGTGTGGTGTAATATATGTTTTGAAGTTTAGTAGAATTTTTGTGATAAATGTGTGTACCCTTTTATTTAGAGTATAGATGTTCAAGATTGAGAGTTCATCTTGATAGATTTTTTTTCTGCTTTGAATAAAAAGTGTCCTTTCTTATTTTTTTTGATAACTTCTGGTTGAATTTTTTTATTTGATATTAAAATAGCTATTTCAGCTTGTTTCCTGGGACCATTTGCTTAGAAGGTTATTTTCCATCCTTTTACTCTGAGAGAGTGTCTGTCTTTGTCTCTGAGATGACTTTCTTGTCTGCAGACAAATGCTAGATCCTCTTCATTTCATATCTTGTCTGATAATTTAAGTCTTTTTATTGGAGAACTGAGTCCATTGATGGTAAAAGAAATTATGGAAAAGTGATTTTTGTTTCCTATTATTTTTGTTACTAGATGTAGACTTTGTTTGCTTTTCTTCTCTTGATTTCTTTGTATGATGATGATGATGATGATTATTATTATTATTATTATTATTATCATTATCATTATCATTATCATTATCATTATTATTATTATTTTACTTACTTTGGGTATAGTTTCTTTCCTTGTGTTGGATTTTTTTCATCTATCATCTTTTGAAGAGCTAGATTTGTGGACAGATGTTTTGTTTTGTTTTGTTTTGTTTTCTGGAATTTCTTGGTTTCTTTAAATTTGTTTTTGTTTTTTCCTGGAATATCTTGTTTTGTTGTTGTTGTTGTTGTTGTTGTTGTTTTTTATCTATGCTGATTGAAAGTTTTGTTGGATATAGTAACCTGAGCTTGAATTTGTGTTTTCTTAGGGTCTGTATGACTTATCTCCAGAATCTTCTAGCTTTCACAGTCTCTGTTGAGAAGTCTGGTATAATTCTGATCAGTCTGCCTTTATATGTTTCTTGTCCTTTTTCCCTTACTCATCTTAAGATTTTTTTCTTTGTTTTGAATATTTGGTGTTTAAACTATTATGTGTCAGAAAAGGTTATCTTCTTTTTTTGTTTTTTGTTTTTTTTGTTTGTTTTTATTCTTGTCTAATTTATTTGGAGTTCTATAGGCTTCTTTTACGCACATGGTCATCTTATTCTCAAGAACAGCAAAGTTTTCTTCTATGATTTTGTTGAAGATATTTAATGTGCCTTTTTGTTTGTTTGTTTGTTTGATATTCTTTGCCCTCTTCAACACACCATTATCATTAGGTTTGGTCTTCTCATTTTGTCCTGGATCTCCTAGATATTTTTGGTTAGGAGCTTTTTTTTGTTTTTGCATCTTCTCTGACTTTTTTGTATGTTTTCTTTATTGTCTTCTGCCCCTGAGATCCTCTCTTCCATCTCTTGTAGTCTGTTGTTGATGTTTGCATCTGTGACTCATGATTTCTTTTTTTTTTCTTTTCTTTTCTGGTTATTTTGTATTGTTTTGTTTTGTTTTCTATCTCCAGGGTAGTTTCTTTTTGTGTTTTCTTTATTATTTCTATTATTGTTTTAAATTCCTTTATCTGTTTTCTTGTGTTTTCCTGTAGTTCTTTTAATGATTTTTCCTGGTTCTCCTGTAATTGTTTAAGGGAATTATTTATGTGTTTCTCCAAGATCTCCATCATTATCAGGAAGTATGATTGCAAGTCTAAGTCTTGTTTTCTGGTCTGTTTAGCAAGTCACTGCTTGCTGTAGTGGGACAGCTGGTTCTGATGTTGCCAAGTTGTTGGTTTCTATTGCTCAGGTTCTTTTGCTTTTCTCTTGCCATCTTATTGTCTGTGATTATAGGTAATCTTGTTGTCTCTGACTGGAGACTGTCTATCATGTGGATCTGATGGCTTGTAAGCTCAGGAAGGAAATACCTTCTGGGTGTTTGTCTCTTTGCAAGTAGGTAGTGAGTTCTGATGGCTGTTACTTTTTTCTGTCTCTTTGGTCTCAGGTAGGAGTGCTTGCAAAACTTCTCTTGAGGCTCAGGAGTGTGCATGCATGTCACCTGACCCTCTCACTAAGCCAGAAAAGACCTGACCAAGAGTTCACAACTCTAGCTGTCTTCCAGTATTCTTTGTGTGAAGCTTGTTTCTCCTGTGGGTCTGTGAGTCCATGGGCTCAGGAGGAAGTTTGCTCCTGGGTGTTTAGATCTCTGTGGGTGAGTTGCAATGAAAGTGGACCAGCTCTGACTTTGGTAGCTGAACAACATTACCTCCACCCTGACAATTTCTTGTGGCTTCTCCTCTGATAGTCCTTGAAGAAAAATTATCGAATCACCCACAGGCTCAGGAGGCAGAGGGCCCCTGTGGTTTTTCTGGGTGCTCAGCAAACTATGGGCAGGCCACGGGTCCTGATGAGGTGGGCTGACTCTTGACAAGCATTTTTGTTTTCTGAGGAAATATATTAGATCCTGCTAAAATAAAAAGTTAAACATATGAAGTAAACATTTAAAAACCAAATAGATCATTATATTTTAGTTTTTTCTCTATAGTCTTAGTAATACTCATGTTTATACTTTAATAATTAACAAGATAAGATTTGTAATTATTTTGGTAATTTTATTAACTAACCAAAAAGCCAACCAGAGACTGCCCCACCTGGTGATCCATCCCATGAACATCCACCAAACTCTGTCACTATTGGTCATGCCAAAAAGTGCTTGCTGACAGGAGCCTGATATGAATGTCTCCTGAAAGGCCCTGCCAGAGGCTTATGATTACAGGTTAAAATGTTTTCAGCTTATCATCAGACTTAGCACAAGAACCTTAATGGAGAATTTAGAGAAATAACTTAAGGAGCTAAAGGGGTTTGCAACCCCACAGGAAAAACAACAATATCAACCAACCAACTCCCATCCCCAAGCTTCTGGAAACTGAACCACCAACCAAAGAGTGTATATGGAGGGACCTTTACCTAGTGTAGGGGAATGCAAGGGTGTTGATGTGGGAGTTTGTGGATAGGAGTGAGAGCATCTTCACAGAAGTGGGAGAAGGGAGAGGGGTGGGGAGAAGAGGGAATGGGTGTAACATTTGAAATCTAAATATATAAAACAGTCGATAATAAAAAAGTTTCTACCCATAACTTCTACTTATGGACAAAAATAAGATATATACCATATCTTTAAACTTCTAAGATTGAAAACAAAGATTAATTTGAACCATGAAAACTTGAATGTTAGTTCTGCTGCTACTAAGAAGAAAAGAGTGAAATACATTGATAATTATAGCATTATACTATATCAATACAGGAACATTTAACTCCAAGAAAGAAAAAGAAAATCATGGTTTTATTATTTAGCCGTATTTTAAGTGGTCTGCTGAAGTGTTTTCTAGAAAGACAACCTTACTTCCCGAGATTGATGTAGAACATGAGAAGTCCAAAGAATCCCACCTGGAGTCCCCAGGACACAGGAACTAAGGAGCATTCTGGGACAGCATCCTGATTTCTGCCTGTGCCTGGAGCTGATTCTGCTCTAATGGACATGCCTTGGGCCCTCAGGACACAGGAATGGAGAAGCAGTTTCAGAGAGATCCATTGAGGTTTTCTTCTGTGCCCGGAGCTGACTCTGTGCCACAGCATTTTGTACCCAGACAGACTGAAAGAGAGCTGGTCTTCCAGGAGTGCTGGCATATCTGAGAGCCCAGGTGAGACCATAATTTTTCTCAGATTCCTGCAATCCACTCAGAGCCCTCAGGACACAGGAACCTTGTAGCAGTTTGGGACAGGATCCATCTGATTTCCACCTGAGCATGGAACTGACCCTGTGCCATAGCTCTATTTGCCCAGACTGCACTGTGAGAAACTGGTATCCCAGGAGTGCTGAAACACCAAAAACTACAGGTAAGACCACCAGTTCTTCTGCTCTGAGGGATCACCCTGTGGCCTACAAGACACATGCATTGAGAAGCAGTCTGGGACAGGATAGTTCTGGTTTCTCAATGCATGGTGTACTGAATCTATGTCACAGCATTCTGTAATTTGAACCAGCTGGGAGAGACATATAAGTTTACAGTAGGGCCAAACCACTGTCTGCATCAACAAGACCAGCTAACACCAGAGACAAGCAGATGGTAAGAGGCAAGTCCAAGAACATATGCAACAGAAAACAAGGCCACATGGAATTATCAGAACCCTGTTTGTTTCCCCACCACAGCAAGACTGGGATACACACTGGTAAAAAAAGATTATGATTTAAATCACAACTCATGATGATGTTAGAGGACATTAAGAAGGTCCTAAATAAATCTCTTATAAAAATACAGAAAAATACAGTAAACACATAGAAGACCTTAAAGAAGAAACAAACAGCAAAACAAAAAACAAACAAACAAACAAACAAACAAAAAAAGCCCATTCAAGCAAACTGGTAAAGGAATTTAACAAAACCATCCAGGATCTAAAAGGTGAAATACAAAAAATAATAAAATCACAAATTCTAGAGATAGAAAACCTAGGAATGGGATCCAGAGTTATAGATGCAATATCACTAAGAGATATATGAATCTCAAAAACAAAAGATACCACAGAGAGACCAGGTCCAGTTTCATTAGGACCAGCAGCCACCAGCCCACAGGACCCTAGGAGCATGACCCTGGAGTGCTTTTCATCAAAGTGGAAGTGTGAGTCAACTTTTTCTGCATAATCAGAAACTGTCTACCCAGGGAGAAGCCACCCAGAACTGTCCCAGCACAGGCAGAGATACTGCCTGGTAGTATCCAAGGCAGACCTTGCCCAGGTACATCAAGACTGTGCTCTGCCATCGGAATTCAAAACCTAACCTGAGAGAGGAACACCCAGAAACAATCTTTCTCTTGAGAACATGGGTTCACAGTCCCACAAGAGAGACAAGTCCCAGTAAGAGATAACAAGATCACCTATAACAAGACGGAAAGAGGCAAGCACAAGACTCTAAGGAATGGAAACCAAGACAACCTGGCAACATCAGAACCCAGTTCTCACATCACTGCAAATAACGGATATACCAAATCTCCAGGAAAACAAGATTTAGACTTAAATCCATATATTATGATGATGATGGAGATCTTTGAGAAGCATAGAAATAGCACTTAAAGAAGTACAGGAAAACCAGGAGAATATGTGAAAACAAGTTGAAGCACATAAAGAGGAAACACAAAACTCACCTAAAAAGCTAAAGGAAAGAACAAACAACCACGTGAAGGAACTGAAAACAAGTTGAAAAACCTAGGAAAGACATTCAATCATAAATGATAACATCACCAACAGAATACAAGAGATGAAGGAGAGATTCTCAATAGCAGAAGATAACATAGAAGTCATTGACATAACAGTCGGAGAAAATGCAAAAATCAAAAAGGTTCTAAGCCAAACCATCCAGGAAATCCAGGACAAAATGAGAAAACCAAACCAAACCTAAGGATAATGGGTGTAGAAAAGGCCAAAGATGAACAACTAAAAGGCCTAGTAAATATCTTCAACAAAATTATATATATATTTCCCTAACCTAAAGAAAGAGATTATCATGAACATACAAAAAGCCTACAGAATCCCAAATAGACTGGAACAGAAAATTAATTTTTCCCAACACTTAATAGTCAAAACAACAAATGCTCAAAACAAAGAAAAAATACTAAAACAAGTAAGTAAAAAGGACAGGTAACATATAAAGACCGATCTATCATAATTACATCACACTTTTCAACAGAGACTATGAAAACTAGAAATTCCAGGACTGGCATCATACAGACCCTAAGGGAAAACAAGTGGCAACCCAGGTTACTATATCCAGCAAAACTATCAATCATCACAGGTAGAGAAACCAAGATATTTCAGGACAAAAACAAATTTACATATTACAAAAACAAATTGTAAAATATCTGGTTACAAACCCAAACCTACAAAAGATAATAAATGAAAAATACTGCCACAAAAAGGGAAACTTCACCCTAGGAAAATCAAGAAAATAATCATCTTGTAAGAAATACCAAAGAGGAAAAGTACACTAATATAACTCTACCTGTAAAAACAAAAATAGCAGGAAACAACAATCACTATTCCTTAATATTCCTTAACATTAATGGACTCAATTATCCAATAATAAGACATAGACTATTAGACTGGATAATCAAACAGAATCAAGCATTTTACTGCATAGAGAAAATTCATTTTAACAACAAAGACATGAACTACCTCAGATTAAATGGTTGGGAAATATAAGATTTCATCAGATCCTATTATAAAACTAAAACATTCAGAGAAAATGGAAATTTTTATACACCAATATCAGGTATCAATGTTAAATCAGAATCAGATAAACCATCTAAACAGCACCATAAGGCCTAAGAAAATAGAAGCAGTCATCAAAAACTCACAAAAATTATTCCAAAAATAAAAACAGAGGGAATACTACACAACTCATTCTTTCAAGCCACTATTACATTCATTCCTAAACAACACAAATATCCTACAAAGAGATAGTACTTTAGAACAATTTCCCTTATGAATACTGATGCAAAAATACTCCATGAAATTCATCCAAGAATACATCAAAGCAATCGTTCACTATAATCAGGTGAGGTTTATCTCAGGGATGCAAGGATTGTTCAGTATATGGAAATCCATCAATGTCACCAACTATATAAACAAACTTAAATAAACTCACATGATTATCTCTCTAGTTGTTGAGATAGCATTTGACAAAATTCAACACCCCTTCATATTAAAAAGTCTTTGAAAGATCAGGAATTCAAGGCACATACTTAAATATAGTAAAAGCAATATACAGCAAACAATTAGCCAGCATCAAAGTAAATGGTGAGAAACTTGAAGCAATCCCACTAAAATCAGGGAATAGACAAGTATGTGCACTTTCTTCCTACCTATTCAATATAGTACTTGAAGTGTTAGCCAGATCAATAAGACAAAAATAGGTCAAATGAATACAAATTGCAAAAAAATAAATAAATAAGAAGTCAAAATATGTCTATTTGCAGACAATATGATAATATACTTATGTGACCCTAAAAATTCCACCAGGGAAATTTTACAACTGATAAACTCCTTCAGCAAAGTAGATGGATATAAAATTAAACCAAGCAAATCAGTAGCTTTCCTCTACTCAAAGGACAAACAGGCTGAGAAAGAAATTAGAAAATTGACACCCATTACAATAACCACAAAGAATGTAAAATGCCTTGGTGTGACCCTAACCAAGCAAATGAAGGATCTGTATGACAAGAACTTCTAGCCTCTGAAGAAGAAAATTGAAGAAGACCTCAGAAGATGGGTAGATCTCTCATCTCATGGATTGGAAGGTTCAACGTTTTAAAAATGACTGTTTTGCCTAAGGCAATCTACAAATTCAATACAATCCCCATCAAAATTCCAAATAAATTCTTCATAAAGTTGTCAAGAGCAATTTGCAAATATATTTGTTATAGTAAAAAACCCAGGTTAACAAAAATTGTTCTCAACAATTAAAAAAAAAAAAAAAAACTTCTGGGGGAATTACCATTCCTGACTTCAAGTTATATCACAGATCAGTTGTGAAAAATGCTGTTGATATTTGTACAGAGACAGGCAGGTAAACAAATGGAAAAAATCAAAGTCCCAGAAACTAACCCCAACACCTATGATCACTTGATCTTTAACAAAGGATTTGAAAACATTCAATGAAAAAAAGAAAGCCTCTTCAAAAAATGCTGCTGGTTCAACTGGTAGTCAGCTTGAATGCAAATCAATCCTTCCTTATCTTCTAGTACAAATCTCAAGTTGACATAAATCAAAGACCTCCACATAAAGTCAGGTACACTGAAACTAATAGAACTGAAAGTGGAGAAGAACTTAGAACACATAGGCGCAGGGGAAAATTCCCCTTGTGAACAGAACACCAATGGCTTACACTATAACATCAAGAATTGACAAATGGGACCTCATGAAATTGCAAAACTTCTGTAAGGCCAAGGACACTATCAAGAGCACAAAACAGCAACCAACAGATAGGGAAAAAATATTTACCAATTCTACATCTGACAGAAGGCTAGTATCCAATACAAACCAAGTACTCCAAAATGTTATACTTTACAGAATTAAAGAATCCTATTAAAAATGGGGTACAGAGCTACACAGACACTTCTCAAGGGAAGAATATCTAATAGCTGAGAAGCACCTAAAGAAATTCTCAATTTTCCTAGTCATCAGGGAAATGCAAATCAAAACAACCCTAAGATTCTACCTCACATCTGTCAGAATAGCTAAGATCCAAAACTTGGGTGAGAGTAGATGCTGTCAAGGATGTTTACAAAGAGGAACACTCCTCCACTGTTTGTAGGATTGCAAACTGGTAAAACCACTCTGACAATCAGTTTGGCAGTTCCTCAGAAAATTGGGCATAGTGCGACCTGAGGACCCAATTATACCGTTCCTGGACATATATCCAAAAGTAGCTACAATATCTAAACAAAAAAACCACATGCTCAAAAATGTTCATAATAGCCTTATTTATAATAGCCAGAAGCTCTAAAGGACCCAAATGTCCTTCAACAGAGGAATGGATTCAGAAATTATGGTATATACACACAATGGAGTACTACTCAGCTATTAAAAACAAGTTCATGAAATTCCTAGGCAAATGGATAGAACTTGAAGCTATCATCCTGATTGAGGTAACTCAGGAACAACAACACAACAACAACAACAACAACAAGACCTCATGGTATCTTTTTAATCATAAGTGGATACTAACCCCCTCCCTTCTTAAAAAAAATACTGTGGGTACCACCAAAAGAAGGTCAAAAAGAAGAAAGACCAGAATGTCAGAATGTGGATGCTTCAGTCCTTCTTAGGAGGGAGAACAAAACAGAGGGGAGAAAATACAAGGTCAAATAGAGAATCAGGGATTGAAGAATAGATCTGTAGAGACTGCCTCACCTTGAAAACCACCCCATATACAGCAACCCATACATTATTGCTGATGCCAAGAAGGGTTTATTGGCAGGAAACTGACATGGATGTCTCCTAAGAGGCTGTCTCAGAGTCATATAGATACAGATGAGGATGCTTGTAGATAAATATCAGACTGAACATGGGGACCCCAATGAAAGAGTGAGAGAAAGGACTGAAATAGCTGAAATATTTGCACCCGCATGGGAAGAATAGCATAATCATCAGCCAAGGCACTGAGGTGAAGAGGGTGATTTGGAGATGAACAACATTCATGGAACCAAGTAGATGGGGAGGAAGAAGGGGAGTGAGGAGTGAGGGGAAGATTATAACATTTGAAATATGAATACAGAGAATATCCAATAAAGTTAAAAAAACTGTTTCAGGGAGTGAAAAAAAACAAGCTAAAGGCAAGACATCAAAACATCACTTAGCATGCATTAATATGACTTAATTTCCCCTGCACCATTGACTTTGTAGCTAAAGAGTCAATTCATGAAAGACCTTCATGTTGATAACTTGTTAAATCTTTAATTTGTTCATTATTGATTGCTATAAACTATTGCTGTGCTGGACATTAAAATAAGTTTAAAAGACATAACAGGAATAATAGATACCACAGAAAACACTGACACAGAAAATGTAAAATGCAAAGCTTATAATCCAAAACATTCAGGAAATTCAGGACACAATGTGAAAAGAAGCCCTGAGGATAATAGGTATAGAAGAGATTGAAGATTCCAAACTTAGAGAGACAATAAATATATTCAACAAAATTTTAGAAGAAAACTTTGCTAACCTAAAGAGATGCTCATGAAGAGACAAAAAACTTACAGAACTTTAAATAGATTGGACCAGAAAAGAAATTCCTCCCATCACATGATGGTTAAAACACAATACACAGGGGCGGGGGAGGTAGGTAGGTGGAGGGAGGGGGGAGAAGGAGGGAGGGAGGAAGGGAGGGAAGGGGAAGGGAGGGGAGGGAGAGGAAGAAAGGAAAGAAGAAAGACAAAAGAAAGAAAGGAAGGAAGGAAGGAAGGAAGAAAAAAAGAAAAGAAAGAAAAAAGAAAGGAAAGAAAAATAATATTAAAAGTAGTAAGGGAAAATGGTCAAGTAAAATATAAAGGAAGAATTGTCAGTATCACAACAGACTTTGCAACAGAGACTACAAAGCTTATAAGATCCTGGAAAGATGTCATACAGACTTTAAGAGAACACAAATGCCAGCCCAGGCTTCTATATCCAACTAAAATCTCAATTAACATAGATTGAGAAACCAATATATTCTATGACAAAATCAAATTTACAGAATATCTTTTCAAAAACCAACCCCTACAAAGGATAATAGATGGAACATTCCAATACAATGAGGTAATCTATAACCTAGAAAAAGAAAGAAAGTAATCTTCATTCAGCTAACACAAAAGAAGACAGCTACACAAACAAAATGACAAGAAATAACAATTTTAGGTCCTTAATATCTATCTATATCAAATGACTAAATGACTAAATTCTACCATAGAAGGCACATAGACTAACAGACTGGATATATAAAGAAGACACAGCATTTTGGTGCATACAGGAAGCACGCCTCAGTGGTAAAGACAGACTCTACCCCAGAATAAAAGGGTATTCTTTGGAGGTCTCATATTGACATGGTTCTTGTTGATTGTGTTCTTTACATTTAGCCATCTGAATAATTTTGGTCTCTGCATGTTTTATCATTTTTATTGGATATTTTATTTATTTACATTTCAAATGTTATTCCCTTCCCTCTCTCCTCATCTTACAACCCCCCTCCCCTGTCCCCTTGCTTCCATAAAGATCCCCCCATTCCCAACCACTATTTTCTTGTTGCAATAGGTATTGGAAGGAGGTCTGAACCTCAATGGACCTGGTGTTGCAGTCCTCTGATGGGTAGGCCTGGGATGTATAATTCTGGACCTGCAGTTTTTTATGTTTCAGGATCCTGACGATGAATGATGATGTGTCTTGCTGGGATTACAGGTTGGTCATGGCAGCTTGGCTTGTCCCAGAGGGCTCAGATAGCAAGGAAGATGGGTGGAAGAAAGAAAGCTTACCTGTATGGGTCAGGGATCTGATGGACATGGAGGAGAGACAGTGGTAGAATTCCATCTTTTGTACATTATTACTAAGGCTTACCTTTGTAGTTTTTATCTTATTTCATAAAGTTTTCATTTTCTTCACTCTTTGCATATCTATCTATCTATCTATCTATCTATCTATCTATCTATCTATACATCCATCCATCCATCTATCTATCAATCAATTAATCTATCTATCTCTCTAGATTAGATACAGGTATCAGTATATAGATATAGATATAGATACAGATATAGATATAAATATAGATTTCATTAATGGATTTATACATATCCTCCTTAAGGTCCTTGAACATATTCATAATGACTATTTTTATATTCTTGCCAATATTATATTTCTCAGAGCTATATTTTTCTGGGTGATATTTAGATTGTGTGTACATATGAATTAAGTAGGAATCTGGGTTTGTTAAGGCTTAAATCTAGGTATTAATAATTATTTTTGTCTTTTGGAAATTGTTTTATTTTTCTTGTGTTTTGTTGTCTTGTTTAGACCTTAGAAATATGTGCAGACTGTGATATGATTCATTGCAAGTGTATCTAATAATCTGTCACATTTGTACACTGGAGGTCTTGCATCAAATTTGTTTCTTGATAATTAGGGGAATGAATGAGGTTGTCTATAAAGGTTCAACATGGGATGACTAAGAGGGTCAACAGGAAGGCGAAATCTTGGTCTATTTTTATGACCTGTTATGTCTCAGGGAATGAAAGTGCAAGACGAGACAACTGATGCTGGTAGTCTACTGCAGGGTAGTAAAGGAGACTGGTGAATTGGAATTGGAAGACAGGAAGTAGAGTGCCACATGTCTGGAGGATGTGTGGTTACAGGGTTTTCATGGGGTGAACATATTTAGTGCTGTCAGCAGAGACAAAGTGATAAAATGAGAGTAAAAATTTATAGGATCTCTATTGAGTCTGCTGAGAACAGAGAAAGAACCAAAATATATGCTTTTAATCTCACACTAAAGCCTTAGGTTTTAGTATAGACACATGAGCCACTGCATCTCCTATAGAATATTTTTTATTTTAAATATCTTTAAGCATATTCTTGTTAGTTTTCTAGGCAAAATGTCCATCAAAATACTACAAAACCACAAAACAATTTCTTCTCTGGAAACACTCTGTTTTGGGATTCTTCTGAGAATATTACATAATGGATTTTCTGATGCTCCTAAGAGATACCTTGGCATAATCCAAGTAGATATTTCATCTGTTCCTCCTCACTTAGTATGGTTCTTAAAACTAAGGCCCAGATTTAGAAATGGATTTCTCTAGGACTATGAACTTAAGGAACTGCTTCTTCTCAAGTATCCCAGCACTAAGCTTGCCAAACTTGGCTACACTGCCATTTTATTAACCTTCAATCCCATTAAACAACTTCAGTTTAATTCTTTGATTTCCACTTTGAAGTTTTACAGCAGTGTTTTGAAGAGGACTTCAGTTGTTTGATAAAAATAATAGAAGCTATTGATTTTCAGATGTATTTTTGCTTTTTGTAAGAGCAGAGTGAAGATTTCCACATTTTTGTACATTTATTTTTCAGAAGAGTCTCACTGTGTAACCCACTCTAGGCTCAAGGTCTAGATTCTTTGATTATACCATGTGCTACCACATGGTGGTTCTCATATTTTGAAATGAAAACAATGACTAATTTTGTTTCAAAGGCTACTGTGTAGAAAATAAAAATACTGCTAAGGGTTGCCATGGAAGTAAAAGTGCTGGTAGGAGGCCACTCGACCAGCAATAGTAACCATATATGATGATAGTGATTTGGTCAAAATGACAGGGAAGAAATTGTTCTAAAATTTGGAACATCTAAGTCCATTGCAAGGAAACGGAGTGTGAAGTAACTTTATGTCAACTTGGGCTAAAGTCATATGAGAGGAGTGAAACACAATTAAATAAAAGTGTCTCTAGAATAAGGGCTATTTAACATTGGGTAGGTAGAGAGGGGGAGACAGTCTAAAGACCTTATGGGAGATGAAGAATGTGATCAATGTGTATTTAAATTTAAAATTATTTTAAATAATATTATTTTTAAAAAGAAAACAAAAACTTCTTACATAAAATTAAAATTGTGGTGGCAGAAATCTTTAAACCAATCACTTGGGAAGCACTTGTATTTCTGAAAGTTTGATGTCAGCCTGTTTCAAAGGAGTCCCTGGCCAGTCAAGGCTACAAAGAGAGACCCTGTCTTAAAACAAAACAAAGCAAAAACGTTAGGATATTTTTTTTTAATTAGTTATTGATGTGGTGGTATCCAGACCATTGTGGGTAGTGCCATTATTAGACTTGTGGTTCTGGGTTATATTTGAAGCAGGTTGAGAAGGCCAGAGGAACCAAACTAGTAAGGAACACCCCATTATTATCTCCTACCTCCAGGCTCCTACTAATAGTTTCTGTAATTTCCTTCAGTGTTAAACTACAAATGTGGACACATAAGCCAAGTAAACCATTTCCTTCTCAACTTATTTTGTGTTTGATCTTCTATCACAGCAAATGTAATCCCAACTAATCTAGAAGACTGAAAATGTTGTCTTGGGAGAATATTCATGCTTGAATTGGAACAGAATCCTTCTAGTGTCTTTCTACTTATTACTTTGATAGAGAGACTTAAACAACAAGACAGGCAGGATAATCAAAGGAATAGAATTGAAGATCCAGAAATAAAACCCACACTTGTACACACTTGATTTTTCACAAAAAAAAAAATACAACATAAATATAGCCATAAATATACAACAACAAAAAAATCCCATCTTTAATAAATAGTGCTGGTTGAACTGATTATCTCTATGTAGAAGAATGAAAATAGACCCATATTTGTCATATTGCACAAAACAAAAGTCCCAGTGAATCAAGGACCTGAAAAGATTGAAGGAGCTAAAAGGGGTTTGCAACCCCATAAGAATCACATACCAAACAACCATAAATGCCAGGAAGTAAACCCCAATCCAATGAGTTCACATGGACTGACCCATGGCTCCAGCTGCATATGTAGCAGAGAACGGCCTTTTTGTGCATCAATGGGAAGAGAAGCCCTTGGTCCTAGAAAAACACTATGCCTAGTGTAGCAGGAAGGCAAAAGCAAGTTTGTGGGTAGGAAGGTAGAAGGGAAGGGGAGCACACCTTCATAGAATCGGGGAAGGGGAGATGGGGGATGGGGTCAATGGAGGGGAAACCTGGACAGGGAATAACATTTGATATATAAATAAAATATATCCAATTAAAATTGATATCTTCTTTTTTTAAAACAACTTTATTTTACAAAACAAAGATAAATGTAAAGATTTTAAACATTTTTTGCTTAAATTTATACATTTTTTTCAGTACTTTTTTTTCAGATTTTAACATAATTTTTATATAGAACGATATGAATATATTTTTTAGTCAGTACTTGATTTTTTTCAAGGTTTGGTTGTATGCCTTGAAAACTTAATAGTTACAATGAGCTAAAGTACATGTAAAATAAAATGTAACATGGAAGTAGTTAAAGTTTTCTTGTTTTGTAAATTTTCTTTTTGTTTTGTTTTGTTTTCTTTATTTCTTGGACTTCATACAGTCTGTGAGTTGTTTCTGGGGGAGTGCAAGCCTCTGGGGTTAGCATCCCACTATCAGTGACTGCATATTATGTCTGTTCTTTTGTGACTGGGTTATCACACTCAGGATGATACTCTCTAGATGCAGCCATTTTCTTAAGAATTTGGTTAAGTCATTGTTTCTGGTGGCTGGGTAGTATTCCATTGTGTATATGTACCAAAATTTTTGTATCCATTCATCATCTGAAGGACATCTGTGTTCCTTCCAGCTTCTGGCTATTATAAATAGAGCCGCTATGAACATTGTGGTGCATATATCTTTGTTGTGTATTAAAGTGTCTCTGGGGTATATGCCAAGAAGTGGAATAGATGGGTCTTCAGGTAGTACTATATCCAATTTTCTGAGGTATCACCAGACAGATTTCCAGAGTGGTTGTATTAGCTTGCAACCCCACCAACAGTGGAGAAGTGTTCCTCTTTCTCCACAGCCTCGCCAGCATCTGCTGTAATCTGAGTTTTGGATCTTGGCCAATCTGACTGGTGTGAGGTGGAATCTCAGGGTTGTTTTGATTTGCATTTCCCTGATGGCTAAAGATGTCAAGCACTTCCTCAGATGTTTCTCGGCCATTTGGTGTTCCTCAACTGAAAACGTTTTGTTTAGCTCTGTACCCCATTTTTAATAGGGTTATTTCATTCTCTGGTGTCTAGCTTTTTGAGTTCCTTGTACACCTTGGATATTAGGCCTCTATCTGATGTGGTGTAGGTAAAGATCTTTTCCCAATCTATTGGTTGCCATTTTGTTTTCTTGACGATGTCCTTAGCCTTACAGAAACTTTGCAATCTCATTAAGTCCCATTTGTTAATCTTTGACCTTAGAGCTTGAGCCATTGGTGTTTTGTTCAGGAAGTTTTCTCCTGTGCCTATGTGTTTTAAGGTTTTTCCTACTTTCTCATCTAATAGTTTCAGTGTATCTGGTTTAATGTGGAGATCTTTGATCCACTTACACTTGAGCTTTGTACAAGGAGATAAGAACGGGTCTATTTTCATTCTTTTGCATGCTGAGTGCCAGTTGGACCAGCACCATTTTTTGAATAGGCTGTCGTTTTTCCATTGAACGTTTACTGCTCCTTTGTCAAAAATCAGGTGACCATATACATGACGGCTCATTTCTGGATCTTCTATTCTATTCCATTGATCCACATGCCTATTTCTGTACCAGTACCATGTAGTTTTCAGCACAATTGCCTTGTAATATAGCTTGAGGTCAGGGATAGTGATTCCCGCAGATGTTTTTATGTTGTTGAGAATGGATTTCGCTATTCTAGGTCTTTTGTTATTCCATATGAAATTGCACATTGATCTTTCCAATTCCATAATGAACTGGGTTGGAATTTTGATGGGGATTGCATTGAATCTGTAGGTTGCTTTTGGTAGGATGGCCATTTTTAAGATGTTGATTTTTCCAATCCATGAGCATGGGAGATCTTTCCATTTTCTGAGATCCTCCTCAATTTCTTTCTTTAGAGGTTTGAAGTTCTTGACATACAGGTCCTTCCCTTGCTGAGTTAGAGTCACACCAAGTTATTTCATAGTTTTTGTAACGATTGTGAAGGGTACGTTTTCCCTAATTTCTTTCTCCACATGTTTGTCCTGTGAGTACAGGAAGGCTACTGATTTGTTTGAGTTGATTTTGTATCCAGCCACTTTGCTGAACTTGTTTATCAGCTGTAGGAGTTCTCTGGTGGAATTTTTGGGGTCAGTCAAGTACACTATCATGTCATCGGCAAAGAGTGATGTTTTTATCTCTTCCTTTCCGAGTTGTATCTCCTTGATTTCCTTTTGCTGTCTAATTGCTCCAGCCAGGACTTCCAGTACTATGTTGAATAAGTAGGGGGAGAGTGGGCAGCCTTGTCGAGTCCCTGATTTTAGTGGGATTGCTTCAAGTTTTTCGCCATTAATTTTGATGTTGGCTGTTGGTTTTCTGTATATTGCTTTTATTATGTTTAATTTTGGTCCTTGGATTCCTGTTCTTTCCAGGACTTTTAACATGAAGGGGTGTTGGATTTTGGCGAATGCTTTCTCAGCGTCTAGTGAGATGACCATGTGATTTTGATCTTTGAGTTTGTTTATATGGTGGATTACGTTGATGGATTTCCTTATGTTAAACCATCCCTGCATCCCAGGGATGAAGCCTATTTGGTCATGATTAATGATCGTTTTGATGTGTTCTTGGATTCGGTTTGCAAGAATTTTGTTGAGTATTTTTGCATCAATGTTCATAAGTGAGATTGGTCTGAAGTTCTCTTTCCTTGTAGGGTCTTTGAGTGGTTTAGGTACGAGGGTTATTGTAGCCTCAAAAAATGAGTTGGGTAATATTCCATCTGATTCTATCTTTTGGAATAGTTTAGCGAGTATTGGTGTTATATCCGCAATAAATGTCTGATAAAATTCTGCACTGAACCTGTCTGGTCCTGGGCTTTTCTTGGTTGGGAGGCTTTTGATGACTTCTTCTATTCCTTTAGGTGTTATAGGGTTATTTAGATGGTTTACTTGGTCTTTTGTTTCTGGTTTAACTTTGGGACCTTGTATCTGTCTAGGAAAACGTCCATTTCCTCCAGATTTTCCAATTTTGTGGAGTATAAGGTTTTGTAATAGGATCTGATGATTTCTTGAATTTCCTCAGTTTCAGTTGTTATGTCACCACTTTCTTTCATATTTTGTTAATTTGGATACTCTCTCTTTGCCCTCTAGTTAGTCTAGCTAGGGGCTCTCTTCTTTTCACTGGATAGTTTTATCTCCTTTGTCAAAGATTAAGTGACAATAAATGTATAGGTTCATTACTGGATCTCCAATTATATTCCATTGTTCTACTTGCCTGGCTCTGTACCAGTAAGATACAATTTTTATCACTATTGCTTTGTAATACAGCTTGAAGTCAGGGATGGTGATTCCCCCAGAAGTTCTTTTGTTATTGAGAATAGTTTTTGTTATCCTAGGTTTTTTGTTATTTCAAATAAATTTGCAATTTTTCTTTCTAACTCTATAAAAATTAGCAGGGATTACATTGCATCTTTAGATTGCTTTTAGGAAGATGGCCATTTTTATTATATTAATCCTGTCTATCCATTGTCATTGGAAATCTTTCCATCTGCTGACATCTTCGTTTTTTTTTTTCATCTTCAGAGACTCGAAGTTCTTGTCATACTTGCTTGGTTAGGGTCAAACCAAAGTATTTTATATTATTTGGGGGTAGTTTGAATGGTGTTATTTCCCTACTTTCTCTCTCAGCCTATTTAACCTTTGAGTAGAGGAATGCTAATGATTTTTTTCCAGTTAATTTTATATCCAACCACATTGCTGAAGTTGTTTTTAAGCTGTAGAAGTTCTGTAGTGGAATTTTTGGGGTCACATAAATATACTATCATATCATCTGCAAATAGTGATATTTTGTTTTTTTCCTTTCCAATTGTATCCCTTTGACCTTCTTTTGTTGTATAATTCTCATGGCTAAGACTGTATTGATTAGGTCGTGAGAAAGTGGACATCATTGTCTCATCCCAGATTTTAGTGGGATTACCTCAAGTTTCTCTTCGTTTAGTTTGATGTTGGCAACTTGTTTGCTCTATACTGCTTTTACAGTGTTTAGATATGGCAATGAATGTCTTGTCTTTCCTATTAATATAAAGAGGTCTTGAATTTTGTCAAATGAATTCTTCAGCATCTAATGAGAATATTATGTGGCTTTTTTTATTTGAGATTTTTTTTAATGCAGTGGATTATTTTGATTATTTCCCTATATTTAACTATCACTTTATCCCTGGGATGAAGCCTATTTGATCATGATAGGTGATCTTTTTGTTGTGTTCTTGGATTCAGTTTATGAGAATTTTATTTAGTAGTTTTGCATATATATCCATAAAGCAAATGGGTCTGAAGTTCCTATTTATTTTGTCTGTTTCTTCTTATATTAATTGGATGAATGTGTTTTTGGGCATGTTTGTGTATATGTGAATATATGTGTATATGTGTTCCTATGCATAACCTATATATTCCATATAAAAACTAGTATTGTTTTCAGGATTCAATGTTTGATACTGGACAACCACTGGTATGCCCTTTTATGGTGAATGACATCTCCCTTATTCTTAGCTTATTCTGTTGACCTGTTAGTTGTTTGTGTGAGGTTGAATCCTCTTGAACCCTGTACAGCTTGGCCACTTCTGCTCTTGTAGTTTTATCATGGTATACTTATTCATGAGGTTCAAATGACATAGCTATTGGGACAGTATGAAGTTTGCACAACACCGTCTGGTACCATGAAAACTCATCCTAATGTGGGGGAAGAAAATTCAGGTTTGCTCCAGCCCAGAATTCTCTAGAGACAAAGTGCATGGCTACACATCTTCATTATCCATCTGTTACTTATAGTGGATTTGGGTTGTTTTCAGTTCCCTGCTATTGAATCACAGCATTTAACATGTGTAACTGCAGATCCAGGGGGATCTGATGTACCCGTTTAACCTCTACAGTCATTTCTTAATAGACAGAGACACATATACATAATTAAAAATAAAAAATAAAGGTACTAATACTAGAAACAATGCCTGAATATATGAAGACCATGTGGAAAGTATATAGATGAATATTATTGGGAGTTGTCTGGTAATTGGCTTATGGAGCCTTTTATGTGTAATGTTCTGACAATCTTTTGGTCCTAGACATGGTGTCCTGTGCAACAGGGATTCACCTTCTACCTTTCAGGGGCAACCAAGGGCAATATCAATATCAATATGTTCGTGAAGTGTCTTTGGCCACCCTGGTCAACAATTCAAAAGGTTGTTTCTCATGACTGGCATTTGGATTAATTTTAGGTGTTATGTGACTCACGTAGAGAGGACTGTCTGCCAAAGTGAGAATGGTTCATTGAAACTATCTATTTATGTTTGTACATGGAATTATAACTTTTCAGACATTTTTATTGTTATTGTACCTTTGTCTTTCTTCTGTCAATTACTTTCTCCATTACCCTAAAGAGACCTAACTTTGCCTTTGTTCTATCAGATTAAAAGAATGTTATTATTTCTTTACCTTTCTCCTACTTTCTGCTCTTTATAACTTACTCCACCTTCAAACATTTTTTCCTTTCCCTCTTTTCCTCACCATACCACTTGCACCTTCATGTTTCCCTCTCTATTGGTACTCAACCTCCCTCTCCTGGTAATGGCTCAGTTTTACAATTCTGGTTTTTTGTAGTCACTGTGGGGTATGGATTCAGACCTGAAGATCTGGTGCTAGGTTCATGCAATAAGAGATAATATGCAATGTTGGTCTTTCTGGTTTGAGTTATTCCATTCAGTATACTCCTTTTTAGTTCCATTCAATTATCAGCAAAGTTCATTTTACTTTACAGCTGAATAGTATTCTGTGGTACATGGGACAATTTGGCAGTGAAGAGTACCCTGGTTTTTGGTTAAGATAAGTAGAAACCCCCAGATCCTCAGCGAACACAGAAAGAACTTTCTAATTTCCAGGAGATCAGTCCCCCTTCATGCAGCTACTGCACCCCACAACCCCTATAGAGTGACATCAGTCATGCCCCAAGTCTCTCATCCAAATGTGAGGATGTGACATAGGTTCAGGACAGAATAGTCATGCCCCAGGACTCTCTACCACAGGGGAGGATGTGATCAATGTCACAGAGGCTCAAGACAAGAGCAGGACCACGCCCACAAATATGTAGTTGAGGTATTTCCAAGCCTCAGGCCAAGCCAATAAGAAGTATCTGTTGTCATACTCTGAACCATCCCACAATTGTATATATGAGGCCTGTTTAAAATTAAAGGTATGTAGGAATTATTCCACCATTTGAGAGTTTTTGTCATAACAGCTGTAACACCACCACTTTTGAAGACATTTGCTATTCTGAATTCACCACCACTAGAAGCTCTGCTGAGCCCCTCATCACCTAGCCAGTCCCTGGCTGTCTGGGCCTGATCCAGAATCTCATGGAAATTCAGAGACAGAGGCAGGACAGCAGCAGCAATGGAAGCAACAGAATCAGTTCCTCCCTAGCTGCCCTGAGCTCTGCACTCTTCACATGAACCCAAGCACCTAGACAGACTCAGCAGCAGAGGTGGAGGAAGCCATTCCCCCTTCCTGAAAAGAGATCTCTGTGTGGGGCATCTGGCATCCAGCTCTGGTGCACATCCACACAGTAGTGAATTTGTATGCATTTTCATTATTATGTTGTTAGCTATAAGGCATTTAGGTTGTTTCCATTTCATAACTATTAAACACACAGTAGCAATAAAAATGTTTAAGCATGTAGCACTGGGGGAAGATATTATTACTTCTAGTGGGGTATCAGTGAAAATTATTTCTTTTATAAAGAGTGCTTTTAAAATCATAGAAGAAAGAAAATATCATGGTTACACTCTTATTTCCAGTTCATTCTCCTACACTCTTTCTAGGAGTTTTCTAATCTTGTATCTTAAATCAAGGTTTTTATTTCAGTTATAACTCTTTTTTTTTTTTTTAGAAATTTAAGCTGTTTGCCAAGATCCCTATTATTTTCTTGTAGATATTATTCTCAGAACAGTTTTAAAAGTCCTGGGTTTGCTTCGATGATTTGGTATTGCTTCATTGTTTAAGATGAGCTAGCCCTATCTCTTTATCTCTTCAGATACTATTTGCTTCTACTGAGTTATGGATCAATTTTATTTATTTATTTATGGATTTATTGATTGATTTATTGATTTATTTTTTATCCATACTTAAAGTTGACTCATGTAGCTTTGGAAACTTAAACTTTTGTACTATAAATGTTTCAACTAGTTCTCTCCTCTCTCTCACCCTCTCCTTCCTCTCTCTGTCTCTTTCATTCACCACATACATGACCATTCTTAGCCTTTTAAATTTCCATATAAGTTAAACTTCAGTTTGACACTGTTCATAAATACTTGCTAGTATTTGCATTATATTACATTAAATCTACAAATTACATTGGGAATAGTTGACTCTTTTCAATTTTGTGTCTGCCTATATTTTATTAATTTTGTAAATTTTGTGTTATATATAAGTAGATGTTTTACCTATAGAACAATGCAAATTGTTCTATTTTGCAATTAGTGTTTTGCGTTTGAATTCAGATTCTTTTTCTTAATCTCTGTCATGCATGAAGAAATTGATTTATATGCCAAGTTCTAAAAGGTGTATGGAACTTTTCTGCATAAAACTGCTAAAATTTGTTATCAAATTGTTTTGTTATTTTGTTCTTTAGACTGTGCAACTATTTTCTCTTGTTTACTACCTATTTCATAATAGTGTTGTAAAATATCTGAAAAAAACATTTGTGCTTTGTTTCTGATATTGATGAGAAAATTTCTGCTTTCTCATCATTGTCTCAGTGATTTTAGATATTTTTTTTTAACAATTTGAGTATATTATCTTACTTAATTGATAGTTTTGATCATGGACTGGTATCAACACTTGTTAATTTGATTATGCATCTATTGATATACTTTCATTATTCTATTTTATCCTTTCAATGTTGTAAATGTTTTAATTAATGTATAAATAATGAAAAACATGCTTATTTACAATCAATCCTCCTGGTCATTTTATTAAATGATTTTTAGTTGCTGAACTTGATGTACAATACAATGTTATAGAATGATTTGTGTGTATATTCAAGGGAGATCCTGATGTGAATCAATTTCTGTTTTGGATCAACTATGGTCACAGTTCTGGGCAATAGAATGTAATATTACCAAACTGACTACAATAAGAACATCTTTTTTAAAAACCATCATCTTTGGCACATGCATAGTGCTCATTCACTATGAATCCCTCTCTCTCTCTCTCTCTCTCTCTCTCTCTCTCTCTCTCTCTCTCTCTCTCTCTCTCTCTCTCTCTCTCTCCCTGCCCCTGGTGTGTATTTGTGTGTGTGTGTGTGTGTGTGTGTGTACATGTACCCACCATAAAGAAGCCAATGTGATTTTCTGAGATTTGTGTTTTTTTCATTTGTTCATCCTTTAATATGGGGGAATGAACGCAGCTGTGATCCTGTGAAATATTAGAAAATTCCTGTTATTACTACAAGTCAGCCATGCCAAAGACTCCATTGGGGTCAACTCCATCAGAAAACCAAAAACAGATGACATTGACCAAGATGAGATATCTTTTCTCTGATTTGTGTGTGGATGCTAATAGTGTGTATGGAAAGAGTTTAACACCACTTTCTCTCTTGGATATTTATGATCTGAAGACTATTCCCTAAAGAGACTGCACCAACCAAGATTATCTAAACCTGGTACCAGTGGTATACCAACATCTACTCATCCTTGTTCAACTGAAATATCCTGGCTCTCCTGTTGCATTGTACATAATACTCTGAGCTTCTTGGATTTTGTAGCTTCCCCTACTAGGAAACCCAATACACCACACCAACTTATATGCATGTGTCTGCATGTGTTTGATTTGTTTCTTACCTGGCTTCCCTAATTGTGTACAGCTTTGGAACTGTGCTGAAGGCTGTAAAATGGAGCCGATCAGAGACATAATCATGGACACTGTCTCTCAATAAATCACATTAATCATTTTTTGGAATGCTCCAGAAAGAATCCCCCTAATACAAGGAATGAAACAAATAAAGGAAAAGAAAGAAACTAAACTAAAGAAAGAAATAAGAATATACAGACAGATAAGAGAATAGAGTCGAATGCATTTAAATTCATCAGGTATAAAATATGGGATAAGTTGAATGTAGAAACAGGTAGTTATAGGTTGTTACTTTTGAAAAATTTGGGTAAAAGCTCAGATATAAGGTATAATCAATGCAAATTTACTCATTAGTCCTTGAACTGTGTTTAGAGAAGTGTGTCCCTAGTTTCCAGGAAAGGAACAATGAATTCAGCTACTAGAACTAATTACCTAACTCACTAACTAACTCACTAAATAACTAACTAAATAACTAACTAACTAACTAACTAATTAACGAATATAGAAAAGTAATTCTTGATGCAGATTTGAAGGACTCAAGCATGTTACCATTAGGGTTTTTTTTTTTTGTTTTGTTTTGTTTTTTTTTTTTTTGTTTTTTTTTTGGTGTTTTGTTTTGTTTGTTTGTTTTGGTTTCAGTTTAATGTTTCTTGTTAGATTCAATTAAATAATTATATAGCAGGTGGAGTTTTGGAGAAGGTGGGCAGCAGGCCTGTTTTTTAGGCCAGGTGTGCAAGCTATCATCAAAGGCTTGGCAACTTGTTCCTTTCCAGTGGCCTGCATTTCTGACCAGATTCTCTAGAGCCCAGGCTCATGGCTGGCCTATGGTGCCTTGGTGCCATTTGTGCAGGTGCTGCGGTCTGCTTATAACTGCAGAAAGACAGTTTGAAAATTGAGTAGGAGAGCAGCCAAAGAAAAGAAAATCTTACTGATTTCAACCCAGTAGATATATTTTTGATGTACCTGGAAAATATATCTACATAGGTAAGACCTGGAAGGGTACAATGCTACTGGACTTATGTGCCTTTATTCTGTGTCTTTGTCCCATACTTATAAGTCTTTTATTTATTTATATTAGTGGCTCCCTCTGTTTGAGCATGGGTGTGTTTAATGCTCACCAACTGAAGTCTCAGTGGGCTCCATTCAAGCATTATGGATGGGTCACAGCCCTGCTACTTGCTTCTCCATCATTACTGGGGATTATTAGGGATCTGCCACATGGGTACTTGTATCCACAGTAATGATAGCATGAGTGTAACCCAAGTAAGTCGCATGTACCAGAAATGCAAAAGCTAGTCTCAGACCTTTTCTCCTGCTAAGATTCCAAGAAAAAAAAGAAGTTCCTTGATAAGCTTCGAGACTTAGATCCTTTCAGCCAGTTAAATTATTTTACTTTATATTTATTGATCATTGAGGTTATTTTATTCATACAATATGGCATTAAAAACAGCATTAAATATCACGTAAACCAAGCCTGAAGATCCATTCTGTACATTTAAGAAATAAGAAATGGGTATATAAGGTTAAGAGGAAATCATGAATGTGTGAAGACCTAAAGGAAATCATCTATAGAATCAGAGCCTCAGACAAATAGAAAAATCCTAAAGCGTACTCTTCTGACCCCAGACCCTTCCTCAGTTCTGAGTATTGATAGTGAGTGCAAAATATGGGTACTATAGATCTCTCTGCATGGGTATGTATGGTCTGAGGTTTGCTACCTTATAGGGAATGGTCATTGTTCAGTTGTGTACCACAACCCTGCACCCTATTTGTTCAGCCATGTCCCTATACAACTGTATAGAATAAATATGTTGAGCTGCTGGTGTGCTAGATTGTCTGTATCTGAGCATCCATTCCACCTGTTCCAATGTTTTCTGGACTTGCATCTTTGTATTTGTTTTTTCTTCATTGTCTAAAAGCCCTAGTCGCTTCTAAAGTAGAACTTATGCAAGATGTTTCGCCTTTTCAGTAAATTTATGTTGGATTATTTGAAATGTTGTCACCTGTTTTAGTTAAGTTTGTTCTCAACCTTATAAAGAAAGACTCAATTGAATATCTACTGCAACCAGATTAAAGTATGGACAAGTTTGTGCTGCAATTTTTGATTGCTAATTGGTGTGGGTTAGCCCAGGCAAATATTATTATCTATCCCTAATTATGTAGGCTTTACTCCATTGTGGAAGTAAGTCTGGTGATTCCTTAAAATTGGGCATAGTACTACCTGAGAACCACTCCTGGGTATATACCCAAAAGATGCTCCAATCTATAACAGGGACACATGCTCCTCCATGTTTATAGCAACCTTATTTATAATATCCAGAAGCTGGAAAGAACCCAGATTTGTTTCAACGGAAAAATGGATACAGAAAATATAATACATTTGTACAATGGTGTGTTCCTCAGCTATTAAAAACAATAACTTTATGAAATCATTAGACAAATACATGGAACTAGTAAATATCCTGAGAAAGGGAAAAAAGTCACAAAAGAAAATCAGATAGTATGCATTCACTGATATGTGGATATTAGCCCAAAAGCTCAGAATACCCAAGATATAGTTCACAGACCATTTCACTCAAGAAGAAGACCAAATGTGAATGCTTTAATCCTTCCTAGAAAGGGAAACACAATACTCAGAGGAGGAAATATTGGGACAAAGAGTGGAGCAGAATCAGAAGGAAAGGCAATCCAGAGACTGCTTCACCTGGGGATCCATCCCATATGCAAAAACCAAACCCAGTCACTGTTGCTGATGCAAGAAGTAATTAAATGATAATAATTATGTAAGAATAGTCATGATGCCACGAAGGTTTTTCATGGTTTAAAAAACAAAATCTTTATCTCTGAAAAGTTTTGAAAGTTCTGCAACCAGTACAGCAGAAAGAAAAGTTGATTGGTTGTTTTGAAATTACAATATACAGTACTGAAAGAGAAAATAAAGAAATAAAATAATTAACACAAATGTTTTTGACAAAGCAAACATCATTACAAAGTAAAATGTTCAAAATGGATAATGAGCATATATAGTTAAGGCAATGACATAACAAATTTTATTGAAAAAGTAATTTTCAAACTCCCTTGGAGGTTACAAAAGACAATTGCACATTCTGGTAATATGAAAAAATTCATTGTTCATTTCATCTTTAATGAACTTCACCAAAGTGCTTACTAGACTTGAATTTTAATATTAACTTTGAAGATGTTTTTTCATCAGTATTCAAGGGAGATAGTAGTATACAGTAGATAAATATATTGTATTCTTAAATATGATTTGGAATAGAACTATTATGGATTTTGTATGGGGTTTGAGAAATACTAAAATCTGGGATAATTTAAAACGTGGCACGGTATCCTCACAGGATTGGCTTCTGATTCTATCCTTAAACTAATGAAGTAGTTATGCATAGAAAACCCTTTGGTTCAACATTAGCCTTTCAGTTCTTTTGGACTCACATGTTCGTATCTACACTTAAAGAACCAAGCCAAATTTTAGATGTCCTATAACTTCAATTTTTAAATTTATTTACCCAATATGTAGAATGAAATTCATGCAGTGAAATTTAGCTTGAAGTACCAAAATATACTCTATAAACTTTCCAATATAGAGTTCTGAGTAATTTATTATCTATACTTTTTTAGGATAAATTCATTTCTAATATATATTGAAAAACTATGTTACATCTCATTTAATTTCTTTTAAAGTGGTAATATTTCAAGTATTTGTTTTCTATTCAATTAAATATATCTTAGGCCAATTATGTTGATATATCTCCAAAGATATTTTGAAAGATTTATAAATGCTGCTGAAAAATCAAATTTTCATGGAAAACATAGGCTTATATTTATATTTTACTGTATCATTTCTGCTTATCAAGAGTTGAATGTAAATCTATTTACTTGTACCAGGAAAATCTTGATCTTAAAGAAGTGATTAAATTGACTCTTTTCTTTATAGTTATAAAAATGCATGTGTTATTGTAAATTTTAGGCAAAATTAATTAAAAAGATGCTATTCCTTTTTAAAAAGCTATATCAAATGGTATATAGTATTATAAAGTTAAGGTTGAATGGTAATTGGAACCTTTTTAGACTCTACACATGGGGTTGTCCTCAGGTGAAATTCTAGCAAACACAATTTACATGAATTGATTCAAGATAAATACCCCCAATTTTGTTTCAGTAGCATATTTCCATGAATGTACCTCTCTCAAGCCTTTCACTTTTCTTAATGGACTAACTTATTCTCCTTCCCTAAGCAGCCGTCAATTGCCAGGGTCAGGGAACACACTTCTGCAAGGCCCTACTAGATATGGGTTGAGCTTCATTTGTTTAGAGGATGGATCTTCTGGGAAAACTGAAGTATAGCCTGATGTACATTATGTGGTCTGAGAAACAAAAGTGTTTTTGACCTAGGTCTCCATATAGTCCACTTGTACCATGATCAACTCAACAGTAAGATCTGTGCTTTGATACTCAATTGTGGGGCAATTGGTGGTTGGTGAAGAGTATTCTGATTCTTGGATGAGATAAGTGAAGCCTTAGGAATGTTAGTGAAATTGTATGAAATGTACTAGTCTTCCAAAAAATCAGGCCTCTCATGCCACCATAAGCACCACACTGCTCTCATAAAGTAGGGTAGTCCACACCCCAAGTCCCTGCTTCTCAAGTGAGGTAGGCTCACTAAGTCCCTAAGACTCTCCTTCACATGTAAAGACTTGGCCAAATGTCAAGTAATCTCTAGAGAGAAGCAAGACCACACTCCTAAATATGTAGACAAGGTATGCCCAAACTCTCAGGCCAAGCCAAAATGAAGCAATTGTTGTCAGACTCCAAATCATTTAAAAAACTATATATATGTGGGGTGCTTTGCTCAAGAATAAAGGTGTGCAAGAAGATGAACTTCTGTTATAAGAGTTGTTAACACTGTTATTTGGGAAGAGATTTCTTTTCCCAAAACTTCTTGCACCCTGTGCAGGAACTTCTCACTGGCTCGGTTCAGCCTTGTTTGGAGCCTTGTGTCAGCAGCAGAAATGGGAAAAGGTCAGGAGAGGAAGCAAGCATTGGGATCTGTTCCCCCTTCCCTGTTCAGGGCTTCTCCCCTTTGCCTGAATCTGTGTACCTAGCTAGATGTAGCAGTGGAGGCAGAAGAAGCCACTTCCATCTCTGACCAGAGATCTCTGTGGGGTTTCTGGCACCTAGCTCAGACCAAAGTCCCACTATCAAGACTAGCAAGAGTTGACTGACCTGTACACTCAGTACATATAAGAATTTGTGACATACAGCAAAATATATGATCAGATAGTCAAAATTCCCTGTTGGCATATTATATATGAACTACATACAAAAAATTTTGGTGTACATCTACAATCACAACATTCTATATAAAGATTCAACAGAAAGAGGCCCAGGCTAAACAGAGCTACATAGCTACATATTCAGAACTTGTCTGGAAATATAAATGTCAAGCAAATAAAGACATAAATAAAATGATTTTGACTTTTCAATTATTATATAAAACTTCTAGGGAAGATGAGACGAGGAGATAGATTGAAGGCAATATGACTGAATGTTCTTCCAGACAACATAACTTCAATTTACAGCATCCTCGTGGCCACTAATAACCACTCAGTTTCAGAAACTTCAATGCTACCTTCTTACTTTTGTGGGCACTGCATACATGTGTTATACGGACATCATTCAGGCAAAACATATGAAAAATTAACATAATAACAAAAAAACATAAAATATAAAATTATGAAACACATATTCTAGTTACCTTTATTACATTTAGCAAATTTAAGTTTCTTAAGTTATCATACATTTAACTGTAAAAGACAATCCAGTTAGATTTATATTGAAGTGACTTCATACAGGAACACCCAATGCCTTTACAATAAAACCTGGATCATCTTTTTTTTAAATATATTAACACTATTTTAACCTGAGTAGTTGAATTTCTAGTTTACTAATTTTCTTAATTTTTGAACAATGGCAACTTTGTAGGAAGTTGTTGACATTAATTGCACATTTATTATTTTACATTTCTTGTGTAAAATATTTCATTATCAATATTTTAAAAAGACCCCTCCATATGACAAAATTTTAAACATTTGAGTAAGAAAATAGGTAAAAAAAAAAAAAAAAAAAAAAAAACATGGCCAGGAAGGGAAACTCATAGGAAAGTAAGCAGTGTAAAAATTGTGCTATACATTAAAGACTGGAACAGGAAATAAATCTACTTACTTAGCAAACTTCCCAGAAATTGAAATTTAATATTACTCAACTAGTACTGAGAATGGACACACACACACACACACACACACACACACACATTTAATAAAACTATATCTATAATGAGACTAATTTAGAATGTTGGAACAGCTGTGATTAAGAAATAAACCACACTTCTATCAAGAGTCAGTTGTTACATTTCATCTGAAGACGTTCCTAAAAGAAGATTAGATTATCACAGTCTCCATTTATAGAATATCATTTATTAACCAGCAAAGATAATCTTTGACAAGGTTCATCAAGACACTGCTTTGGTTATGAGGAGTTATAGAAAACTAAGAAACCCATGAATGCCGTAGCAGATAAACAAAGCTTCATTTATTGTTTTATATTCCTTCCATGTTTAATCCTTCTTAAAACATAATTTTCCAGTGAACACACTTCACAAGCTTCCTTAGCAATACGTGATCTAAAAGTTAACTATACTCGGTGTCTTCTGTGTTTAAAAGCATTTTCTCATAAAATTTTAAGAGACATGGTTTATAGTAAAACTTGTACTTTATTTACTTTTATTTGCATACTGCTTTCATTTTAGTGTTTGGACATTTCACATTTAATTTTTCTATTACTTACATTGATACATTTGTAATTTTTCTGTTGTTGTCCCTTTAACTGATCTCAAATAGTGAGACTAAATAATGTTTTCTTCCACATATATTTATCCTCACCCATTTACTTAAATTTTACAAGTAATATTTTCTTGGGAAATAAAAGTTTGATTTGAGTTATTTAATATCTGTAACATATACTGAAAAACAGAGCCAAGTTCTACCCACACTGAGAACTCAATTATGATGATTTTCCTTGTCTATGTGCTGTGCATGTATGCAATTTCTTTATAAGATATTTAGTATATTATCATCACTTTTAACTAGTTATATGCTATTCACAATACGTTAATTGTGAATCTGATTACAATGCTGACTTCAATTTAAGGATTTTATTATTTGTATAAGAAGAGGCATGAAAACTAAAAAGAGATTTATTAAAATAGGTATCTGTACTTATTAGCTTAAAGCTCAACTTTTTTACAATTGAAAGTGAAAAGTGGAAGCCACCAAGTACTTAATGTAATATAATTATTTCAATATATTCCTGGAGGAGTTATTATTCAGTATGCTTTTCATAATGATAATGAAGCTAGTTTTTTAGAGCTATGTCAGAAGAATGAATTATAATTCTGATTATATATTTTAAGAGTGAAAATCAATTACCATGAAAAATTGAAATTAAAACCTATTTTGACTTGGAAGGAGAAATTGTCAACTTCATATAATGCTAAACCAGTTTTACAGAAAAATTTAGATTCACTTTTGTAACAGTAAAGGATATCCACATAATTGTGTGTTATACCTCACCGTATAATACATTTTATTAATTGCATGATAATTTATATAAAAGACAGCTAAATTAATGATTATATTTGTAACAATCTTTATTTGCAAATATTCATCTTGTAATTATCTTCACAGAAAAATAAATTCAGGGCATAACTCAATAAAATATGTACTTTCTTAGCAATTATAATATTGTGGTTTGTATCCCAAGCACTAAAAAACTGGGTGTGATATCATGTTTGTCTACAGTCCCAAACCTTTGGATATCATCATTGCAACCACTTAAATTTGATTCCAGCTTCACATAAATGTCAAAAATAAAATATATCAATTAAGTACTTTTTGCCATATCTAATTCTTCAAGAATGCTGTAAAATTAAAAACAATGAACCCTAAACTATATAGAATGTTGTGAGACTTTAAATTATTCAGGATTATTAATTACCAGTGTACATAGAAATAAGTTACATTTTTACTTCCTGTTTTAGAGTTGTAAAAAAAGTAATAAGGGATCACCTTGAAAATCAGTTTAAAATTAAACATTGGAATACCATAGATTTCAATCAAGGTACTTATAAATACTCCTAGGAACTGTAATATAGACTCACCTAAATATATATTTGTAAATTTATTACCTTATAAAGTGAAAATATTTAATCAACCAGGAGGTAAATATATGCATTCACAGAAATAATTTGATAGTGTTCACATGAAAATAGCATGCATGATAGTTTTAAATAGAATCAACTGGTATATCTAAGAATAAAAAATCAAGTAGTTAAAATAAAGTTTTCCTATATGTAAAATAAAATTATCTAATTTTATTTAATTCATGTTTATAAATCATTTAATTCCTAAAAGACCAAAGGTTGAATATGTTCTTATTACATAGGCAAAAATCAACATAATTTGAAAAATATATAATAAACTATACACAATTTTTTGAAATAGAAATAAGTAAGTATATTATAAAGTACCTTAGGAATCTTCGAAGAGAATGGCTTCTTAATATAATGGTGCATTAGAGTGTTATAAATATTCCCATCTATTATCTTTTGTAGGGCTAGATTTGTAATAAGATATTGTGTAAATGTATTCTTATCCTGCAATGTCTGGGTTTCTCCACCTATGATAATTGAAAGTTTTTCTGGGTATAGAAGCCTGGGCTGATATTTGTGTTTGCTTGGGGTCTGAAAAACATCTGCCCATAATTGCTTTTGTGGTCTTTGTTGAAAAGACTAGTGTAGGTCTGCCTTGATATGTTATGTGACCTTTTTTCCCCTTATTGCTTTTAATATTCTTTGTTTTAGGCATTTAGAGTTTTGACTACTAAGTGACAGGAAGAATTTCTTTTCTTGTTCAGTCTATTTGTTCTGTAGGCTTCTTATATGTTCATGTTAATCTTGTTTTAGGTTAGGAAAATTATCTCCCATAATTTCAATGAAGATATTTATAGGTTCTTTAATATCTTCTGCCTCTAAAATTATTTCTTTTTTCTCTTGTAATTTATTAGAGATGCTTGTATCTATGATTCCTGATCTCTTTTCTTAGTATTGTATCTCTAGAGCTCTATGCAATTGTGATTTGTTTATTGTTTCTATTTCCATTTTTAAATCTTGAATGGTTTTGTCCATTTCCTTATTTTGTTTAGTAGTGTTTTCCTGTATTTCTTTAAAGGAGTTATTCATGTTCTTCCTCAGGTCCTCTATCATCACCATGAGAAATCGTTTTAAGTCCAGATCTTGTTTTTTTGGTATAATGGGATATCCATAACTAGCTGTTGTGGGAGAACTGTGTTCTGATGATACCATGTTTATTTTGCTTATGTCCTTGAGTTTCTCTCTTGCCATCTGGTTGTCACTAGCCTACATGCCCTAGCTGTCTCTGACTGGAGCCTCTTCTTCTTGAGATCCTGATTGTGTTGGGACTCATCAAAATCCAGGTGTCTCTGTGATCCTGTGATCCTGGGATCCCGAGTGTGTCAGAGCTTCTGGGAATCAAGTCCCCTCTGAGATACTGGAGTCTCAGTGCGAACAAACTCCTGATGTACTTGAGTATGTCAGTACTCCAGTGCTCCTCGGTGTGTTCAAACGCCTTGGAGTCTAGCTTTCTATGTGATCCTGGACCTGTTAGCACATCTGCATTCCTGTGATCCTGAGCATATTAAAGCATCTGGGTGATGGGTTTTCTCTGGGTGTTATGAGATTGGAAAGAATATCCAAGGGCTGAGAAACATTTAAAAAATGTTCAATATCCTTAGTCATCAGGGAAATGCAAATCAATACAACCCTGAGATTCGACCTCACTCTGGTCAGAATGTCTAAGACAAAAAACTCAGGTGACAGCAGATTCTGGAGAGAATGTAGAGAAATAGGAATACTCCTCCATTGTGGGTGGGATTGCAAGCTGGCAAGAAAACTCTGGTAATCAGTCTGATGGTTCCTCAAAAAATTGGACATAGTACCTGAGGTACCAGATATACCACTCCTGGACATATACCCTAAAGATGCTCCAACATATAACAGAGACACATGTTCCAGTATGTTCATAGCAGCCTGGTTTATAATAGCCAGAAGCTAGAAAGAACCCAGATGTCCTTCAACAAATAATGGATATAGAAATTGTGGTATATTTACATAATGGAGTATTGCTGAGGTATTAAAAATGATGACTTTATGAAATTCTTAGCCAAATGGATAAAACTAGAAAATATCATCCAGAGTGAGGCAAACATCTCACAAAAGAACACACATAGTATGCACTCACTAATAGGTTAATATTATCGCAAAAGCTATGATTACCCAAAATACTATCAACAGACCTCATGAAGCTCAAGAAGTTGGAAGATCAATGAGGGGATGCTTCAGTCCTTCTTAAAAAAGGGAACAAAATTTTCACAGGAAAGAAAAAGTTTGGAGTAGAGACTGAGGGAAAAGCCATCCAGAGAATGTAGAGATTCATCTCATACAATCACACCAAACCTAGACAATATTGTGGATGCCAAGAAGTACATGCTTACAGGTTCCTGCAAGGCTCTGCCAGAGCCTGAGAAACACATATTTTGATGCCCTCAATCAAATTTTAGACTGATAATGGGGACCCCAATGAAGAAGTTAAAAAAAAAAAGGATTGAAGGAATTGAAGGAGTTTGCAACCCCATAGGAAGAACAATAATATCAACCAACCAGATCTCCCAGTGCTTCCAGAGACTAAACCATCAACCAGAGAGTACACATGGAGGGACCCATGGTTCCAGCAACCTATGTAGGAGAGAGTGGCATTGTCAGGTATCAAGGAGAAGAGAGGTCCTTGGTCCTGTGAAAATTCAATATCCTAGTGTAAGGGAAACCCAGGTCAGGAAGATGGGAGGGAGTGGGTAGGTGGAACAACATTCTCATAGAGGTAAGTGGATGGAGGATAGGATAGGGCGATTCCAGAAGGGAAAATAAAAAAGTGAATAACATTTGAAATGTAAGTAAAGAAAATGTCCAATAAAAAGATTAAAAAATATTTCAAAATGTTTATATATGTAAAACATTTTATACTAACATAAAGTAAAATATTTATTTTCACTCTAACAAGTTTGCTATTTTCCTTTAATTTTACTAAAACTTAGGTTTTAGTAAGGTAAATATATAGAGGAACTATCAATTATACAATATCAAAGCCTTTTGAATATAGTCATTAATATTTTTCTTACAACAAGAAATTGCTTACACCATGCTGATACAGTTTAACAGCACACTAATGTGGTTCATGGGAGAGACTTCTAACTTTGGTAGAGCCAAGGCCATATGCTGCTTATGGGAGGCATTAGGTAAACTGAAATCAAAGGGTATACAATGAGTAAATGCTAACATGTTTAGAAAAATGTTGCAAGAGTATTAATTGTAAATAAAATTATCAATTATAATTGGATCCCATTGAGACCTTGAGTTGAAATATGAGAATTTATGGAATAAGTAAGAAATGAGGTAGAGAGAGTGATTGGGAGAGGGAGCACCTTCATGGAAACAAGTTGAGGGGGAGGAGGGAGGAGACAGGTATAACATTTGAAATGCACATACAGAAAATATCCAATACAATTTTCAAAATTAAAAAGAAAGTTCTAGAGGAAGGACTGAAGGCTACCTCACCTGGGGTTCTACCCCATATGCAGCCACCAAACCAAAGCACTAATGCTGATGCCAAGAAATCTGTACTGGCAAGAACCAGATAGAGATGCCTCCTCAGGGGCTCTGCCAGAGTCATACAGATATAGCTGAGCATGCTTGCAGCTAACCATCAGACTGAATACAAGGACCCCAGTGAAGGTGCTAAAGAAAAGACTCAAGGAGCTGAAAGAGGTAGCAACCTCATAGGAAGAACAACATTATCAACCAAACAAACCCTTCACAACTCCCACAGACTAAAACAGCAAACACTGCACAGACATTGAGAGACCTATTGCTTCAGTTGCATATGTAGCTGAAGATATCAGTGTCTGTCTACAATCTGATAAGAATCATTTGGTCCAGGGAGGGCATGTTTTTCCAATGTAGTGGAATGCCAAGGGTGGAGAGTGTGATTAGGAGGGAGTGCATATCTCAAAGACAAGTGGAGGGAGAGGGGGATGGGAGCAAAGTGGGAGAAGGAGATTGCCTTTCAAATGTAAACACAGAGAGTATCAAAGAAAACAGAAAAGAAAAGGAAAGAAAAGAGAATGACCAGCATTAGACATCAAATATGACAAGAAACATTACTCTATCAAGAATAAAAATTAGAGGGTATTTTTATTTTGATAATGTGAATAGGAATATTTCTTCAATAAAAGATTTACAATATCAGTCATGAATATGCAAGTAACAAGTAACAGAAAAACAAAAATAGTTCACTGTCTTGATATATTATTTTGTTGTTTTGAAAGATGCCAAGCTAAAGTAGGCCACACGCTAAGAAACATTAGGCTTTTTAAAATAGAAACCACTGCAATATAAATCAGAAGATAGTGATGGGAATATAAGGCATATCAGAATCTGTTGTAGAGTTTTGATGAGGAATTTTGCTTATTAGTTTATTAAATGTTTATAACCAAAATCATGTTATTGACTACTGACCCTCAAAACGTTGAAATTAATATTAAGATATATTTACTGTATTTTTAACTATTGATGAAAAACAAACTGTCCTCAGGATTATAGCTGTTAAAATTGGAATGAAAATGATGGAAATAGAACATATTATCTTGAGTGAGGTAATAGACTCAAAATGATATGCACAATGTGTAATCACGGATAAGTGGATATTAGCCAAAATAGTACAGAATTCCCAGGATATAATTCACAGAACTCAAGAAGGCTAGCAAGCTGAAGGTTCCAAGTAAGGATGCTTCAATCCCAGTTGGAAGTGAGAAGAAAGCAATTACAGGAACAGAGTAACAGATGTAGGGATCTGGGTGAGAAAGGTGACAGAGAGAAGAGGGGAATATGATCAGGTATTTGGGGAGGGGGAGAATAGGACTGAAGCCCTGAAGTCCAGAAAAAAGAATGCAGACAGGTACCCTTAGGAGGTAGGAAGTAAGGGGGACCCTCTAGAATGTACCCGAGACCTGGAACGTAAGAGATTCTCAGGACTCAAAGAGAGAGATCTAAGATGAACTGCCTTAGAATGGCCGGAGGGAAATTGTAGGGTCTACCTCCAATAGAAAGAGAAGGCATCAAGTGGAAGGATGGGGTTGGCATCCCACAGTCAAAACCTCTGACCCAGAATTGTTTCTGTCTGAAAGAACTACAGGAACAAAAATGGAAAAGAGCCAAAGGTAAAGGAGGTCCAGTGACAGGCCCAAATTGGAATCCAGTTCAGGGGGAGGCCCCAAGACCTGACACTATTACTGATGCTATGGTGTGCTTACAAACAGGGGCCTATCATGACTGTCCTCTGAAAGGCCGAACAAGCATCTGAAATAGTCAGGTGCAGATATCCACAGCCAACCAATAGACAGAACATGCTGACCCCTAGTGAATTAGAGAAAATATGGAAGAAGCTAAGGAAATGGGGACTCCAGAAGAACAGCAGTCTCTACCAATTTGAACACCCACACACAAAAGATCTCTCAGACTCTCGTCACCAACCATGCAGCATACACCACCTGATATGAGGCCCCCAACACACATACAGCAGACGACTGCCGGGCTTGGACTCAGTCAGAGAAAATGCACCTAATCCTCAAGAGACTGGGGTCTCCATGGAGCAGGAAGTTTGTTGTTGGGGTTGAGGGAGACATCCTCTTGAAAACAGGGGTTGGGGATAGTGTGTGATGTAAAATAGTCTGAGGGTGGACCTGGATGGGAATAAAGTCTAAAATGTAAAAAAGTAAAATAAATTAAAGAATAATTTTTAAAGGAATGAAGAACAATATAAAACAAAAAAAAAAAAAAAAACTGTAGTTGGGGATGGAAGAGATAACTGATTGATCTTCCACAGATCTGAATACAATTTTCATTTCAGAATTAGCATATTGGCACACAAGTCTCTGTGACTCCAGTCTTAGGAGATCCAAGAATACCAAGCACACATATGAGCACAAGTGCACATGCAATGTAAAAGATTTAAAGAATTTTTAAAAAGTTAAAAATTATATACCTAACTGAACGTCATTAGGTAAACTAAACACAATTCTAAAAAGCAAGATTGCATACAACAATATTTATAGATAGTATGCAATAATATCTTATCTGTTATAATAATTTGTCTTACTTTTTATTTAAATTGCAATAAAGCTCCAATTATACAAACAAATTTTATAAAAATCAAAAATACTCTAAAAACCCCTTTAAGAATTTAGTTCTCTAACACAACACTTAAGTCAATTAATTGTTTGATGTACCAACATATTTTATATTGGGTAGTGTTTATTTTGTTAAAGTTATCATTTTGTTCCAATAATAACTCAATAACCAGAGCATCATTTGGGATTGTTTTAGGTTAAATAATAATGGGCCCAGCACTCAGAGTTAATTTATTATGAGTAGATTGTTATTGTACTGGAATTCATTGTCTGAATATAAATCCGATCCAGTCATGCATATCCTTAGCACATTCTTCTAATTACTCAAATTTATAGGAAAAAAAGAAACACAAATCATGTTCATGCACATTGTACAGTGATTTCTTCCTGGATACTGTCTTGTTGGTTTGATCAATTTTAAAATGGGTATTTGAAGTGAAACACACACACAAAATTATACAGTGTACTAGATAGGCATCACACCTATCTAAGCATGGAAAAGTCATGCTCACTTAGAAAATCTCTCCTTAGCCTTTGAAACTGTGCTACCAACTTATTAGAAACATTTTCACAATCATGTTCCTTTTGCTATTGTTTGTACTTTCTGTTCAATTTTTATGATTTCATATAAAATATAGATATTTGATAGATACTTCTATCATAAAATTAATTTAAAATATGTCTTGAATGTATTTTCATAAGTATTATATCCATTTGATTTAGGATGGTGTATGTATAAAATAAACTACCATAATTCTGATGTTTTACATTTCTGGATTACTTGTATGTTTTCCTCATGAATAAATTTGGATGGGCTGTTTGAAAGTCTCTAAACCAAATTATTTGAATCTTGACAGAGTGCTGTAACTTTCAGGAATCTCTCATTATATCTACACTGAGGCTTAAATAAAAGCTGCACTGATATTGATTTTAATTAGATGGTAATTTGGTACGATATTTACTCAGAGAATTAACAGTAGTAGGTTTACCCTGGAGCCTAGATTAATGGAGGTTGCATTCCCCATTACAGAAGCATATTTGTTGAGTGAATGAAAGTTTAACAGAAACTCACAACTGATCAAACTGCACAGCATGCATAGTTGTGTGTGGTCAGTCATAAATATGAGATTGGGCTCAAACTTTTCTTAAGATTCCTTATAAAAGGGTAAGGGAGGCAAAAAGATTTTAAGAGTCTTATTTCCAGGTTGATTGGGACTTGTCTAGATATGATATGACCATCTATCTTGTAGTGTTCTTTTTTTTTTGCAGAAAGACTAGAAATATATAAAAATATATTAAAAAATTTCAGCTTGAGTTGGGGAGCAGAACAAGTTCCATATCTAGTTGAGAGCCATTAGCAACTGATGCTTAAGTCATTTTCGGATTCTGAGTCATTTCTCTTTAGAGATGAGAACCTGACAAGTTGACTGTGCTCTAGTAGATGACTTCACTCATAGTTATTCGTGCAGCAAGAATAAAGGCCAGGAAGTTGAGAGCAGTAGCATGGCAATTTTACAAAGTTGCAAGATTTGTGGATGATAAAGTTAACCATCTGAGATCATGATGCTTTATGATATCCAGCCTTCTTCAGCTTTTAGTGAAGGGTATATAAATCACCATGCACTGGACTACAGTGCTTTCATATTTTACATAATGGGTGACAACAATTTTAGGGGCTAGAGGCATTGCCACAGTGCTTTATTCCCCAGAGAACAACATGCATGTGGCAACTCACAACATTTTAGAACTCAACTTATAGGGAATATTACAGCCTTTATGGTCTTTATAGGTAGCTGCTATGCTCATAGTGTACAGATAGATATGCAGTAAAATTACCCATTCACATGAAATAATAAAAGAAAACTTATAAAGACAAAAGAATGTTATTTTCATATACAATTCAGTAAATTTTAATTTTTTATTCTAAAATTTTATGTCATGTATTTTTATTATAATATTGGACTTTAATTAAGTCTTAATAAAGTTCAATACAATTCAATTTTGTTACAAATTATATTATTCATTGTATATTTGGACATGCTATAGCCATCTCTTAAATAGATTGCAAGTTTACATAACATCAGTGGTCATAGTCATGTTCTTTCTTTGTTCATACATTCATTAATTAAACATTTTATTTAGGGGCTAATGTGATGACTGAGCTGATAAAAGTGCTTGTGTCTAAATCTGATGATAAAAGTTCGGTCTCTAGAACTGACATGCTGGAAGAAGAAAACTCTTAAAAGTTATCTTCTGACTTCCAAGCACTGTGATTTCCAACCTGCTCATGTTTATATAAAACCAAAAAATAAATAAATAAATAAAATTGATAAACTCATCTACAACTTAATATACAAACTGGGTAAGTTATTTTGCATGTTAGTTAAATTATTAGAGAATTATAATTAAAATTAAACAGGAATAGATATCTAGTCCATCACACTTGTTACTAATATCAGATTACTCTTAGAAATTGGCGTATCAGTGTAGGCTTTTTGAGTTGCAATTAATCTGTAACAGATATTTTTCCTAGCTTGTTATTATAAAGGACATGTATAATTCAATATTTCTTTATTCAGAACTCTTATTCCATTTTTGATTGAACGACTTTACTTAAAAAAAAACAAAGATAAATGTGCAGATTTTCAGCATTTTTCATAAAAGTATATGAATACACTTTTGTCATTATTTTGTTTTTTAAAGGTTTGATACTGTGCATTAAGATATTACCAGTTACAATGAGCATAAAATACATGTCAAACAAGATGTATCCTGGAATTAGTAGAAGTTTTCTTGGTGTGCAAAGATTAAGCATAATGGTTTTTCATTATTTTTTTTTAATTTTTTTTTTTTTTTTTGGTTTTTCTTGAACTTCATATAGTCTGTGAGTTGTTTCTGGAGTGTTCACAGCTTTCTTGGGTTAGTATCCAATTATCAGTGACTACATATTATAACTGTTCTTTTGTGACTGGGTTATCTCACTCAGGATGATATTCTCTAGATACATCCATTTTCTTAAGAATTTTATAAAGTCATTGTTTCTGATAGCTGAATAGTACTCCATTGTGTAAATATATCACAGTTTTGTATCCATTCATCTACTGAAGAACATCTGGGTTCTTTCCAGCTTCTGGCTATTGTAAATAGGGCTGCTATGAACATTGTGGTGCATGTGTCTTTGTTGTATGTTAGAACTTCCATGGGGTATATGCACAGAAGTGGAATAAATGGATTTTCAGTCCAATTTTCTGAGGAATCACCAGACTGATTTCCAGAGTGGTTGTACCAGTTTACAACCCCACCAACAGTGGAGAAGTGTTCCTCTTGCTCTGCATCCTCACCAGCATAGGCTGTCATCTGAATTTTTGATCTTAGCCATTCTAACTGGTGTGAGGAGGAATCTCAGTGTTGTTTTGATTGGCATGTCCCTGATGGCTAATGATGTTGAGCATTTCCTTAGATACTTCTCAGACATTTGATATTCCTCAATTGAGACCTTGTTGTTTAGCTCTGTACCTCATTTTTTAATAGGGTTGTTTGATTCTCTAGTGTCTAGCTTCCTGAATTCTTTGTATACCTTGGATATTAGGCCTCTATCTGAAGTGGGGTTGATAAACATCTTTTCCCAATCAGTTGGCTAGCTTTTTGTTTTTCTGATAGTGTTCTTAGCATTACAAAAACTTTGCAATCTCATTAAGTCTCATTTGTTCATATTTGACCTTAGAGCAGGAGCCATTGTTTTCTGTTCAGGAAATTTTCACATGTGCCTAGTGATCAAAGGTTTTCCTTACTTCCACTTCTAATAGTTTCAGGGTACCTAGTTTAATGTGGAGATCTTTGATTCACTTTTTTTTTTGATTGCACTTGAACTTTGTACAAGGTGATAAAAAAGGGTCTTTTTTCATTCTTCTGCATGCTGAGTGCCAGTTGGACCAACACCATTTGTTGAAGAGGCTGTCTTATTTCCATTTAATGTTTACGGCTCCTTTGTCAAAAATCAAGTGACCATTTATGTGAGGGCACATTTCTGGATCTTCTATTCTATTCCATGGATCCACGTGCCTATCTCTATACCAGTACCATGCAGTTTTTAGCACAATTTCCTTGTAATATAGCTTGAGAACAGGGATGGTGGTCCCTGCAGATGTTTTATTCTTGTTGAGGACATATTTAGCAATTCTAGGTCTTTTTTATTCTGGATGAAATTGCACATTACTCTTTCCAATCTATGAAGAAATGAGTTGAAATTTTGATGGGGATTGCATTGAATCTGTAGATTGCTTTTGGTAAAATGGCCATTTTTAAAAATGTTGATTCATCCAATCCATGAGCATGGGAGATCTTTCCATTTTCTGAGATTTTCCTCAATTTCCTTCTTTAGTGATTTGAAGTTCTTCTCATACAGACCGTTCAATTGCTTAGAGTCAAACCAAGGTATTTCATATTGTTTGTGACTATTGTGAAGGGTATCTTTTCTCTAATGTCTTTCTCCGCATAATTGTCCTTTGACTTTAGGAAGGTTATTGATTTGTTTGAGTTAATATTATATCCAGACACTTTGGTGAACTTATTTATAAGCTGTAGAATTTATCTGGTGGAATTTTAGGGGTCACTTTTGTACACTATCATGTCTTCTGCAACAGTGATGTTTCTACTTCTTACTTTTCAATTTGTATCCCTTTGATTTACTTTTGCTGTCTAATTGCTCTGGCCAGGACCTCCAGTACTATGTTCAATTGCTGGGAAAGAGTGGGCAGCCTTGTCTAGTCCCTGATTTTAGTGGGATTGCTTCAAGTATCTCACCATTAAGTTTGATGTTGGCTGTTGGTTTGCTGTATATTTCTTTTATTATGTTTAGGTATGGGCCTCAAATTTCTGTATTTTCCACGACTTTTTTCATAAAGTGGTGTTGAATTTTGTCAAATGCTTTCTCAGCATCCAGTGAGATGACCATGTGGTGTTTTCTTTGAGTTTATTTATATGGTGGATTACATGGATGGATTTCCATACATTAAACGATCCCTGCATGCCAGGGATGAAGCCTACTTGATCATGCTGAATGATTGTTTTGATGTGTTCTTGGATTCGGTTTGCAAGGATTTTGTTGAGTATTTTTGCATCAGTGTTCATAAGTGAGATTGGTCTGAAGTTCTCTTTCCTTGTGGGTTCTTTGTGTGGTTTAGGAGTGAGGGTTATTGTGGTCTTTAAAAATGAGTTAGGTAGAGTTTCATCTGGCTCTATTTTGTGAAATAGTTTGGAGAGTATTGATATTCGGTTGTCAATAAGTGTCTGATAGAATTCTGCACTGAACCAATGTGGTCCTGGCCTTTTTTTGTTTGGGAGTCTTTTGATGACTGCTTCTATTTCTTTAGATGTTATGGGATTATTTAGATGGTTTACATGGTCGTGGTTCAACTTTAGTATTTGGTATCTGTCTAGGAATTCATCCATTTCCTCCAGATTTTCCAGCTTTTGTTGTAGTATCTGATAATTTCTTAAATTTTCTCAATTTCAGTTGTTATGTCTCCAATTTCATTTCTGATTTTGTTAATTTGGATACTCTCCCTTTGACCTCTACTTATTCTAGCTAAGGGTTTATCAATCTTGTTAATTTTCTCAAAGAACCAGCTTTTGGTTTTGTTGATTCTTTGAATGGTTCTTTTCCTTTCTATTTGGTCAATTTCTGCTCTGAGTTTGATTATTTCTTGCTGTCTACTCCTCTTGGGTGTATCTCCTCCCTTTTGTTCTAGAGCTTTCAACTGTTTTGTCAAGTTGCTTGTGTATGCTCCCTCTAGTTTTTTTTTTTTTTTTTTTTTTTTTTTTTTTAGAAGCACTCAGAGCTATTAGTTTTCCTCTCAGTATTGCTTTCATTGCATTCCATAAGTTTGGCTATGTTGTGTTTTTGTTTTCATTAAATTCTAGAAAATCCTTTCATACTACTCTATAGATTTATTTATTTTTTCACAGAATGATTTCCAGTTAAACACTTTAAGGAGATAAGAACTTGTTCATCTTTTTTCTGCACCTCTCAGATGGTCTTCTGTGCCATCACACATGGCACAATCTGAGGCTGCTTCTATCTATGCTGTAAAAAGTTATTAATATTACAATGATCTGCAATACTAAATAACTTCTACACATAACAACAAAAACAAAAGATTAATCCTAATTCAGATTACTATATATACCATGAATGGTGTTTCTATTTTAACTAAAAGTCTCTGTCACAGAGTATGATTATACTTTCTTACATTTAAAAATTGCAAGAACTGTACTATCTTATTTTTCTCTCTTTAATGTTTGAGAAAAAATTGAACTATTCATAATTTATAAAACCTTAGTTTTAGAAGAAATTTGTGTTCCTGAATAAATGCTTAACACTATATATATATGCTTAGTTCCATGCCTGGAACCATTGAAGTGGGAAGTATACTCCCCAGAATTTTTCTTGGACCTCCCCATGCAAACAGAGGTGTGAGAATATTGTTTGTCTCTCACATTTACAGAAACACGATAATAAATAAAACTAAAAATCTCTATATTTAGCTGATGAGATAGTTCAGTGGAAATTCTTGCCTAGTAAGCCAAGTGACCTCAGTCCCCTGTTCAAAGCCTATGTAAAGATGGAGAAGTTTAACTGACACTTGGAAATTGTCTTCTGACCTCACCATACAAATATTTGCAGTTATTCATGCACACACACACACACACACACACACACACACACACACACACAGAGAGAGAGAGAGAGAGAGAGAGAGAGAGAGAGAGAGAGAGAGAGAGAGAGAGAGAGCAGATGTCACGTGAGTATGTTGGCAAAAGCTATTCGCTGCCTTTACAAAAAGACACACTAAAATACATTTCTTCCAAACAAAAATACAGATATGCACAGATATGCACATATACTTAACACATACATGTACATATCATTAAACTATGTCATACTTATGTCTAATTCCTCCATTTTGTCAGCTCATATATTTCCTTTAAACTTCTGTGAAATATTTAAAGTTTAACTGAAATTTGCAAAAAGAGTAACATAAAACACTATGTTATTTCTCAAGTTATATCAAAATTGACTACAGGATTTTTAGGCATGCCCTAACATTTTCAGGTTTAAATTCTACAAAGAAGAATATTCCTGCCTGTCACTACCATAAATGTAAAGAAGAAAATTAAAGTCCATCTTTCCAAACTGCTACTGTCTGAGTCACAAAGCCATTTGATTCTTTATCACTGGAGCACAAACGCAAGATTCCAAAACTACACAATTTACTTTATGATGAGACGTACATAATATCTATAAATTGGGATGTTATTTATAGTCTTCCCAGACCTCATTTGACTTTGGAATAACTTTTTTATTAATTACACTGTAATTGTTTTATAAAGGTGGCTTGAAATGTACTTGTCAACTACTTCGTCATTATTGTAGTATAATATATACTGTGATATAGCATAATTTAAAACTGTAGTATCTAATCAACTGGCATGCAATATTCCTTTATCAGCCCAGTAGTAATTTGAACATATATTTAAATGTTGATAGAAATCATCTGAATAAAATAGTGTTATCCATTTTTCTCCACTATAGTTCCAAGGTTTTGTTTTATAATTATTCAAAGTCTTATTGATTTCTGTGCTTTGGTCATATATCTAGTTGTTGATGATATGAGATAAAACTAATCACTGTGGCTGAAGTTTTAATTTTTCTATATAAATTGATATGTATATGTAGTATAGGAAAACGCTATATTTTTTCTTTTAATAAGATTTTTTCTCTTATTTGTGCAATGAGAGAAACAATAAATTCCATCTGAAATGTTGATTTTACTGTTCAAATATTCTATTTCTCTAAAGATTTTTTTGGAGTAAATCTATATAAAAAACATTAAAAATATGACCTTATATAGGATTTTAATACAATTAGTATTTAATAAATGTTTTATTCTCTTGAGAGACTAATCTCTCGAATACTCTACATATAATTTCTTACTTTTTCTCTGTCTCTCTGTCTCTGTCTCTCTCTGTCTGTCTGTCTGTCTGACTCTCTCTCTCTCTCTCTCTCTCTCTCTCTCTCTCATTTCTGTATGACACACACAAAACCAGAAATCTTCATTAATGTTAATGTAACTTAATGTATGAATAGGCATCATATATTTTAAAAGCAAGAGCTCTATATCTGTAAATCCAAATAAACATAGCTGCTTTATGAAATTCGTGCCATTTTATGTTTGCTCATATTTGCTCTAACAAAGTAGCACAATATATTCAACTAATTTTCCTTTGTCAGGCAATTTTTAATCAGGCTGCATTATTCTTTTGCACCTAACATATGTCCCAAATCACCTGCATGGCTTATGAATTCTGAAAGAGCATGAAGGATACTTGCTTCTGTCAAAACTGTTACCACTAAGGTTCTCTGCGTTATACAGGACTCTATTTGTATCTTCCAGGGGACACCTGTCATGATTCCCTCAAAAGTGAAAACAAAGTCAAGAGTACTTGTCTGCATTTCATGATTTCTGACTGTATTTTACAGGAAAGAAACAAGAAGATCTGAAAAAAAAAACTGAAGAAGAAATGGGGAAAGGTGACTGTCCGGGTAGAATATTGACCTTTACTCATATTTTTTCTCTTAGGAGAATAGAAGTTATAATTTATGTCTATTAAATATGTATAGCTCACCTTATATCTCCTTGAAATAAAATAGTGAAAGTTGGTACTATTAATATTTTGAAATGATATCAACAAAACTATTAAAGGCATTGTCTTATGCTTTCAGGAGTTTTTCAGTGAATGCTTTATGTAGACGATGAAGACCTTTTGAACACAGAAAGAACTCTCACTACAAAATCTAGTATAAAATATTAAATTCTGCTCAAAGACAACTAGCATAAGATTAATCTGGAAGAATTACTGAATATTATCTGTATTAAGTAATCATATATTTAAAAATGGAAAATTCAGAAAACAGCATTTTCCATTTATAAGTAGGATATAATATATATATATATTTTTAAGTAAACTATTATTTATAATAAAATTTAAAGTATTATATTACATGGGAAATTTTGTCAAAGCTGTTTGCCCTTTGAGAGTAAATTTGGTAATCCTTGAATTGCAAAACATCAATACAGGCTTGTTGTATGTTGCTAGTCAGTATGTTTCTTGTAAATTTCAGTGATTTGTTGATGAATCTGAGAACTCTTTTATAAAATTGAGTTCAAAAAGTAGGAGGGCACTGTAGGTCCATATAAATTATGATTGATCCCAGTTTAATTTTTCTGCTATTAAATATGGATGGGAAAATGGGCCTTAGCATTTTATGAGGTTACAACATGTCAGTTCTTGAATAATTACTATGAATAAATATTCTTTTCACAGAATCTTAATCATTTTACTTTTTACTGCAAAGACAGGGCTTTGGTAATACATAAGGACTTATCAACATTCTCCCATTGTTAAAAATAATTTACAGTTTCCTTTTAAATGAAAATATAAATTTTATATCTTTGTAATATTAAAAATTAAACTTTCTTCTACCATTTTACAATGAATTTTTATAGTGCTTTTATAATAAATAAAATTCAATATGATCTACACAATAGATAAGACAATAATGTGATGGTATTACTCTGTCATGTTCATGTGAAATGAATGTTATATTAAAAGTAGTAGTCCTGTGCTGAAATTGGTGTGTGGGGAGGTAGTGTGAATGTGATGATCTAGTACAAAAAAAAAAAAAAAAAAAACAATTCTACCACACTAAAACTGAAAACTATTATTATTGTTATTATTATTATTATTATTATTATTATTATATATAATATTTTGACCACAGTTTCCTCTCAATCTCCTCTGATCCCCATAAAAGGTATTTCAGATGCAGAATCATCTGCTATGCCAACTGTTATAGAAAAATTCTAAAACCTAATTTTATGATATTTTATATTTCAAGTAGGTATTATAGAAAATTAGTTTTTCTCTCTTGATAAATTGTCTATAAGTCTTCTTTATCAACAATTTTACACTATTAATTTTTTCTTAATTATATTTGCCTTTTCCTCTTTTTTATTTTAGATGGTTTTTATACAATATGTTCTCATCGTAGATTTCTCCATCCAATATCCTCAAAGATTATATGTACCTTCCATCCCATCTGAATAAACACTCCATTTATTTCCACTGGAAAATTTAAAAAGTATCAATAATAACAACGAGAATGGTAAATACAGTAAAACAAAAACAAAGAACAACAGTGAAGAAAAATTGCAACCCAAAACCCATGAACTTCTCTGTAGATAGAGAGACACATATGCTCGAATGTACAAAACTTCCAAAACCTAAAACCAAAACCTAATAAAACATCAAAATACCTAGAAGATTTTTTTAATTCCCTGTATATACCTCATGAGAAACAGAACTTCCAAAGCTATCAATGAGTTGTTTTTCTCTTGACCACATAGTACTGGTCATGTGGTCTGCCCTTAAGTTTTGATTGCATCTCCATTGAGTCTCCACCAGTGGGAACTGACCTTTCATTTTGAGTGCTAACCGACTGAGTATTTCTCTCAGTGTGAAGATTTCATTTGATGCAGTTTTTGGAGGCTCTGTGCATGCTCTCACAGTCTGTGGGTTTTGTTACCTTAATGTCTTCTATTCTCTCTGGCTTCTGTAACAGTTCTTTCACTTTTTGCCACAGGGTCCCGTAACTCTGAGGGAATGAATTTGATGGGTGATATTTCATTGTATGACTAAGTGTCATGGTCACTCATTCTATATATAATCTACCTGTGTGTTTCTCTATCTCTTCTACTAAAGGTGGGGGTTTCTTTTATGATGATTGAGCAGGAACTTATTCATGGGAATAGAAGAATGACTTTTTGGGTAATTTTATGGCTATGATACTTTATCAGAATAATACAATTTGGTTTTCCCTAGGTGCCTGTGTTACTTGAGCTCCAGCTTTTGACACGAATGTCAGAGATAGGCTCAGTGTCATGGAATGGGCTTTAAATACAACAAAATGTTAGTTGATTATTTCCACAGCTTAGTGCCTCTATTACTACAGTCCAAGTAGGCCACTGTTGTTGATAAAGAATTTTGTCTAAGTTGGTGTTCTTTTACATGGTGCAGCGGATCTTACAGTATGTATAACAAAAGCTATTGTAGGCATACCCTCATGGTTGACAAATTAATATGGAAGAATGAAAAAATCCTGGACTCTGGGTTTTTCAAGAGGACCACTTGTGCTGTCATTTAAAAGGCATTCAAAAACTTTCTGGTATTCCATTGTTCTGGCTTTCATGAAAAGTACCATGTTGTTCCCTTTACAGGTAATTATAGGACTTGATGTAAGATTGCCTGACAAAAATTGGGTTAAATCTATGGACTAATTTGAATGATTTTGGTCAATTTATTTCAGTTTCTTCAGTTTGATTTTTAAGCATGATCAATACTTTTCCATCTGAAAACATTCTTATTTTCTGTTTTTTCTTCAAGAAAAATCCCATTAATTTTATTCCTTAACTAATAACTCTCACCCTAAAAGTTTTATCTTACTGTTACTATACTTTATAAAAAAATTCATTTTATCAACTACTGGAAAGTTACCCTTTAGTACCATCACTGGCTTTTTCTAATTTTCCTTCTAGGCAGTGTTCCAGGGTTAATCTATCTTCACAATTTCCAATAACACATTCATGCATTGGTTCTGGATGGTAGCTCTTGCTGTATGAATTTCAAACTTTGAGCCAAGCTGGACTGGATATGCAGCCTTGAAGGCTGAGACAAGATCACATATTCAATATATACCAATTTGAATTTTAACAGCTCTCAAAAGGGAAACTTCTCTTTTAATGAGTTGTATTTGATTAGGTTCTCATCTTTTTAATTTCTCTAAATAAAAATAATAAGTAATTTTATTTTTTTTCATAAGGTTGAACTTTATTATTCTTTTCCTATTAATTAGCACTAAATTTATCTGTCTATTAACATCCACATTACTATTAAAGAGGCTAGATCTACTGTGATGTTAAACCTTTACAGTATTCTGTAATACTGTCTAATAAGACATTGAATTCTTCATGCTATAGTTTGAATGTCTTCCAGAGATTTAAGAAAGTCATTTAATTTGGACTTCAAAAGTGCTGATATAAGATACAGAACAGATGGTTAGATCATGAAGGGAGACCTTCCATGAGCTGCCATGTCTAGAATTGGTTAGGTGACAACAGAATGAGTTCATTATCTAAAGCTCTGCATCTCTTATTTTCGTTCACATTCCCACCCTTATCTTCTAACTTCCATATTGTGATGGCTTGAATAAAAATGTCCCCCAAAACCTTATATGGAGTGTTACTATCAGGAAGTGTGACCTTGTTAGTGTAGGTCTCCCTTTGTTAGAGAAAGTCCATCAGGAGTAGTTGGGCTCTGAGGTCTCAGAAGCTCAAGCCAGGCCTAGTATCTCACAGTTAATGTTCTTGTGCCTGCCAAAAATTCATAGCTCCTCCTCTGATAACTTTGAAATATAAGCCAGCTCTAATTAATGTTTTGATTTATAAGGATTACTATAGTGATGGTGTCACTTCACAGCAATAAACTCCTAAGAAGTTCTGGGCATAGTGCTACTCCTAAAATATATGACTAAATCTTTTGATAGCTAATATATTTATTTAGACTATAAATTGCTATATTGTGACATATTATTAGACTATCATACAATATACAGGGTATATATTAACAATCCCCATGTACAAATTTATATACAATAATTGTATCCTGGTTATAAATGAATCATGTCCATTTTCTAACATTCTATCAACTTCTTATTATTTCTACTTTTGTTCCTTTTTATGTTTGTATTACCATCTCTTAGCCTGTTCCTTTTGTTTCCCAGGTCTTTTATTATAAATCAGGCTTTAGAAGTCATTCAGAAAATCTTTCTTCTTTCAGAAAATGGTCATTTTATATTATATATTTAGGTTTTTACAGTCTGGATTCTGAATCTAACATCAGAATATTCCATATGCTATACTTCCTCCTCTGCCCCAATCTCCATGAAAAAGCCCACGCCCTCCTACTTCACTCTACCATACCAGCTCATTCTCTAGAGCCACTATACCACTCTTGGGTATATATATATATATACATATCCCAACATATCACAGGGGCACATATTTCACTATGTTCATAGAGGCTTTATTTGTGAAAGCAAGAAGCTGAAAACAATCCAGATATCCAATACCAGAAGAATCAATACAAAAAAATGTAGTTCATTTATGCAATAGGTTAAGAGGTTACTTTTATGTTTTTAATTTTTTGACAGTTGTGTCATTTTTTTTCCTAAAGTATCTTCTACAATTGAGATTCTTTTATGTCTTATATTCTGTTGGTGATGTTTACATGTGGAAATCTTTGATCCACTTGGACTTGAGGTTTTTACAAGGAGATAAAAATAGATGGGTTTGTATTCTTCTGCATGCTAACAACCTGATAAACAAGTACCATTTGTTGAAGATGCAATGTTTTCCACTAAATACTTTTATCTTCATTCTCAAAAATCAAGTGACCATAGTTATGTGGGTTTATTTCTGGGTCTTCAATTCTATTCCATTTATCAACATTCTTGTCTTATGATTTATCTGTAATATAGCTTGAGGTAAGGGATGGTGATTCTCCCAGAAATATTTTTTTTTTATTCTTAAGACTAGTTTTTGCTATCATGTGTTTTTTTTTATTATTCTAAATGAATTTACAAATTGTTCTTTCTAACTTTATAAAGAATTAAGTTGGAATTTTGATGGTGATTGCATTTAATCTGTAGATTGCTTTTGGTAGGATGACTATTTTTATAATATTAATCCTTCCAATTCATGAGCATGGAAAATCTTTCCATCTTCTCAGATCTTGTTCATTTTTTTTCTCAAGGACTTGACATTTTTGTCATACACATTTTCACATCCTTGAAATTTTATTTGTGAGTACTGTGAAGGGTGTCAATTCCCTAATTTCTTTCTCATCCTTTTTATCCATTGAGCAGAAAAAAAGATTGTTTGAGTTAATTTTATATCTATCCACTTTGCTGAAGTTGTTTGTCATGTTTAGAATTTCTCTGGTGGAATTTTTGGGGTCACTTACATATGTTGTTATATCATCTGCATATAGTGATATTTTGACTTCTTCCTTTCCTATTTGTTCTCCTTTGACTTCCTTTTGTTTTCTAATTGTTCTAGCCAGGACTTCCACAACCATATTGAAAAGGTAAGAAGAGAGTGGTCAGCTTTGCCTATTCCCTGATTTTAGGGAAATTGCTTAAAATTACCCACTACTTAGTTTGATGTTGGCTACTGGATTGCTGTATATTGATTTTACTATGTTTAAGTATGGGCCTTGAGTCCCAATACTTTTAAAAAGAAGGGGTGTTGAATTTTGTCCCATAAGATTTCTCAACATCTAGTAAGATCATGTGGTTTTTTTTTTTTGTTGTTATTGTTGAGTTTGAGATTTTTCTATAGTGCATTAATTAGTCTTTCTTCTTCATCTTCTCTTTTTTAAAAAAATAGTTTGGAGAGGATTGTTATTGGATCTTCTAAAAAGGGCTGATAAAATTCTGAACTAAAATCCTTTGTTTCTGAGATTTTGTAATATTTTGTTTTGTTTGGTTGATTGGTTTTGGTTGGGAGAGTTTTGATGACTGCTTTCATTTCTTTAGTGATTAAGATTGATCTGATCCTGATTTAACTCCAGTACCTGGTATCTGTCTAGAAAATTGTCCACTTCCTCTAGATTTTCCAGTTTTCTTGAATATAGGCTTTTGTAGTAGGATCTGAAGAGTTCTTGAATTTCCTCAATTTATGTTATTATGTCCTCCTTTTCATTTCTAATTTTTTATAATTTGGATACTCACTGTTAATCCTCTACTTAGTCTAGCTAAGGGTTTATTAATGTTGTTGATTTTCTCAAGGAAGAAGTTTCTAGTTTTGTTAATTCTTTGTAGAGTTCTTTTTGAGTCTACTTGGTTGATTTCAGCTTTGAGTTTATTTTCTGCCATCTTTTACTTTTGGGTGTATCTGCTTCTTTTTGTTCTAGAGCTTTTAGGTGTGCTGACAAGGTGTTGGTGTATGCTCTCCCCAGTTTCTTTTTGGAGGAACTCAGGGCTATAAATTTTCCTCTTAGCACTGCTTTCATTGTATACTATAAGTTTGTTTATGTTGGGCCTTTGTTTTCATTAAGTTCTAAAAAGTCATTAATTTCTTTCTTTAGTTCTTCCTTTACCAATTATCATTGAGTAAATCATGGTTGTGCTACCATGTGTATGTGGGCTTTTGGTTGTTTTTGCTGTTACTGACGACTAACCTTAGTCCAGTGTCACAGATAGGATACATGGGATTACTTCAATCTTCTTGTATCTGGTGAGGCCTGTTTTGTGACCAATTATGTGGTCAGTATCATAGAAGGTACTGTGAGTTGCAGAGAAGAAGGTATATATATATATATTTGTTTTAGGATGAAATGTATAGATGTTATTTAAATCCATTTGTTTCATAACTGCAGTTAGTTTCACTGTATCTCTGTTCAGTTTCTGCTTTCATGATCTGTCTATTGATGAGAATTGGATGTTTAAGTCACCTGCTATTATTCTGTGTGGTACAATAAAGACTTTCAGAATTAGGAAAGTTCCTTTTATGAATGTGGGTACCCTTGCATTTGGAGCATATATGTTCAGGATTGAAAGTTTATCTTGGTATATTGTATTCTTTGATGAGTAAAAAGTATACTTCCTTATATTTTGATAACTTTTAGTTGAAAATTTATTTCATTCAATATTATAATGGCTACTCCATCTTGTGTCTTGGGCCCATTTGTTTTGTAAAATTTTTCTTAACCTCTTACTCTTTGGTGCTGCCCTTGTCATTGAAATGAGTTTCCTACATTCTGCAAAATGCTGGTTCCTATTTAATTATCCAGTCTGATAGTATATGTCCTTTATTATTGTGAAATTGAGTCACTGATGTTAAGAGACATTAAAGGAAAGTGATAGTAGTTTTCTCTAATTTTTATAGTTAGATGTAGAATTATGTTTGTATGCATTTTTTCTTTTGGGTTTGTTTTCAGATTACGTTCTTGTTTTTCCTAGAGTGTAGTTTCCATCCTTAGGTTGGAGTTTTCTATCTATTGTCTTTAGTAGGGCTGTATTTCTAAACAGATATATGTACATTTGGTTTTGTCCTATCTTGGTTTATTCATCTATGGAAATTGAGAGTTTGCTGGATATAGCAACCTAGGCTGTTATTTGTGTTCTATTAGGGTCTGCGTAATGTCTGTCCAGGATCTTCTAACTTTTATAGACTCTGTTGAGAAATCTGGTGTAATTCAGATCTGTCTTCCTTTATATGTTGTTTGGTCTTTTTTCCTTACTGCTTTTAATTCTCTTTGTTTCGAACATTGGGTGTTTGGACTCTTATGTAATGTGAGAATTTTTTTTTCAGTCAAATCTACTTGGTATTTTGTAGACATATTGCATGTTCAAGGTCCTCACATTATTTAGGTTAGGGAAGTAATCTTCTATAATTGTGTTGAAGATTTTTACTGGTCCTTTAAGTTTGGAATCTTTGCTCTCTTCCATATCTATTATTCTTATATTTGGTTATCTCATTAGGTCCTGGATTTTCTGGCTGTTTTGGTTTAGGATCATTTTTGGTTATTTCACTTTTCTCTGAGTGTTGTATCAGTATTTTCTATGGTATCTTCTGCTCCTGTGATTTTTTTTCTTCATCTCTTTAATCTGTTAGTGATACTTGTTGCCTTTATTACTCCTGATCTCTTTTCTAGGTTTTCTATCTTCAGTGTTGTCTCCCTTTGTGATTTGTTTACTGTTTCTATTTCCATTTTTAGATCCTAAATTGTTTTGTTCAATTTCTTCACCTTTTTGCTTGTGTTTTCCCATAATTTTCGAAGGGCTTCTACTTTTTTACCGTTTTTTTTCCTGTATTTTCTTAAAGGAGATAGTTATTCATGTGTTTTTCAAGGCCCTTCATCATCAACATGAGGTATAATTTTAAGTCAAAAAATTTTTTTTCTGGTGTTATGGGATATTCACTACTTGCTGTGGTGGGAGAGCTAGGTTTTGATGTTGCCAGGCTGTCTTGATTTTGGTGTTTATGTTCTTGCACTTGCCTCTTGCCATCTTATCATTGATGTTAGCCGATTTTGTCTCTGATCGGAGCTTGTCTCTCTTGTGTGCCTGTAGGCTCATGTGCTCAGGAGGGAGAGACCTCCTGGGTGCTCAGCTCTCTGAGGGCAGGCTGGGAGACGTGGGCTGGATCTAGCTCTGGATGCAGATGGTGTCTGGAATGGTTGGGTCCCAGACAGCACTGTGAGACTTGTTCCCTGACATTTTCGGATGGTCTCTTCCCAGATAGTCAGTGTAGAGAAAGTAGGGATTCACCCATGGGCTCAGGAGAGAGATTTTCTTGGGTGATCAGCTCTCAGCATGCAACTGTGAGTTCTGACAGCTGTGGCTGGTCCAAGCTTAATCTTTTAACAAAATGACTTAATTCATTTTCATTTTCAATGTGGCCAAAATGTTTATGTTTCACTAATATATCTAAATTGCTGAAGTATATAATTTATGAATCATAATTTCCAATTTCTGAAGACTCATATATGTGTTTCAACATTTAATATCACAATCTAATGGTTGTCTAAATCTCCTCTCAAATAATATAGGTATTTTACTGAGAGTCTAAGAATTACATCTATGCCTTTCAAGTCATCTAAAGCCTCCACACTACAGAGGTGTGCTTATTGGTTAGGGCTATTAGCTTTACTTCTTCATGGAATTGTCTAATACAATTAAATAATGATGCCTTTTTGTATTCTACACATAACACCTTGGTTTGCTTTCATTTTATAAAGCCTGAGCAAATGCTAAATAATATTTGATGTAAGAATGAAATACCAATCTATTTTTATTTTTATTCTCATTAGTATATCCTTTAGTTACTATTACAAATTGCTAATATTTTAGACAATGACAATCTTTTGAGGAAAGAAAAGATTGTTTTCCAACAATTATCACTTCCACATCTGTTTTTCAGAATTATGACAAATCTCTGTACAATGAATCTAAATGTACTTTAGCCCTATGTACAATTTCTGAACTTGTACAATAAAGGTGACTTTTATAGAACATTTATTAAAATACAATTTTCCATGAAGCAGTTAAAACTTCTAAAAACGTGATTCCAAAGGAAACTTTGTAGTTACCACTACTGTTTCAATACAGCATATCTAATTCCTCACCTAGAATGCAACCGTATAGTTCTCTAAAATGCATGTATATTAGAGGTGATTAAATGTCTTACTGCCAAGTTCTACAAAAAAAAAATGATTCTTTGTACAAGGATTTTAATCCAGAAATATGGCTACTCTGATCACATTCAAAGACCATCTAAGTCTGTGTGATCCGGCTGTAATGTAGATATTCCCTTACTACACATGTTAATCACAAACAATGAAGGTAAATTTAGTCTGTAGAAGGAAACAGCCATATTTATAAATGATGTCTAATTGAGAGTTAAATGTTTGACAGAATAATATATTCTCAGCTATCACTGAAAACAGAGAGGAAAGAGAGGCAACATAAGAGGGAATCACACAGTAGGGAAGAAATAGGAGGTGGTCTTATTGGGATAGTTGAACAGAGAGAGGCTGTAGAGAGATAAAATGTGAACACAGAATGAGGCATAGAAAGAGGAGACAGAAGAACAGATTTCCAAATTTAGTGTGAGGCCAAGCAGAGAAATTTAGTCAGAAACCAAGAGAGAATTCAGATTGGATCAATCAGCTTGGAAAAGAGTTTGAGTCAGAACTACTGAGTATAATCATCCAGCCAAATAACTGAAAGAACTTGGAAGAATGAGCTTATTCAGCAGCAAATCTCAGAAGCTGAAAGCATTCTAGGCATAGATAAGATTGTTCAGAGCTTAGAATCTTGTAGGGTTATAGGCCTACATTATCAGAGTAAGGCAGTGGGTCTCTGAAACAACAATAATATCAGGTTGTCAGACTTCTCCTGTATGAACCTGCTGATCTATTTTAAAGTCCTTGTATTTCTTTTCTTATTTATTTTAAACAGTTAATATTCACCTATTTGTGTTGCTTCATACCCTCATCTTCCACTCAGTCCATATGACCAATTCTTGTCTTTTTTACCTTCTCTTCCCACAGCCTCCTTTCTGCTCTCATGCCATCTGTGTCTTTCTCTGTTTTATAGTTTTTCCAACTCTGCTGTCATTATTTTCATAGAATGCATCCACATTAAAACCCACCTATCCATTGACAAGTAGATATTGCCAGCTATGTCTTGCATATGAGAGAAAACGTAAAGTTTGGTTTTATGAGTCTTTGTTGGTCCAAGCAGGGTAGTTTACAGATTCATCAATTTCTCCTGGAAATGTATCAACAAATGTTCTATTTTATTATAGTTTTACTGAGTCACTTTATATGTCTTATTTATTTCAGTATATGTCTGTTTGCATCCTTATGTGTTTATGTGACTTTCATAAACCTGCAGTAAGATGATTCACAAGAAGCAAGTAGACACGTTGCATCAAAGCTCCAAACTATCCAGTCTCCATACCTTTGGATTCTGATCTTGAGTTTTTTATGTAAGTAATATGTAGGCATAGTAAAATTGAGTGAAAACTTTTCTTGTGTTACCTAGTGCTTAATTGTTTACACAATAAAGCTGTCAAACATTTCTGAAAGAAAATGGTAGACACATATGGATCAGATGTCATTAAAGTGAAATTCATTGTAAAGTTCATGAAGTTAGATTGTATAGATTGAATGAAGAAAACAAGCTCATTGTAGTCATTTCCAGAGGATCCAGTGCCAAAAAAGTCTCCAGCCAAACAATAGACCATAAGTCATCAGGGTAGAAAACATATCATCCATCCCCCTGGTAGGAAAACTGGTACTACATCCCTTACCTTGAGAGAACAATTATGAATACTTAGCATTCCAGGTTTCCACTATAAGTCAGTTCTCATGCAGTGGGTTGTATCCTATTTGGAGTTTGGACAACCATTTCACAGGTGTCAGGTAAGGCCAGCAGAGATGTTAGATACTAACATTGTAACTCATAATATTGGAAACATTATAGTTATGGAGTAACAACAAAAATAAATTTGTGCTAGAGATTCACCACAAAATGTGGAATTGTATTAAATGTTCACAACATTATGAGGAATGAAAATTCCTGGCATAATGCTAATTTTTGAGCACACAGGTGTATACCTTCTACCTATGTGGCTATCTATGTCATAGTTTTAACTCAACTTGACACAAAACCGAGTTATGTTGGTAGAGGGAACCTCAACTGAAAAAAAAAAAAATGACACCAACAGTTGATATGATGAGGACTAAAATGTTGAACTGTGATAATATATTCTATTTAACTAGATATGAGATGTTAGCTCTAGTTAAAAAGAGACCAGAATCAACAAGGTAAACTCTGCTTGGAAGTGTTTCCATGGATTCAGCCAACAGGTGATTTATCCCAGATTCTGCCAAAGTTGTATGTCTTATACTGGCAAATGAATTTGGAAATGTGCACATGTTTTTCAGGTTACACTGGTTTTGAAAGCCTGCGGTGTCAAGGAGAGCAGACATGACCCTATGAAAAGACATTTATTGTAAAGATGCATCCTCAGGATCAGTGAAATATCCAGGAGTACTTAGGTCAGAGAAAAAACTCAGGCTTGGCAATATGCAAGGAGGAGAGGCTATTGAAAATCCTGTTCCTCTACAAGCTCCTTTTGGTCATGTTTTCGCTCAGCGATGGAAACCTTAACACAGAATGTGCAAGTGAGTGTAGTAAGTAATGGAAGCAAGAGTTAGCATATTATTTTGAAGCTTTATTTACAGTCTCTAGTGAACTGTCTGGATGGGAAATGGAGCTGAAATGGGGCTCTCTATAAAAGCTGCATAAGCTCCTAACTACTGGGGTATTCTTTTAGTTCCCCAAGTCACTTAAAATATGTTAGTGAATGTGGACTCACTATGGTTTCCCTTTTTAAAAATTGATTGTGGGGATGAAAAGATGGCTCAGCAGTTTAGAGCACTGACTGCTCTTCCAAAGGTCCTGAGTTCAAATCCCAGCAGCCACGTGGTGGCTCACAACCATCTGTAATGAACTCCAACACACTCTTTTGTGTGTGTCTGAAGACAGCAACAGTGAGCTCACCTGCATAAAATAAATAATTCTTTAAAAAAATGGACTGCATTCTCAAGGGATACTAGATTGTGTTTCAGAAGGTCAAGCACAGGTAATAAAAGAAGACTTGGGAATCTAAGAGCAAACAGTTATACATGAAATAAAACTTAAGAATTTACACCTGAACATGCAAAAGAAAGTTCTCAGTTTGATGTGTTAAGGGAGTAGCAGTAACATTTTTGTACTTTCAAATATGAATTCAACTCTTAATTCACTTCTGAATCTGAAGTGGATTAATTTTCTGAATTATCTTCACTATTTCTATATTAAGATCTCATCAACTACCCTTCATTACTTCATTTGTATGATATTAAATAATGATATAATTTTGAATTTATAGCACCTCAATAAAACAAGAAATGTTTAAAAGAGTGATCTCAATAAACTATATTCATAATGAACAATAAGTGAGCATATTTCACTGTTTCATTTGTATTTTATTAAATGATAAAATTTTGAAATGACATCTCCATTACATTCATATAAGACTGTTACAACTTCAAAAATGGTCATCCTAATACACTACACATAATACACAACAAGTGTACAGACCCATCAGAGTAGACCTATAGGATTCTATTACCTGGAAGCACTTACTCTCTTACATATGCAAAAGAGATAATGTCTAATCAGACATATAATAATGTTTCATCTAGACATATAAGTGACATAAATTAATGAATAAATGTACAAATATTTTATTTATCAAAATTGAATGTTAGTTACAAAATGTAAATATGGTAAATGTATGTATACTATGTGTGTGTTATAGAATATTGTGCTGTGACCAGTAACACTGAGTTGAATTTATGGACTTACACTAAGTTCTCAATTATGTATATCTCCTGAACACATCATGGTGATTTACCTGTCATTGGATATGCACTTTTGTCTTTAGAAGAGCTGTTACTATCAATCTACCAACAAAAGCCCCATTTTCAAGTTCCAAATTAATACAATATTCATAGAACTAAGAGGCAATGCACATTATCCTCCATCTGAATCTCGTTTACCTTTTATATAAATATCTCTACTCATCTATATTTAATATTCTTAGAAAGTAGCATAAAATAGTTACATTACAGGTGCTACTGAAAGAGATTCAATATATTATGCTTTGAAATATATATAAAGCCATATCTACTTATAAAATATTATGAATATGTACAAAACTAGAATTAAGAGAGAGAAATTATACATCTGTCAATTTTACATTTACTTTATGGAAATTTATTGATAGTTTTCAATGTTGTGGAAGAATTAAATAAAAGTAGCATTGTATTTGAACGGTAGAACACAGGTGGATGGAGTACTATGCTCAGAACCCTGTAAGTAAGGGGCAATATTAAAAGTAACACTCTAAAGGCTGTGGAGAGATTTTTCTCATTCACTGACTACACTCATTAAAGACCAGTTACTTGTATATATGTTTTTTTTTATTGGATAATCTCTGTATTTACATTTCAAAAGTTATACCCTTTTCCTCCACTTTAATCCCTCCTCCCCCTCAACTTACTTCCTTCCCTATCAACCTTTCCACCTCAGTGGTTGATGGTGTTGTTCTTTCCATGATGTTGCAAACCCTTTTATCTCCTTCAGTCCTTTAGCTATTTCATTGTGGTCCCCGTGTTCAGTACTATGCTTAGCTGCAAGCATCCTCATATGTATCTCTGACTCTGGAAGAGCCTCTGATGAGTCATCCATATCTGGTTCCCGCCAGTAAACTCTTCTTGGCATCAGCAATAGTGCTTGGATTTGCTGGCTGCACATGAGTGGTTCCCCAGGTGAGGCAGTCTCTGTAGATCTTTTTTCAATACCTGCTACTCTATTTGATCTTATATTTCGTTCCATAAGTGTTTTGTTCTCCCTTCTAAGAAGGACTGAGGCAGCCATATTCTGGCCTTCCTTTTTTTTTTTTTTTTTTTTTTTTTTTTTTTTTTTTTTTTTTGAGCTTCATAAGTTCTGTGAATATTTTCTTAGGTATTACAAGATTTTGGGGCTAGTATCTGCTTATAAGTGAGTACATACCATAAGTGTTCTTTTGTGACTGGGTGACCCCACTCAGGATGATAGCTCCAAGTTCCATCCATTTGTTAAGGAATTCCATTAACTTATTGTTTTTAATAGTTGAGTGGTACTCCATTGTGTATATGTACCACAATTTCTGTATTTATTCCTCTGTTGAAGGACATCTGGGTTTTTTTATGATATGTCAATCAATTCTAGTTTTGAGTTACTTGTTGAGTCATAGATACAAGTTTCCTTGTTTAAATTTCATGCTTACATGGCATTACATTGATTCCAATTCTTTCTTTCTTTTTCTTTTGCCTAGAATACAAAATATTAGCTGAACTAAGAAGCTGCTTCTAGTTCTGTTAACAACCAGGGTTTTATAGCAAATCAATCTTTTTTGCCTTCCAATTTATTAGAAATAAAATATTTTTGCTTCCATATTATGTGGTTCTTTGAAGCACACAGATTCCCTATACTCTGATGAAGTAATCCTTGCTTAGATTCACTGTAGTAGCAAAATAAGAAACCTAGTATATGGTTTCATCATTGAGGGATACTTAATATTCTTCATGTTCTTTTTTTCTCACTTAACAGAAGGGTCATGTTGAAAACAGAGATCTGGAGACAAACATTCCATGATTGTCAATTGTGTGTCTCATTTACTACTCATATTTATTCCGCCATTCATCAATTTACGAAGCATTTATTTATACAGATGTTGCAAAGCTAATTAAAAAGAAACAAAGAAAAAAATATGTGATATGATTTCCAGGTTGTTATATTTTACCAGAATGAGGAACTAAACTAAACTGACAGCAAAAGAATACATGCGCAGTATACTAATTTAAGTGTAGAGAGCAATTGTTTATTTTGTTGAAAATGAGCAATTTTAAAAATAAATGCTACATATCTGTAAAACCCATGTAAAAGCAGAAAGCACTCAGTTTTATAAAACCCTTTGCAAAGTATACAGTCTTTGCTAAAATATTCTAAGATGATGTACTGTGCCTATATTTGATATACTTAGTGATGCTCTAAGATTCTTTTGTAATTTTAAATATTAGAATATATCAATTTTCATTGAGCAATTTTTCATTTTTTAGATATGGCAAAATAATTTTTGGTTGCCTACAATTATTTTCCATGTATGTATGTATGTATGTATGTATGTATGCATGCATGCATGTATGTGTGTATGTATTTACTTATTCACTTTATATCCTAATTGCTGCATCCTTCCTCGTCCCTTTCTCACACAGTCCATTCTCACAAACACCCTTATTGTTCTCCTTCTAGAGGGTGGATGACCCCCACTTGAAAACCACCAGCTCCTTGTCATATAAAATCCCTGGACAGTTAGGCAAATTCTCTCTGGCAATATTCCAGACAAGGTAGCCGAGTGAGAAAAACAGATTCCAAAGACTGGCAAGAGCTTTAGGGACAGCCCTCAATCCTCGAAACAAACTCAATTCAGTGTTTGGCTATGAGACTCTGTATCTGTTTCAGGCAGCTGTAGGGTGGACTCTCTCAGAAAACCGTTATGCTAGGATCATGTCTTCAAACATAACAGAGTATCATTACAAATTTTAGGGATCAGTGTTTGCCCATGGAATGGGTCTCAAGTTTGGATGGCCATTGGTTGGTCATTCCTTCGGTCTCTACTTCATCTTTTTCCCTGTATTTCTTGTAGATTAGACATGTTTTTGGTAACTCTCGGGTATATATTTTTTACTTTACAATATCTTCAGTTCCTTATACTTTACTTTCTGGAACCCAACCTTGGAAACGTATAACATACACCACTATAACAGCCTTTTAAACTAGTCATAATTTACACCCTTGAATCTCCTCTTGCTAGAAATATTTTTTTCAAACAGTACCCAATGAGTTTATATAAAATGTGTACTTGATAAATTATTTTTAAAAAAGATGAATCAAACTTCAGTAAATATTTTCACTTAATCCTCTGCCTTTATATTGTAGCTTCAGTTTAGTAATTTTGTCAGATTTCTGAGTATGTAAATTACTCAGTCTCTAATTCTTGTGAATTCTCTTGGGCTTTTTTCTTTTCTTTTGTTTGCATTGTCCAAATTCCATATAAATGGTTTTGGTTTTATCTCATATTTTTATTTTATTCTGTTTTATTATCTCTTAGAAACTTTTTAAGAAGAGACAGAAAGGAAGTACATCTGGATAGAAATGGACATGGGGTAAAACTGGGAGAAATAGAGGAAGGAAAAATTATTATTAGGGTATATTATATAAGAAAAAAAAACTAGTTTTCATAAAAAGGACGGGAGTATATCTCCCTATTGCTCTTCAAAATCAATACAAACACAATAGAAGCCCCACTTATTTATTGCTTCTCATAATCTTACTTCTTTAGGTTTGACAAGAGTATCAGTTATCAATTGTATGGCAGCCACTTTAACCTCTGCCATGCTCCTACAGCAACTATGTACGTATATGTTCTATATAGATAGTTGTTCTATCTATCTATCTATCTATCTATCTATCTATCTATCTATCTATCTATCATCTATATATATATCATCTATATATGTATCTATCTATCTATCTATCTATCTATCTATCTATCTATCTATCTTTAAACATTCCCATCCCCATACTCCACTTTGCCCTTGGCTAGTTTTTTTCTGAATACTGACTATTAATGTGGTTAGTTTACTTATTTTTTTTTCAAAGCTCAGCACACTTGCAAATCATCTTGTAGATGCCTTTATTTAACTTTACTGCTCATTGAAAAACAAATGACAAGTGGTTCATGGAAAAAAATTAATATTTCTGTAATATCCTTGTTCCTTGCAATCACTGGGGAAAGGAGTAAATAACATTCCTAAGACCAAATAAATACGTTTTGATCAAATTAAAATATTGAAAATGTATGGTGAGTCAACTTGACCTGCCTATTAACTCATTTTATTTGTTAAATATTGTTTAGAGTTTTAAATATGTGTGTGTGTGTATGTGTGTGATTTGTTGCTTCATAAATAAGCCCACAAAGAAAACAGTTCTAACATCAGAAATGGTATTTCATTTTTGGATCAATTATGTGTAACCCTAGCCCAAGAATGCAAATTAAGGTTACTTCAAATTCTAATTTCTAATTTACTAACAATTTCATGAAGTTTTATAACAGAAAAAATCTAGTAATAAGACACTTTTGAAATATCTTGGTGAAAACATCTGGATTACTTGAAAACAGGGATATCTCTGCAGATATGCTGTGGGTGCTATCTGATGTTATTCCTATCTTTTTGATTGGTAGAAGTCAACTGCCCCCAAAGTTAAGACAGTCAAATACTTTTAGTTGGTCTCAGGATTTATAGACAAATAGTAATGAAAAGGTTTATCTTTATGAAGGAACGAATATGTATTTCATTGATTCTTAGAATTGTTCTTTGATGCTTTATTACATACATTTCTATTCTCATGTGCATAATTTGTTTCCACCTAGTGATTTTAAGTTTGTCTTGTCCTTGGTTTTCTATAGGATGACATAGTATCATTTACTTATGTTAGAATTTTGTATGTTAAATTTGTGAGTTAACTGAACATTATATTGATGATTATTGGTTTATCACAGGGATCCTCTCAACAGAATGATAACAAACATAAAATTATGAGTTCTGAAAGCATTTAATAAAACTAATCTAAACACTCTTTTACCAATGTAATGTCTAGATTATCAGGTATTTTAGGGGTAGTTCTTGTTGTGTTGTTTTTATTTTTTGGCCACATATTTGATCATGCAAATGTTTTTATAGCTGCCCAGTATCCATGTCAAATATTGCACCAAACTGCTCACATAACAAAAGAACAAAGTGTAAAAATTGTGAATAATTTCAAACAAGTTATTAGCTTTTTCAGACAATCTTACAGAGAGAAAAATCATGAAATTAATAGTTTTTCCTTCAGTGGTAATCCATATTTAAATATAAATAAGTAGCTAGAGATGTAGCATGGGAACAAAATGGTAAACACTGGGATCTTCAAGACAGTCCTTAAGCCTATACATAAAAAAAAAAAAACAACTCTAAACACATAAGTTTTAGAATATATAATTTCTCAACTATGCAAAAATATAATGATGCAATATGAATTATGAGGTCTTCATAAATTGGCACTATGAACCAACTTGTCCAAAGATTTAAAAGATTCAACGGCAGGCAGTACAAAAGGCAGAGTTCAAGATCAGCCAAGGACAGAGCAAGATTAGGCCTCAGAGGAGGAAATGGTAATTTCGGTGTAGGGTACCACTCATCTAGCTTCTCCTTTGTTTATCAAAGGCAGGAATATCTTTGAATTCTTTTGCAATGTTAAAAGAAAATGTGTGCTTGCTGCCTGCAAACAATCAAAGGGCTGGGGACAGGGGATGCTGATTCATAAAATAAGTAAATGAAGTAAATGACTGAATTGATATGGAAATATAAAACTTGGCTTTTGGACTGAATGGGATGAGCTATCAGAACATAATAGCAATTTTCTGGAAGGAGATGCTGTAAGGAAATGTCTGGAGGGCAAAAACTGCCCTTCAATAATTTTTTCTAATAGGATTTCTGAGTTGGTTGAAAGATTCAGTAGTTTTTCTATCTGCTTTTCCAACTTTTGTCAGAATGTCCATGAGTCCAAAAAGCTTTTACAATTTTATCTGAGAGCTGTCTATAACAGAGCAGACCTCTCTCTCCCCCGTCCCCCCACCCCCTCCCACACACACACAGAGATAGAGAGAGAGAGAGAGAGAGAGAGAGAGAGAGAGAGAGAGAGAGAGAGAGAGAGAGAGAGAGAGAGAGACTACAGCAATGGATATAACTTGCTAGAAAAGTTATTGGTATAGCTCACCAATTCACAGTTGGGTCAAATCGAGATTTTTCTTCTTCTGATACTGTGCACAGCACTTTTCAGAACTATGAGATATGACCGGTAAAAAAGAAGTTTACAGGTCGTGTAATAGGTCATTCAATCATCCAATTTTTCTGAGCTATATAATTTGATTACATGGCCCAAAATAAATGAAGGAATACTGTCCTCTCAGCTTCATTTCAACACACACACTCAGGCATTAACTGCAGAGAAAAGGATATCAATAAAAAGAGGAAGAAAGATGGCGAGGTAGGATTTTTTGCCTAAGTTCTGTCGTCGGTTTTTGAGTTCTTGAGCCCTTGTATAAATACTATGAACATATTTAGAACCTAAGGATTTCAAACTTAAGACACAATACACATCATATCTTAAAGTAAAACAAAACAAAAATAAACTCCTGACCGTACAGAATTAGCTTGTCTCTTCTCAGTTCTCTTAGTCATTGGAAAACAACAGACCCTTGAGACATCTTTATCCTACTATAAAGATAAAAACAGAAAACAAGCTATGATCCAGTAGCATCTTTCTCTTGAAATAACAAATCATTTGCAACATTTTGTTATAATTAAATTCTAACTTTTATTAAACACTTAATGAATAACAACTAACACACTTGGGTGCACTGGAGAAGAAATTTAAAAAAAAAAAACTTGATTATTTAAAAATATATGCAGTTAAATATAGAACAATGTTTGGCAGAATAAATTGATGCATGCTGGTATTATATTCAATTAGTGATAAGCTCCCAGTTAGTGACTGTTGCAATTGTTATTAAAATAAATTCCAAATAGTTTTTCAATGCTTTTACTTATACAGTTTACATTGATAGTAGTATAACATCCTCTTAACATGTATGAACTAAGAGAGACATATGCTGAATTTTCATGATTAACAATTCAAAAATAAATTATTTATTATCATCTATTTCTTTCCTGTGGATAACTACTTTTGCATTTCCAAACCTTTCAAAAGCTGTCCCAAAACAATTCTCTCTGAATTAAAGCATTCTGTCATGGAGAGTCAAGACAGGGTCCTGAGATTTAGAAATATACAAACTTTTCAAGAGTTAAGGTTTATATGATTCACCAGCCAACATAAAACAGTTAGAAGACAAGATTCTTGGACCTGTGGGCCAAAAGTTGTGTTATGATCTTCACTGGGGCAGCTTTGATGTGTTGCCACACAGACAGAGGTAACCTTTTGAGAACTGAAATTGCCTTTGGGTTGTTCATGCTTTTCTAAGGAACCCTTCACTTTCTGTCTATAAACACCCCTGATAATAACACAAGTTCACAAAGCTACAGTGGGCGTATAAGCATTTGTTTGGTCTGTCATCAGCTTTTTAGGGTAAGTAGACATTTGTTCATATTTTCACAGGAAATATAACATTTTAAAAAGCCCTCATTTTTAAAAAAGTAGCCCAGTTGTAAATAATAATATATTAACATACTATAATGCTTGGCTATCTACACTGTTAAATTTTGAGTAATTCTAAGTAGCACTTGAAGAAAGTCAAAGGGAGAAATTCTCTACTCCTACCACCCGTGCAAAAACAATGGCCCAGTGGTCCACACTGCCTTGGCCTAGGGGACTTTCTTGAGTAAACAATTCTCAGGAGAATCATAAAATGTGCTGAATGATAGCCATCTGACCCTCTGGAGAGTCTTAGTTAGGGACTTGACATATATGCTCACTAACCAATAGATTTAAAGGTCAATATGTTTAGCCAATGAATTTAAATTATAACCTTGCTGATGTAACCTGTATTTTTAAAAAGTATAAAAACTATAGTCCAACCCAGTGCAATGGACTAATAAACCTCTTGCTTTTGCATCTGTCCCCGATCTCTCATCTCATTCATGGGAGCCTCAAATAGATAAGACTCAATTTGGTCTTTACACACTAATAAAGCAATTCATAAAAATCATCTACAAGTCTTCACACCAGAGAAACCTCAACAGTTTTATGTTCTATTCTGTGTCTTCTCTAATCAGCCAAGCAAAGCATTTATCCTAATGTATTATATATATATATATATATATATATATATATATATATATATATATATTATTTCAAGGTTTCTTCCTCTTCAAATTTTATAACCACTAAACATACGTATTTCTTACAATTGAGAAGGCATTATCTTTTCTTTTTCCTCCAGTTTCTGGTGAATACTGTGTGTTTGTGAAGCTACATATGTTTATGCCTATGTGTTAGTGTGAATGTCCATGTACATGGGTGCACACTTGTAAACATGGGCTTGAATATTCACTTTTCCTTGACTATTCTCGACAATATTCATTGGGATCGAAGTCTCTCAACTGAAGTCACTGCTCACACGTAAGGCATACCTGGCTAGTCAGCCTTCCCCATGGTGACTCTATCTCTGCCTTTTTTTTCTACTTTATACATGTTTTAAAAATAAATTTAATGGCTTGTTCTTTTCAGGGTTTTTAAAATTTTTTAATTATTATTTTTAGTTCATTCTTTTATATATTACATTCGAAATATGATTTACTCTCACTCTCCTCCTGCTTCTTCCTATCACCCCTTTCCCCTGAATGCATTCCTCCTTCATTTTCCCTTTAGAAAAGAGCAAGTATACCAAACATATCTCACTAACACAGAATAACGATTTACTATAAGCCTAGGAAAACAAACAAATAATATTAACAACAGCACAAACAACAAACCCTCCATATCAAGGCTGGATGGAGAAACCTAATAGGAGAAAAATAATTCCAAGTCTAGCTGAAGGAGTAAGAGAACTCCTTCTTATCATTGGAATATGTACTGGTGTGCTCCCAATACTATTGAACACTTTAGCACATTCTGGTATGCAAACTCTTGTTTACATACTTGTATTAGAGTCACTTTAACTTATAAATTTCTTCCCCAGTTCACCTAGAGGCCTGCATTCTGCCAGAACATTTTAAGTCAATCTCTATCAAACCAGCAAATGAATGAACTGAGCTTTGAATATTTTCATTACTCACCATAGCTAAGCTTCCACATATTATCACTATAAACTCTCTGAACCTGCTCACAGAAATTCATATATAGCTCTGTTGCTTGGGACCATCCCACCCAACTGGCATATTGTGACCTGTTTGTCCTCAGTTTATAGTCAAGCTATATCACATTTGTCTAAAGATGGTTTATTAAGCTATTGCTGTAAGTATATGTTCTATAATTTTAAACATATGACCACAGCAGGTCATGTTTGGCAGTTTAGCTTGGAACAACTAGAAATACTATGCTTAGGGTCTTTGTTGTCACGGGTACAAAAGAGCAGTAATTGAAAGGAGAAAAATATCCAGTTGTGAGGAAATCTAATCTCCTCACATGGGGCACCAATGTTGTTAAAAGATGGCATCCCAGGTTTTGGCACAAAAGTTAGAAAAAAGATGAAGAGAGTGTGTGTGGGGGGGGGGGATATAAACCCTGGAGGTGTGGCAAGGCCTGGAGGTGCGCAGGATGCCTCTTGGGATCCATGTTGGGAATCCATTCCCAGTGAGGGACTGGTCACACAACAGTAAAGTACAAAATAAAGTTTACTCAGGTCATGGGGGAGTTTAGAGAGTAGTAGAGGAAGAGAGAGAGAGAGAGAGAGAGAGAGAGAGAGAGAGAGAGAGAGAGAGAGAGAGAGAGAGAGAGAGAGAAAGAGGGAGGGAGGGAGGGAGGGGGCAGAGGGAGAGAGGGAGGGGGCAGAGGGAGAGAGGGGGAGAGGGAGGGAGGGAGGGGGAGAGGATGGGAGGAAAAGGGAGGGAGAGGGAGAGGCAGAGGGAGAGAGCAGAGAGGGCCAGCTGCCTCTTTTATAATGTCAGGTTACTGGGACTGAGAATGGCTATTGCCAGGTAACTGAGTGGTAGGATATACCTGACTCTTGCTAGGTAACTGAGGGGTGAGGTTTACAGAATCCCAATAGTAATGTTTTTGAAAGTTGTACAATTTCTTGATGTACATGTACATCATTCTTTCTGTATTATTATTTTAATAATATAATCATTTTAGTATGAATTGCCCAGGTAAGAGTCTTTTTTTTTTAAACCATAGTCATGACATGCTATACCAGCTATTCTTGCTTTGGATTCCATCAGAGCTACCTGTCATACTCTATGGTTTAAGGCAGTTTTGTTTTGTGACATATGGAGTATAAGAAGCTAGAAATCCCTTCTAGGTTCTGGGTTATTTAGCACACTTTGGAAGTGGATGAAACTACTAAAACCTTTAGGAGGCTTACAACATACTTCTATCTGTTATATCCTAAAACTAATACTGATGCCATATCTCCTAAGTGACCCATTAGTTACTATCCATTTTGTTTATAGCTACCTCTGTTTTGATTCATTAATTACTTTAACATAATAGCTCATGTGATAGTCTGAAGAATATTTTCGTGTTTAGGTCTCTTACTCATCTAAGAAAAATGAGAACATTATCATATCTCTGAGGAAGTATATAAAAGTATATTAGTTATATTATTTGTTGTTGTTGTTATTGCTGTTGTGATGAAAAAAAGAATCTAGCAGAAATAAGCCAAAAAAAATGAAAGAAAAGAAAAGACCAATTTTCAATGTTCATAATCCATTGGCCCAATATGCTTGAATTGAACGTAAAGTTGCAAAACCACAAAGAAACAGAGAGCTGCTCATTACATGAGGTACAGGGAAAACCAGTAATAAGCAGAATACTTATTATGCCTCTACTTTCAAGGTCTTTATTCCTCCAGCTAATTTCTGCTTCCTAGAGTTTCCTACACTTCCCCAAAATAGCACTACCAGCTGGGTTCTAACACCAAACACATTACCCTCTTCTCTATATAACAAAGTGTTCACTGTGACTCTTTTCAGATGAGTTCATGCTGTTCACAACCCAAACAAATGCAAGTTCTTTTGATTTTAGACAAAAATAGTAACAACACAAACCAAAGTGTACATGTATGGCTGAGTTAATCTGATCTACTGATTACACTTCATTCTGTCTCAGCATCTATAAGCAGCTCCAAGAAAAAAAAAACAGATTAAAGGTCAAAATATTTATTTTGGCACAAAATTTCAGTGTAATGTAATTTGGCCACATGTGTTAGAATGTAACACCATTTGGCAGTACTGTATATTGGCATTGGGGTTATTTACCCCATAACGCAGAGGAGGAAGACTGCAGAAATTTTGTTGTTGTGATGGTGCCGGTGGTAGGTGTTTTAACATGAAGGTCCGACTGTTTTAAGGGCAGACTTATTAATTTTCTAAATATAAATAAAAAATTTCCCCCCTCCCATATTCTCTGTTATGAAATTATCCAAAAACAATGATATTAAATCTCTTTGGGGGAAACTTGGGATATCCTCACTGTGCATTTGCTGCAGAGTTTCCATTATGTTCTCTTGGAATTTTGACCTTTCCTCTGGGTAATCTGTTTGATTCGGTACTGATTCATCTATGAGTGTTTCATAAGCAGTTATGGCTATCTTTTGAAATGTCTTCCTTGGTCATCTACTGTTGATTAACTGAGTCTTTTCTTTTTTATTTGTCTTGATTATTGTGAAGTAATAGCACTTCATGACTACACATTAATCTTATCCTTAAGAAGATCATGTATTACTAACAGATTCCATAGATTTTGTTATACCATTCATGGCTGCCATTGTAATACTGAATCTCATATGATAACTCAGTTTGTAAGGTTTCTGTGCAAACCACCTCTATAACATTTTTTGTCAAAGTGATACTATCTGATCATTTTTGGAAGTGTTGTTTTAAAAAATAAACAAGGCTAATAACACAAGAAATGCTCTTCTTAATAATTTTGCCTTGTAATCATCGGCGTGTATCTTTGTGAAGTGGTAAATTGTTGGTAGCCGTTTGTGCTGCACTCAAAGATGGTGCCAGCTTTCCGCCAATGATTCAGCAAACAGAGCTGTTGTCCAGCCCGAGGGATGTAGTGCTCAAGTATCATGCACATCACAGCCCGCTCTTGGGGCATACTAATAAGATACTGGAGGGCGCACCAATCAGGTAGCGACACAAGTCTCCTGGGCATATTTAAGCAGTGCACTTTTCTTCCACGTGGTCCCCCGCACAAGAGTACTGTACAATAAAGGTTGTTTGCCGAAGAATCCTGTTGCCGAGCGTCATTCTTGCTGGTGAGACATAGGGCGCGTGACAGTAAATATACAATCTCTAAATACTCCATCAAGCACAATATTTTCATCCTTTTTTATGCCTTGTATGTTATATTCCTGGAAGTTGCTGCTCACAGACACTGAGTTCTTTCGGCCCCCATCTGCTAGTAAACACTGGCACCTTTACATTATCATGTGCCTTGGTTTCCTACTATTTGTTCCAGAAAATGACCTCAAATTCAGTGACTTAGGACACAAAAGTACTGCTTTAGACTTCTGTAGACTAACAGTCTAAAAAGTATCTTAACAGACAATCACAAAAAGTGTTGCATTATTCCAGAAAATCTAGTAAATAATATATTTTCTTGACTTTTTGAGAAAAGTTGGCCTGTTTTAAGAAATAGACTTTTATATATCTTGGTCTGACCTTAACACCCAGAAAAGGTAAATTCCAAATATCAGTATTGCTGTCATTATAATTTTCTCACCCTCCAGTTATAAAGTTCATTATAATAATACTGTGCTTTCTCACATACTTGGGAAAAAAAACTTTCAGCTTAAATGTCAGCTGATTAACAAGCTTCTTTTTCTTCTTATACTGAAAATTAATTTTTGACCATAGTATATACTTATTATGATTGCTTTTCCCTTAATATCTTCTTGAATCCTCCTTACGTTTTTTTTTTTTTTTTTAGAACACTCCATCCCAAATGAGATGTGTGCATTAAATCCCTCCCATTAGGGTGCAGAGAAGCATGCAGAAAAAGAAGTAGAAAGATTTTGAAAGTCAATGTGGATTCAGGATATCAAAGAAAAAGGCCTTTTAAACAGACCAGGACAGGATCAATGCACATATGAGCACACAGAGACTGTGGTAGCATGCACAGGACCTGCACGGGTCAGTGCTAAACAAGGCTTTAGTACTGAGAAGTGGAAAAGGATTTTATCCCAAATGCAGTACTATTGATAATCAGTCAATAATCCAATGTATTTTTTTTTTTCTTAAGGGAGTCCCATCGCAGACATAAAGAACTCTTAAGTCTAATTAATGTTCCATCTCTACCATTAGATAACCAACCAACAACAACAAAATAAACAGAGTAAATTACATTGTGGAAGGTTTTATTTTTGTTGTTATTTGTTTTGTTTTATAAGATTTATTTTGTGTATTTTGTTTGTTTGTTGTTTTGTTCTGTTCTTTTCTTTTGCTTTATTTTTAACCTTAGTATATTATGGTTCCCAGCATTCTTAGGATTTCTATGTGTGATGTTGGTGCTTTGTTGAGAAGCTAATTTTTTTTTCTCTTCTGTCTTTTTTCTTCCTTTCTTCCTTCTCTTCCCTCTTCATCTTATTCTGGCTTGCTTGATTATCTTATCTTAATTTACTTCTTTAGAGATGTTTGTGTTCATTTTTTTTATTTAGATACTTTCCATTTTTGCATTTGAAATGTTATCCTCTTTCTGCTTCCTCTTATTTCCATGAAGATGTCCCCACTCTCAGCCACCTCATCACCCTGGCATTCCTGTACACTGGAGAAGTGAGTATTCACAGGACCAAAGGCTTCTCATCCTGTTAATGCCAGACAATGCAATTCTCTGCTACATAAGCAACTGAAGCCATGGGTCTCTCCATGTGTACACATTGGTTGGTGTTTTAGTACCTGGGAGCTCTGGGGTTATTTTGATTTGCATTTCTCTAGTGACTAAGGACTTTGGATATTTTACTGAGTGCTTCTGTGCCATTTGAGATTCTTCTGTCATGATTCTCTGTTTAGCTCTGTACCCCATTTTTTAATTGGGTTATTTCATTTTTTTTTTTAGAGATTAACTTCTTGAGGTTTTTATTTCTTTGTTTTACATTTTGAACATTAGCCTTCTGTTAGATGCATGGTAAGTGAAGATTAACCATTTGGCTTGGTTCTAATAGTCATTTCATAGCAGAAAATGAGCACTGCCAAGTAACTTTTAAACTTTTCTTATTTCCAGGTGCATTAGCCATAATTTAACCATTATCAGTCTGTGGTTTGATTTGTTGTTGTTTTATTTTTCTTTTTCAACTAATAATCAAGACTTACTGATTTTACTGAGTCTAGTATTATGAGTCTAATTCTCAGCGATCTGATTACAATATACATCATTCACTCCCATGAGTTTTATCATCTCAGGTCCTCCCAGATTACAGTCAAGAAATTGTAGTGAAAATAATTCTATGGGTGGGGGTTATCATAGCAAGAGGAACTGTATTAAAAGCCCTCAGCATTGGGAAGGCTGAGAGACACTGTGTTAAAACATCTGAGTAAAGCACATGTAAACTCATAGCTCCGGAATTAGCAGACACAGGACATTTGAGCTTATAATAGAGTTTAGGCTTAGTATTTTCTTGGCACTACTAACTATATAAATACTGAGCTGTTGCCTCTTGTGATCTCTTTTTAAAAACTCTTTCTTTTGTTGGTTCGCCTTGGTCAACTTTTATGTGATTTTAAGTCTTATTATACTTTATTTTGTCATTCCTTTTTGATATGTTGTAGAAGTATGTTCTTTTTAGTAAGAGCCAGAAAGGGAGTAAGTCTGTTTGGGATAGTATGGTAGATGAAGAAGAACTAGGAATACAAAGAGTGGAATCAATAATAAGACTGTATTGTATATGAAAAAATCTATTTTTAGTAAAAGTGGGAAATAGATTTTTTTTATATAATTAAAAACTAGTCTTGGATTGACTTTTTTGCAAAGGAAGGGTATTCAAAATGAATGGACAAAGAAACAAAATTAGCAATCTCAAGGAAAAAGATCACATAAAAACCCATAAAGAGTTTAACAGAAAGCATCCAAGGCCTTCCTTTAGCCAGATGCTTTAGCTCAGCTAAAGCAATAACTGAGGGCATTGAAGATAAAGGGAAAATAAACGATCTTTATTCCAGATGTTTAAAACCACACTCTCTCCATGTGATCTAGAAATAAAAAGCCATATAACTCTGCTATAAACTATCTTTAAAAATATATACCACACACACACAAGCACACAAACACACATTAATTTGCTTACTGGCAGCAAACTAGAAAATAATTATTTGATTGAAAACAAGGCCAAAATGAATAAAGATAGGGTACATGAATTAGTATCTATAAACCTGTATTTACATATCTTTTCAAGATAATGTATAATATGTAAAATTCTAATTCCAGCAAGGTTATATTCTCACACTAAACACAAAGAGGAATAGCTTTCTAATAGTTTCTGCCATATCCAGCTTAGAGACTTTGTCATTCTCAGACTACTCAGCATTATGTATATAACCACTTATAATGTGGTCTTGAGCAAGACATTACCATGAAAACATGTAAAAATTAAAGGTCATGATCAAACAAGTTGTTTTCTTTAAGGCAATATTTATTGAGACATGAAAATAAGCAACTTACTGATTATAATTACCAGATCCATGTATCAAAAGCAAGTCAAATAACTCAAATATATGATAAAGTCAAATGAACAGATATTTTATATTAGAATTTTTAAATTTAGTCAGGTTATAAGCATTCAACAAAGTTGTAATTTGTGATTGGCTAAAAATTGTTGTTGATAGAATTAGAGATATGGCTCAGTGACAAGGAGCTTTTTTTTTATGTAAAGCACCTAACATTGATTACCAGTGACCACACAAGTTGGAGTACAATCACCTGTGACTCTAGCCGGGTGAATATAGCTGATGGCTCTGACCTTTGTGGGGTCATGAACTCTCAGGCACATACTGCTCTCCCAACACATACATATACAAAGTTTTTAAAAATAAAAATGATATATTTCTAATTGCTCCAGGTCAAAGGTTTTCAGTTTAATCTACAACTCTTCTCATTTTAACATCTTATATTTCTAATATTCAGGAGTACCATAGCATGTGGTTGACAACAACGTCTAGAATTTAGAATACTTTAATCTAAGTTAAAAGGTTTGTTCTTCTGTTCTCAGGATATACATAAACAGTAAAGGGAGTAGACTGTTAGTTACCATAGGTGTAGAATCTATTTATCTCCCATTTACACTAAAAAAGGAAATCATCAGAATGTGATTATTACTTAAATAACTACAGTATGAATTATAAAAACAACAATTAGAAATGAACGAGTATTTAAAATATGAGATTTCTCTTCTTTTGTCTTTATTGATGCTAGCTCACCATTTGTGCCTTCTTGTTCTATAATGGTTACTCCACAGTAACAGTTGTGTCCTATGCCTTCTATAAACCATCTTCTCTCCATCAGTATGTTATAATTCTGACATGACAAAGTTGTAAAATTAAAAGTATCTTTTAGTGCAGCTAATGGAAGAGATGTTGCAAATCATGGAGAATATAAATTCGAAGACTTGTAAAGAAACTTTGGTGGACGCTGTTTTGCTCCTAAAGATTTTCATCAAGAAATCAATGTTTATTGAACATTTGAACCACAAGAGAGGAGATAGAGAAAGGACTAAAGGAGCTGAAAGTATTTGTAACCCCATGGGAAAAACAACAATATCATCAACCAAATCCTGCAGAGCTCTCAAGAGCAAAAATACCAACCAATGAGTACACATTGAGTAACCAGTGGATACAGCCGCATATATAGCAGAGGATGGCATTTCCTGGCATCAGTGAGAAGCAAGGCCTTTGGTTAAGTGAAGGCTTATTTTTTCAGTGTGGGGAAATGCCAGCGTAATGAGGTGGCAGTGAGTAGTTGGGAATGAGAGCATTTTCATGGAAGCAAGAGGAGGGAGGTAGGGAGATGAGAGAAGCAGAGAGAAAGGATTAACATTTGAAATGTATATAAATAAATAATATCATCCTGAATGAGGCAACCCAGTCACCAAAGAACACATATGATATGCAGTCACTGATAATTAGATATCAGATGAAGAAAGCTCTGAATACCCAAGAAACAAATCACAGATCATATGAAGCTCAAAAAGAAGGAAAGCCAAAATGTGGAAGCCTCATCCTTCTTAAGAAAGAAAGAAGAAAAAAAAATTGTGCATTCATCATATGTTATTATGTAACAAATTTTGTGAGCTATGATAGTATTTTATAAAATAAATAAATTTTAAAAAAGAAAGGTGACATAAGAAAGAATATGAATTAAAAATAATAAAAATCAAGGTTATTACCAGAATACAGGCTGTGATAAGAAACATAAATTAAAAAAATGAAAATACTATGCAAAACAACAAGAATTTTGCTTCATTATTATTCCTAACTATTGAAAACTCTGATGTTTGATTTAATAGTGCTTTCAAATCCTCTGAATATTTCTATAAATTTGATAAGTTTGTGTTTATAATGTGAGGTTTTATTTACATATTATTTATTATTGAACAGATTGCTTGTTGTTTTAATTCAAAATAAAATTTTTCTCACAGTTTATGTCAGTAGTTTAAAAATGTGGACAGCCATTAGAACTTGTATAAATCGTATAGTAAACACAAAGTAAACCATGTGCTATTTTCAAGCATGATGAAACATTGCTCCTGGAACCCACTGTAACATTTGCTTTACAAAACACTATGTGCTTGAAGAGAATTCTGATGAAAAATGGCTGTGAGGGAGATGTGTAGCCCCTAAGTCATCTGGTTTCACCATACTATTCGATAAGTGACATCATAAACCCTCTAAATGTGATGAAGATTTATAATTTTAATTGGATATTCTATTTATTTACATTTAAATGTTAAACCTTTTACCTCCCACTCCCATCTCCCATCACCCTCTATTTGTTTCCATGAAGGTGCTCCATCTTCCACCAACCCTCTCCACCTCAGTGCCTTGGCATATTCCTACACTGGGAAAAAGCACCTTCACTGGACCAAAGGCTCTTCTCCCATTGATGCCAGACAATGTCATCCTCTGCTACATCTGCACCTGGAGCCACAGATCTCTCCATGAGCACTCATTGGTTTGTGTTTTAGTCCCTGAGAGTTCTGGAGAGTGTGATTGATAATATTGTTTTTCTTATAGGGTTGCAAAGCCTTCCAGTTCCTTCAGTCTTTACTCCAGCTCCTTCATTAGGGACCCTCTGTTCAGTCTGATGGTTAGCTGAATGCATGTTCAGCTTTATCTATATGACTCTAACAGAGCCTCTGAGGAAACATCCATATCTGGTTCCTGCCAGTAAGCATTTCTTGGTGTCAGCAATAGTGCTTGGTTTTGGTGACTGCATATAGGGTGGATCCCCAAGTGACACAGTCTATGAAAGATCATTTCTACAATTCCTGCCCCTCTAATTGTCTATGTATTTTCTCCCATGAATGTTATTCTCCCTTCTTAGAAGAACTGAAGAATTGAGAAATCTACATTCTGGTCTTCCTTTTTTATTTTTATTTTTGAACGTCATAAGGTCTGTGAATTGTTTCTTGGTTATTCGGAGATTTTGGGGGTATTATCCATTTATCAGTGAGTTCATCCCATGTGTTATCTTTTGTGACTGTTCACAATGATTTATAATATCTTCTTTTATCCCAGAAAATTATTGAAAATTTAATGCTATTACAATTCAGATGTTATCCCTTTCACATAGTCTAATCCCCCCTCCCCCTCCCATTGCTTCTACTAAGTAGCTTCCTCTCCCAACCACCCTCTCTCACCTCAGCAACTTGGCATCCCCCAACTCTGGGAAAACGAGCCATTGCTGGACTCTAGGTCTCTCCCCCTATGTCAGAAAATAATAACCTCTTCTGCATTTGTACCTCAGACCATCAGTTTTTCCATGTGAACTCATGGTTGGTGTTTTAGTCTCTGGTAGCTGTGACAGGTTTGGATAGTTAATAATGTTGGTGTTCCTATTGGGTTAAAGACCCTTTTAGCTCCTAAACTTCTTTCACTAGCTCATTCTTTGGGGTCCTCATTTCAATCTGATGGATAGCTGTAAGCATCCTCCTTTATATCAGTATGGCAGGGCCTCTAAGGAGGCATCCATATCTGATTCTTGCCAGTAAACACTACTTGGCATCAGCAATAATGGTTGGGTTATTGGGCACATATAGGGTAGATTTCCAGGAGAGGCAGCCTCTGGTTGATCTTTACTCCACTTTCTTGTACTATATTTGTATCTTTATTTCCTCCCATGAATGTTTGTTCTTCCTTCTAAGAAAGACTGAGGCGTCTACTTTCTGTCCTTCTTTCTCTTTGAGCTTCATAAGCTCTGTGGATGGTTCCTTGAGTATCCCAAGTTTTTAGGACTAATATCCACTTATAATTAGTATCATGAGTATTCTTTCATGACTGGGTTACTTCACTCACGTAGATAACTTAATGTTCCACCCATTTTTCTAGGACTTTGATGAAGTCATTGTTTTTGGTAGCAGAGGAGTACTCTATTGTGTATATGCACCACAATTTCTGAATCCATTCTTCTGTTGAAGGACATCTGGGTTTTTTCAGCTTCTAGCAATTATAAATAAGGCCTCTATGAACATGGTTGTGCATGTGTCTTTGTTAGATATTGGAGCTTCTTTTGGATATATGTCCAAGAGTGGTAAAGCTGGGTCCTCAGCTAGTACTATGTCCAATAATTTTCTGAGGAAACACTGAACTGATTACCATAGTAGCTGTACCAGTTTACAGTCCCACCAACAGTGGAGGAGTGTTCCTCTTTCTCTACATCCTCGACAGAATATACTCTCACCCGAGTTTTTGATTTTAGCCAATCTGACTGATATGAGAGAAAATCTCAGGGTTGTTTTGATTTGAATTTCTCTAATGACTAGGGATGTTGATCATTTCATAGCTATTTGATACTCCTCAGTTAAGTCATTGTTTAGCTCTGTACCCCTTTTTTAATATGATTGTTTGATTCTCTGGAGTCTAAATTCTTGAATTCTTTGTACATATTGGATATTAGCCCTCTATCAGATGTAGATTGGCAAAAATCCTTTCTCAATCTGCTGGCTGCTGTTTTGTCTTCTGAACAGTGCCCTTGACCTTACAGAAACTGCAGATTCTTGATCTTAGAGCACAAGCCACTGGTGTTCTGTGCAGAAAATTTTCCGCTGTGCCTAAGTTCTTCCCCACTTTTTCTTATAATAGTTTCGGTGTACCTGGTTTTATTTAGAGGTCTTTGATGTATTTGTACTGGAGCTTCATATAAGGAGATTAGAAAGGATCGATTTGCATTCTTATACATGTGCTGCCAGTAGAATCAATACATTTTTGAAGAGTCTGTCCTCTTTTCTATTGAATGATTTAGCTTCTTTGTCAAAGATCAAATGACCATAGGTGTGTGGGTTGATTTCTGAGTCTTCAATTCCATTCTATTGATCGACTGGCCTATCTCTGTCCTGATACTGTGCAGTATTTTTCACAATTGATGGTGTACTGCTTGAGGTAAGGATGGTACTTTCTCCAGAAGTTTTTTCATTGTTTAGAATGATTTTTACTATCCTGTGTTTTTTATTGTTCCAAACGAATTTGCAAATTGCTCTTTCTAACTCTATGAAGAATTGAGTTGGAATTTTAATGGGGATTGCATTGAATCTGTTGACTGCCTTAAGTACGATGGTCATTTTCACTATGTTGATACTTCCAATCCATGAACATGGGAGACTTTTCCATGTTCTGAGGTCTTCTTAAATTTCCTTCTTCATCGACTTGAAGTTCTTTTCATAGAGATTCTTTACTTGCTTAGTAAGGGTCAGACCAATGTGTTTTATATTATTTGTTACTATTCTGAAAGGTATCTTTTCCCTAATTTCTTTCTCAGCATGTTTGTCTTTTGAGTAGAGGAAGGCTCCTGATATGTTTCAGTTAATTTTATATCCAGCCACTTTGCTGAAATTGTTTATCACCTGTAAAAGTTCTCTGGTGGAATTTTTGGGGTGACTTAAATATACTATCATAACATCTGCAAATAGTGGTATTTTAACTTCTTCCTTTCCAATTTGGATCCCTATTGATTGATTTTTGTTGTCTGATTGTTCTGGCTAGTATTTCCAGTATTATACTGAATAGATAAAGAGAGTGAGCAGCCTTGTCTACTCTGATAATTTAATGAGATTGCTTCACATTTCTCACCATTTGGTTTGATATTGGCTACTGGTTTGCTGTATATTGCTTTTACCATGTGAAAATATGAGTCTTGAACACTTGACCTTTCTGAGACATTTATCATGAAGGGGTAGAATTTTTTCAAATGCTTTCTTAGAATCCTTAGAGATGATCATGTGGACTTTTTTGTGTGTGTGTGTTTATATAGTAAATGACTAGTGAACTATCCTTGCTTTCCTGGGATGAAGCCCACTATGATCATGATGAATGATTGTTTTGATGTGTTCTTGGATTCAGTTTATAAAAATTGGATTGAGTATCTTTGCATCAGTATTCATGAAGGAGATTGGTCTAACATTCTCTTTCTTTGTAGGGTCTTTGTGTGGTTTAGGAATGAGTGTAATTATGGTTTTAAAGAATGTGTTGGGTAGTGTTCCCTCTGTTTCTATTTTGTGGAATAGCTTAAAGTATTGGTATTAGGTCTTCTATGAAGTTTGATAGAATTCTGTGGCCTCTCCCAGGATAGACTGTGGGGAGAAAATATGGACTTCTGTTCCATACCATCTCAGACATACAACAGGGATTAAAAGAAGAAAGACAAGTTAGTTAAAGCTGCAACATGACTTCGGCCAGACTTGTAGGCCAAAACCTCATGGCCAAATGGAAGCTTGGTTTAATTAGTCCTCTTTTAAATCATTTTAATTATATGCAAAAAAGGTAACATCAGTTCTGAGACAGGGATCAAGCGATATAACAACCAAAGATCCTGTAAACATCTTACTGGAGGTCAGATGAAAAAGGTCAGAGACAAAAATGGATACTGCTTTGCCTACTTGCCCTGAGCTGCATTCCTGAGGATTCTGCCTCGAGCATCAAATATGAATGTACTTCCCTATGCCACATTCCTAAAAGCCCTGCCCTGAACTTCAGATTTAGATGTACTTCCTTATAACCTTATCCCAGGCCTAGAGCTACAGATGTCAATGTGCTTGATACTAGCACAGAAGCCAGATTCCTGCCTTGACCAGCCCCAAAATGTCCTGGGATAATATTAATATTAATATTACTCCACCATCAACTGTTCAGAGGTGCCAAAAATGTTCTCTACTGACTCCCCGCTGCATTCAGGACTGGGAGCCCTCCTGTGGCTCTTCCTGGTGTCCAGTAACCTACAGGGAAGCTGCCAATCCTGACTGTTGGTCAACTCTGTAAAGGCAGTCTTTGAGTTTTGATGTTAATGGGCAGGTACTAGCTTTGGGTGCAGATGGGAGCAGTAGGCTTTGTAGGGAGAGCGCTCTTTTGTCTTCCCTGCATGCTCAGTTCTCTAAGGGCAGGCTGCAAGTCCTGATGTCAGTGTGACTGTTCTTTCTGCAGCTCTGGGCACTAGTATATTTGAAAATATAAGAGAATACAAGTTTCTCCAAGAAAGCCTGTGGAAAACAAACCTAACTGTTGATCTATTCTGGTAGCGCAGCATAGTTTGTCATAGTGCTCTGTTTCAAGACCAGACATTTTTTAGTACAAGTGTGTGTTTGTGTGTGTGTGTGTGTGTGTGTGTGTGTGTGTGTGTGAAAGAGAGAGAGACAGAGAGACAAAGAGAGTTTATATTTTATGTTTTGGTGGTATTTTATATTGAAAGTGGATATTTTAAATATATCATTATTTTATTATCCTTTCCCTCTCTTAACACCTTCCAGATCCTCTATACTTCCCTTTATGCCTAAATCCAGACTCTTTTATTCTCTAATTAAAATACAAAAAGCATTTGAATAAATAATAATAATAATAATAATAATAATAATATCAACAATAACAACAATAATAATAATTGATTAGATAAACAAAAATAAGAGTAGGACAAAACAAGGAAACAGAAATAGAAGTAAAAAGAGCCAAAGCAAAGCTCAAGGAACACTTATAGAGGCAGAGACACAAACATTTGCACATTTTGTCTTTTCTGTCACCAGGCATTGAAGATCAGCAACAAGGACTTGAAAGGTAAACTGGTCGCTGCCTTATCTCGAGAGGCAACTGTACAAAAGAAGAATCTCATGGCATTTTTGTATTGTCTTTGTGATATCATTAAACACAGACTTCTGGGATGTCTGTACCCCAGCAATCAACTGAACCCGAAGCTCTTATTTTAGGCACCAGCATTTCTTTAGGCAGTGTCTGTGCCTCATTGCAAAACAGACAGCCTGCATTGTTCTCTGCGGCTCTCACATTAGCTCTGTCAGCTGAAAGCATTCCAGTTTGGAATATAAGAAACTGACTCATCCCATACTTGACACTCCTTACTTCAGCATCTAAAGACACCTCTGGGTCTCTCTCAGAGATGCAGCCTGACTGTGTTGAGTAACTCATTCCTTCTGAGTTGTTTTCTTCTTACTCTTTACTGAGCTGAAATATAAACAAACAAGCAAATAAGAAGGAAAGGGCCTGTCATTGAGAGAAGCTTACCTTCTCAAAACATTCATTACATATTGACTTTCAGAAACACAAAGCAGGATTCTGGAGGACATAAGCTATTCTTTTTTTTCTCTTTCTCTTTCACTTTCTCTTTCTCTTTGTCTTTGTCTTTTTCTTTTTCTTTCTCTTTCTCTTTCTCTTTCTCTTTCTCTTTCTCTTTCTTTTCCTCCTCCTTCTCCTTTTCTAATTTTCTTTGTTCTCCTTCTTGTCCTTGTTCATCTCCTTCTTCTTCTTTGATCTGTTCATCACATAAAACTGAATATATGAAGTTTCTAAAAATTTGTTCTGTTTTGACAATAATTATGAGATAAAGAAATTTATTTTCCATAAATGGGTTATTAACATGTAAAGTGATCAAGAAAAGGTAAGGTTTAAAGCTTTCTTATATGAAATAACAGAGGACAATAGTGAGATATCTAAGAAGAGTCCTGGTGAGGTTCCAGGATTGACTATATAGTAGAAATCAGACTTCAAGCCAATACCAATGACTCACTGATGTGAACACTTATAAGTAAAGCTATTGGGGCAAAAGGATATATTGTGTAGCACATGCTGACACACAACAGCTTCCATGGTAAGAAGATAGTTTTCTTGTTGCTGCTCTTTTGTTTCATGTCATAATTTGGTTGTTTCATTTTTGTTATACTTTTCTTTTGTTTTCTTGGCAGAGGGTGGTCATGCAGTCAGAGGCCAGATATGAAGAAATAAGAGACAATTGCTATTGGAGTGTATGATGTGAAATACAAACAGGATCAATACAAATTTCAAAGAAAACACACTTAAAATAAACACTTTCAAAATTAATATTTCCCCTTCCTTACTAGCTCACAGAGGCATCTTTTGTGTGTTCTTAGCAAACACAGAGTTCCTTTAATGTCTTGCAATGAGTATTTTCAGCTTAAATGCAAAGTGGGTCTTGTCTATAGTTCACTCCCCATAATGACCTGTTGTCAGTATAATAAGCTCTTTAAAAATTCTTTCTGCAAGCCCTTTCTGTTCTCTGAATGGTTGTGCTTCATTCTCTTATTTTAGTTTCAAATCATTGAAGATGTTGGATCAGGACCCTGGGGTCACAGAAATGTACTTTACAATCTGTTCCTGTTCTCATGAAGATGTTTTCTTTTACCTAGACTGTTTACACTGCAAAAGTAACACAACATTGTCTTATAAGGATTTTCCTACAAGTCAAATGAAAAAGTGTCCACTGCCCATGCTGAGAAGAGTGATGAAATCTATTCAGTGGGAGAAAGGCTGCAAATATAGGGGTAACTTGAGAGGGAGTAGAGAAGAGAGATGTAGAAGTGGTTGGAGATCAGACAAAGAAGGGAGAAAACAACGTAGTTATTCACTGCAATTATACTTTGATTTTAAGTATATTAATTATATTTTATAACTATATTTTAATTCATTTTTAAAAAAAAGCAACAGTAAGAAAAAGAAAATCTATGTTATATAAAGTCAACTTATCTAACCTAACTGTACTTAAAGTTCATATTATCCTAGTCACTAGTCTTTTAATAAGCAATAACTTAAACACATGTTTTACTTAAAATAATCAACTTGTATTTTAGTAATTGAATAAAAACCCGATTATAAACATTAGTATTTATAATCTGGATAAATAGTTAAGCCTTAACTTGTTTATTATTTAAAATATCTATGTGGTAACTATATGTGTATGTAACACAAATATATAATATGACCACAAGTCTTGAGTTGTTTGTATAATGGTTGTTAAACAAAGACAGTGTACAGTAATAGCCAACACAACTATAGCAAGAAAGAAACTCTCTTAGATTCCCTTTAGGTATCATACAGTCAACATGAATATATGTTTCAATCAAACCTGGATGAGAAGAAAGGTAAAGGTACCAGCAGCTTTTAGATTGTTTCACTGAATACTCATGGCAAAATATTACTGTGAAAACCATGTGTACAATATTTCATTTCATTTATTAGAAATCTCAGTACTGATAAACTCCATGTTATTGCAATTATTTTTCTTTGAATTTGCTTTCAAATTAGTATTTTTCAAGTTCAATGTTTCATACACATTTCATTTTGATTGATTTTAAAACCCTTTTCTTACTGTCCTCTTGCCCTAGTATTTCACCTCTCAGTTTCCATAATTCTGTCTTAAAGCCCTTTTTGATTTTTTAGTCCTATGGATCACGTTTTAGCTCTTTGCCCTTTATTTATATGCTGTCTCACCTAGATACACATATCTAATAGAAGAAAGTATTCACGTAAGAGAGAGACTATGTGGTATTTTTCTTTCTGAATATGCATAAAACGTTTTTGTAAGTTAAATACATTTTTTGTTTAAGGACCTAGGTTTGCTTCTCAGGACCCATGTGGTGACTTACAACTGTCTGTAACTCCAGTTTCTGAGACTGTAATCTATCTCTTTCCTTCCTGGGCATGAACATAGTACCCATGAACTCATATAAACATGCATATATTTAAATAAAAAAACACATATAAAACCAAATTGAGTGGGGAGCTATGTAATATTTCTAGATTACATTTTACAAACAAATCTAAAATATATGTAGCCAGTGTAAATGTTTAGAGATCCTCATGCAAATAGAGAATGGAAATGAAATATAGACTTCACATTAAATGTATTCCTGGCTAATAAGCAATAATATTTATAGTTGTGACTCAGGATAGGATCAAGACAAGCACAACTAATTGCTTATGGAAGTAAGAAAAATGCATGTTAATATCAATAATTCACACTGGGATCAATTGCATAATGGAGTAATTATTTTTGAAACTAACATATTATTTGTATTTCAAAAATGTTAGATGTTAACATTTGAGAAAGCATGTGTTTTATATTTGTACATATCTTAAGCAACCATACATTTTGCTTCTGTCAGTGTTTCCTTATTTCTATTTCAGATTCTGTAGCTTATAAATTTTTACTTTGATCTGTGCTTTTTACCTATTTTATTAATAGAAAAACATACTCCACACTATGATTTTCAGAATATAGGTCACATATTTTCTGATGTACTCTTCTTGGATGACTGGGTTGTGCTGACTTTTACTTCATGTAAATAAATGAATAAATAAATAAATAGATATACAAATATAAAGATGTCAAAACACAGGCAAATAGAAAAACAAACAAACAAAGACTTATTTATGGTTGTTTGAATAAGAGGTATTTCCTATAGGCTTATGTATTACAATATTTTGTTCTATGGTTTGGGAAGCCTATGGAACTTTTAGGGATTATGGCTTTGCTGGTGGAAATCTGTCACTAGTGTGGACCTTAGAGACTTTATAATTTTTCCCCATGTTAACTTTTGATCTCTCTGCTTCCTGATTGAAATTGTGACATAATCTTTGTGTTTCTTGTGTTGCATGACTGATGCTTGTTGGCATGTCTGCCTGCCATGATTATCTCTTATTCCTGAAACCATAAATCAAAATATAATTTCTTACGTAAATTGCACTGGTCATAGAATTTTAGAACACAAATACAAGAGTGATTAATGCAGACATGATAAGTTTTAAAATGAAACTTCAGAAAGTACAACCTGGTAAAGCAAGTGGGAAGAAATTACATGAATGGGTAATTATTTATTAATTTGTAACATACAATAAAAAAGATCTTCACTTGCATTTACTTTCAGAAAGGTATAGTGATGTCATAATTTCATACAAAATTTATTAATTCATAGCTATCTTCATATGTGGGAGTTTAAGCACTTACCTTGTTCATCATGTTACAGTAAATTTATAAATATTGGGCATAATACAATATAGATTTGATTACCTATCACTATCCAAATTGTATGTTCTATGGAAAAAGTGTGCCTTTTAGAATATTGTGTGAGTCTAGGTAACTCAGGCTCAGATAAATACAAAATGAAACAAAACAAAAACTAAAACAGAAATACTGTGTGATATCTTTCATGATGAAATACTATCTACTTGATGTTAAAAGTGCACCATGCAGAACAAACGCACAGGCTCTTTGCCAATTGGAATAACAGGGATCTGGGAACACAGGCTTGGTGAGATTGCTCTTTGAGTAACTAAACCACAGAGAGGGCTAGGTGGAGCTCCCAGAACAGGTACCACTCCAACCCACAGTAAGGGCCCTGCCACTGGCAGAGGGATTTGGGATCCACCTGGAAAGCCTGTGCTCTCAGACTAATCGCACAGACCCACAGTAAAACACAGGCCCTTGACAGTGGGAACTGGAGTCTGCCCTGGAAAGGCAGTGCTTGCATTTAAACCCTACAGGCCCTCTTACACTTGAACCAGAGGGGAGTCTGGCAGATAAGCTGAAGGAGAGCACTCTAGGATTTCTGAGAGAGCAGAAAGTACTGTGCTATCTGAAAAAGGGTCCGTTTTGGCCTAAAGAAAGATCTTGCCAGGATCCTCCCAGTAGTACTCAGGACCTGTGGGCCGAGAGCTGAGCTCCCAGAACAGCCTCACAAGAGCTCCCACACCTGAGCTCAAAACAACAGAGCTGGGTCAGTGCTACCAGAACTCACTGGATGCACATTAAAAGCTAAACACTAAGAAGCAATTTTCTTCCTGAGCCCACAGGCCCTCAGATCCACAGAAGAGACAGGTGCCAGTTACTGACAACAAGACCACATATAATCACAGAAAGCAAGATGGTAAGATAAAACCAAAGAACTTAAGCAATGGAAACCAAGATAACATGACAATATCAGAACTCAGCTCTCCCACCACAGCAAGCAGTGAATTGCCAAGCACTCAAAAAAAAAAAAAAAAAAAAAAAACAAAAAAAAAAAAAACAAAAACTCAGACTTGTAATCGTACTTCATGATGATGATGATCTTCAAGAAGAATGTGATTAACTCTTTAAACAAGCACAGGAGAACACACATAAACAAATAGAAACTTTTAAAGAGGAAAAACAAAAATCACTCAAAGAACTACAGGACAACAAAACCAAACAAATGAATGAATTGAAAATGGAAATAGAAACACTAAAGAAAACATAAATAAAGATAACCCTGGAGATGGAAAACCTAAAAAAGAAATCAGGAGTCACAGATGCAAACATCACAAACAGACTACAAGAGATGGAAGAGAGAATCTCAGGGGCCGAATACAACAAAAATATCGTCAAAACAGTCAGAGAAGATGCAAAAAGACAAAAAGCTCCTAACCAAAAACATACACAAGATCCAAAACACAATGAAAAGACTAAACCTAAAGATAATAGGAATAGAGGAAGGCAAGGAATAGCAAATAAAATGCACAGTATATATCTTCAACAAAATCATAGAAGAAAAATTCCCTACCCTCAAGAATGAGATGACCATGAACACAATAAAAGCCTACAGAACCCCAACCAGATTGGACCAGCAAAGAAACTCTTCCCGATTTTAATAAAAATTCTTTTTTTTAAAAAAGTCTCCAACCAAAATAATACTAACAGCAGTAGGGGAAAAAGGATATGTAACATATAAAAGTAGACCAAACAAAATTACACCCGACTTCACAAAAAAAGACTATAAAAGCAAGAACACCCTGAACAGACATAATACAGACACTAAGAGAACACAAATATCAGTCGAGTTTACTATATCCAGAAAAACTCTCAATCACCATAGATGGAGCAACCAAAATTCCAGGCCAAAATTAATTTTTATAATATATGAACACAAATACAGATGTACAAAGAATAATTGATAGAAAACTGAACACAAGAAGGGAAACTATATACTAGAAAAAGCAATAAAATAACTAAGCAAGAAAACCAAAAGGAGAAAGACCCACAGACATAATCCTATCTCTATAAGCAAAAATAGCAGAGAACAGCAACCACTATTCCTTAATATCTATTAACATAAGTAGACTCAATTCCCCAATAAAGAGACTTAGAATATCAGACTGGATACATAAACAGAATACAGCATTTTGCTGCATACGGGAAACTCATCTAAGAGACAACTAAATACACTATCTCAGAATAAAAGGCTGAGAAAAACTTCAAAGAAAACAGCCCAAAAACAAGCTATAGTAGCCATTCTAATATCAAATACCATTTGATAACTTTTTCAATCAAAAGTTATCAAAAAGATAAGGAAGGAAACTTTTTACTCATTAAAGGGAAATTTGGTTGGGAAGAATTCTCAATCCTTAACATATATGGTCCAAATACAAGAGAACCCATATTCATAAAAATGTCCCTACTAAATATCAAAAAAATACACTGCACCACACACAATAATAGTGGGAGACTTCCACATCCCACTCTCATTAATAGACAGATCATCGAGGCAGAAACTGAAAAGAAACATAGTGAACCTAGTAGAGGTTATGAACCAACTCAAATTAACAGACATCTTCAGAACATTTCATCCTACAACAAAAGAATATACCTTCTTCTTAGCACCTCAAACCACATTTTCTATAATGGACAATATAGTCAATCACAAAACAAACCTCAATAGATATAAGAAGATTGAAATATTCCTATGCATCTTATCAGATCACCATGAACTAAAGATGATTTTTAATAACAACAAATTAAACAAAAATCTGACAACAAATGGAAGCTGGATAATTCTCTACTCAATGATAGCAAGGTCAAAAAAGAAATAAAGAAAGAAATTAAGAATTTTCTAGAATTTAATAAAGATGAAAGCACAATATACCCAACCCTACAGAATACAATGAAAACAGTATTAAGAGGCAAACTAATAGCTCTGAGTGCCCGCAAAAAGAAACCAGAGAGAGCATAGACTAGCAACCTGACAGTACAGTTGAGAGCTCTAGGAAAAAAAAATTATACTCAAAAGGAGTAGATGGCAAGAAATAATCAAACTCAGAGCAGAAATTAAACAAATAGAAACAAAAAGAAACATTAAAAAATCCAAAAAACCAAGAGCTGGTTCTTTGACTAGGCCTATTCCTAAAAATAAAAAAAGCAATAAACATCAAACCAATAACCAACATCAAAGTTAACAATGGGAAACTTGAAGCAATATCACTAAATTCAGGGACTCAACAAGGCTTCCCACTCTCCCCCTACTTATTCAACACACTACTGGAATTCCTGTCAAGAGGGACTAAACAGTAAAAGGAAATAAAAGGGATAAAAATTAGAAAGGAAGAGTAAAAACATCACTGTTTGCAGATGACATGATAGTGTACTTAAGACATCAAAAAGTCTACCAGAGAACTTCTACAGCCGATAAGCAAGTTCATCAAAGTGGCTGGATAGAAACTTAACTCAAACAAATCAGTAGCCTTCCTCTACTCAAAGAACAAATGTGCAGAGAAAGAAATTAGAGAAAAGATACCCTTCACAAAAGTCACAAACAATATGAAATACCTTAGTGTGACTCTAACTAAGCAAGGTAAGGACATGTATGACAAGAACTTCAGATCTCTAAAGAAGGAAATCAAGGAAGTTCTCAGAAAATGGAATGATCTCCCATGCACATGGATTAGAAGGATCAACATTTTAAAAATGGCCAACTTACTAAAAGCAATATACAGATTCAATGAAATCCCCATCAAAATTCCAACAAAATTATTCATAGAGTTGGAAAGAGCAATGGGCAATTTCATATGGAATAACAAAAGACCTAGAAGAGCAAAATCCATCCTCAACAACAAGAAAACATCTGCAGGAATCACCATCCCTAACCTCAAGCTTCATTACAAGGCAATTGTGCTAAATACTGCGTGGTACTGGAACAGAGATAGGCATGTGGCTTAGGGGAATAGAAGAAGATCCAAAAATGAGCCCTCACATATATGGTAAATTGATTTTTGACAAAGGAGCTGGAGACATTCAATGGAAAAAAAATAGCCTATTCAACAAATTGTGTTGGTCCACCTGGCACTCAGCATGCAGAGGAATAAAAATAGACCCTTTCTTATTCTTGTACAAAGCTCAAGTGCTAATGGATCAAAAATCTCCACATTAAACCAGGTACACTGAAACTATTAGAAAAAAAATAGGGAAAAATATTAGAACACATAAGAACAGGAGAAATTTTTCTGAACAGAACACCAATGGCTAGTATTCCAGAAGGAGTAATCAATTAAGAAAGTATTGAATAAGAAGACAAACTGCCAGAAAGGCGGCTCATACAGGCTGAGCAACTGGTGAGTGGGAGACCTAGGCTGCGGGGGAGCAGAAGGATCTCTGCGGAGTGCACATGGAAAGGGCACCCCCTGCCCTGCCCTGCCCTGTCCTCCCCGATCCAGTGACCAGGAACAGATCTTAGGAACTTCTGTTCCCACCCGAAGATGACTTCAGGACTCAGAGCGGAGCCTGGCCAAACCGCCAGCCGGAAAGGCGGCTTGTACAGGCTGAGCAACTGTGACCGGGAACAGATCTTAGGAACTTCTGTTCCCACCCGGAGACGACTTCAGGATACAGAGCAGAGCCTGGCCGAACTGCCAGCCTGAAAGGCGGCTCATACAGGCTGAGAAACTGGTGAGTGGGAGACCTAGGCTGCGGGGGAGCAGAGGGATCTCTGCGGAGTGCACAAGGAAAGGGCACCCCCTGCCCTGACCTGCCCTGTCCTCCCCGATCCAGTGACCAGGAACAGATCTTAGGAACTTCTGTTCCCACCCAGAGACGACTTCAGGATGCAGAGCGGAGCCTGGCCCACCTGCCAGCAGGAAAGGTGGTTAGGAGAGGCTGAGCAACTGTGACCAGGAACAGATCTTAGGAACGTCTGTTCCCACCTGGAGGCAACTTCAGGACGCAGAGCGGAGCCTGGCCCAGCTGCCACCCAGAAACTGGGCTGCCGGGGAGTAGAGAGATCTCTGCGGAGTGCACATGGAAAGTGTACCAGGGACACAGACCAGATACAAGGGAAAGGCAAGAACATATCACTGACAACAAAATGGCAAGAGGAAAGAGAAAGAGTATATCCCAAGGAAACCAAGACAATCTAGCAACACCAGAACCCAGCTCTCCAATAGTAGCAGACATCGGAATTCCAAACACTCCAGAAAAAGAAGACACAGACCTGAAATCATGCCTCAAGACGCTGATAGAGTTACTTAAACAAGAAAAGGAGGAAAAGCAAAAAGATTCAGAAGCTTTTAAAGAAGAAACAAGAAAAACACTCAAAGAACTCAAAGAACGAGACGAAAACAGAACCAAAGAAGTAAAGGAATGGAAGAGGGAAATTAAAACAGAAATTGACACAATAAAGAAAGCGCTAAAAGAGATAACTCTAGAGTCAGAACACCTAAAAAAGAAATCAAGAGTCACAGAAGCAAGCATTTCCAACAGATTACAAGAGATCGAGGAGAGAATTTCGGGGGCAGAAGACAACATTGCAAACATAGACAAAACAGCCAGAGAAGATGCAAAAAACAAAAAGCTCCTAACCCAAAATGTCCAGGAAATACAAGACACAATGAGAAGACCGAACCTAAGGATAATAGGAATAGAAGAGGGAGAAGAGTATCAACTAGGAGGCACAGTAAATATCTTCAACAAAATCATAGAAAAAAACTTCCCTACCCTCAAGAAAGAGATGACCACGAGCATAAAAGAAGCCTTCAGAACTCCAAATAGGTTGGACCAGAAAAGAAATACCTCCCGACACATAATAGTAAAAACATCAAGTGCCCAAAGTAAAGAAAGAATACTAAAAGCAGTAAGGGAAAAAGGTCAGGTAATATATAAAGGCAGAACAATCAGACTCACACCCGATTTCTCAACAGAGACTATGAAAGCTAGAAGAGCCTGGACAGACATCATGCACTTTTTAAGAGAGCACAAGTGCCAGCCCAAGCTGCTATAACCAGCAAAACTATCAATCACCATCGATGGAGAGAGAAAGATATTTCAAGACAAATCAAAATTCACACAATATCTGACCACAAACCCAGCACTACAACGAATTATAGGTGGAAAACCCAATACAAGGAGGGAAAATACAGCCTAGTAAAAACAAGAAAACTCCTAAACAAAAAAACTAAAAGAAGAAAAAAACACAGACACAATTCAACCCAAAAAAGCAAAAATGGCAGGAAACAGAAACAATTATTCCTTGATATCTATTAACATAAATGGTCTCAACTCCCTAATAAAGAGACATAGACTATCAAATTGGATACATAAACAAAATCCAGCCTTTTGCTGCATACAGGAAACTCATCTCAGAGACAGAGACAGACACAATCTCAGACTAAAAGGGTAAGAAAAAAACTTCTAAGCAAACAGCTCCAAGAAGCAAGCTGGAGGGGCTATTCTAATATCGAATAAAGTAAATTTCCAACCAAAAGTTATCAAAAAAGATAAGGAAGGACACTTTTTACTCATTACGGGGGAAATTTGTCAGGAGGAATTCTCAATCCTTAACATATATGCTCCAAATAAAAAATCACCAACATTCATAAAAGAAACTCTACTAAAGTTCAAAAAATACATTTCACCCCACACAATAATAGTGGGAGACTTTAATACCCCACTCTCACCAATGGACAGATCAGGGAAACAGAAACTGAACAAGGACACTGCAAAACTAGCAGAGACTTTGAAACAACTATAATTAATAGATATATACAAAACATATTATCCTAAAGTACAAGAATGCACCTTCTTCTCAGCACCCCATGGTACCTTCTCGAAAATTGACCACATAATTGGACACAGAACGAGCCTTCATCGATATAAGAAGATTGAAATACTCCCATGCATCCTCTCAGATCACCATGGTCTACGGCTGGTCTTTAACAACAACAAAAACAACAAAATGCCCACATACACATGGAAACTAAACAACGCTCTGTTAAAGAATAGCAGGTTCAAAGAAGAAATAAAGAAAGAAATTAGGAACTTTCTAGAATTTAATGAAAATGATAACACAACATACCCAAACCTATGGGATGCAATGAAAGCAGTATTGAGAGGAAAACTCATAGCCCTAAGTGCTTCCAAGAAGAAACTGGAGAGAGCTCACATCAGCAACCTGACAGCACAGCTAAAAGCCCTAGAACAAAAGGAAGCAGATATACCCAAAAAGAGTATACAGCAAGAAATAATCAAAATTAGGGCAGAAATAGACCAAATAGAAGCAAAAAAAACCATTGAAAAAATCAACAAAACAAAGAGTTGGATTTTTGAGAAAATCAACAAGATTGATAAACCCCTAGCCAGACTAACTAAAGGGCAAAGAGAGAGTATCCAAATTAACAAAATCAGAAAGGAAAGTGGTGACATAACAACTGAAACTAAGGAAATTCAAGAAATCATCAGATCCTACTACAAAAACTTATACTCCACAAAATTGGAAAATCTGGAGAAATGGACGAATTCCTAGACAGATACAAGGTCCCAAAGTTTAACCAGGACCAAGTAAACCATCTAAATAACCCTATAACACCTAAAGAAATAGAAGAAGTCATCAAAAGCCTCCCAACCAAAAAAAGCCCAGGTCCAGATGGGTTCAGTGCAGAATTTTATCAGACATTTATTGGGGATATAACACGAATATTCGCCAAACTATTCCAAAAGATAGAATCAGATGGAATATTACCCAACTCATTCTTTGAGGCTACAATAACCCTTGTACCTAAGCTACACAAAGACCCTACAAGGAAAGAGAACATCAGATCAATCTCACTTATGAACATTGATGCAAAGATACTCAACAAAATACTTGCAAACTGAATCCAAGAACACATCAAAACAATCATTCATCATGACCAAGTAGCCTTCATTCCTGGGATGCAGGGATGGTTTAATGTAAGGAAATCAATCAATGTAATCAACTATATAAACAAACTTAAAGAACAAAAACACATGGTCATCTCACTAGATGCTAAGAAAGCATTTGACAAAATTCAACACCCCTTCATGTTAAAAGTCCTGGAAAAAACAGGAATCCAAGGTCCATACCTAAACATAATAAAAGTAATATAAAGCAAACCAACAGCCAACATCAAACTTAACGGTGGGAAACTTGAAGCAATCCCACTAAAATCAGAAACTGGACAAGGATGCACACTCTCGCCTACCTATTCAACATAGTACTGGAAGTCCTGGCTGGAGCAATTAAACAGCAAAAGAAGATCAAGGGAATACAAATCGGAAATGAAGAGGTAAAAACATCACTCTTGGCAGATGGCATGATAGTGTACTTAAGTGACCCCAAAAATTCCACCAGAGAACTCCTACAGCTGTAAAACAAGTTCAGCAAAGTGGCTGGATATACATCTAACTCAAACTCTTCAGTAGCCTTCCTATATTCAATGGACAAACATGTGGAGAAAGAAATTAGGGAAAAGATACCCTTCACAATATTCACAAAAACTATGAAATATTATGTTGTGACTCTAACTAAGCAAGTGAAGGACCTGTGTGACAAGAACTTCAAACCTCTAAAGAAGGAAATCAAGGAAGATCTCAGAAAATGGAAAGATCTCCCATGCTCTTTGGATTGGAAGGATCAACATTTTAAAAATGGCCATCTTACCAAAAGCAATCTACAGATTCAATGCAATTTCCATCAAAATTCTAACCCAGTTCTTCATTGAGTTGGAAAAAGCAACGTGGAATTTCATCTGAAATAACAAAAGACCTAGAATAGCAAAATCCATCCTCAACAACAAGAAAACATCTGCGGGAATCACTATTCCTGACCTCAAGCTATATACAAGGGAATTGTGCTGAAAACTGCATGGTACTGGTACAGAAATAGGCACATGGATCAATGAAATAGAATAGAAGATCCAGAAATGAGCCCTCATGTATATGGTCACCTAATTTTTGACAAAGGAACCGTAAACATTCAATGGAAAAAGGACAGCCTATTCAACAAATGGTGTTGGTCCAACTGGCACTCAGCATGCAGAGGAATAAAAATAGACCCTTTCTTATCTCCTTGTACAAAGCTCAAGTATAAGTGGATCAAAGATATCCACATTTAACCAGATACACTGAAACTACTAGAGGAGAATGTAGGGAAAACCTTAGAACACATAGACACAGGAGAAAATTTCTGAAGAAAACACCAATGGCTCAATCTCTAAGCTCAAATATTATAAAATGGGACTTATTGAGATTGCAAAGTTTCTGTAAGGCTAAGGACATTCTCAAGAAAACAAAACAGCAGCCAACAGAATGGGAAAAGATCTTTACCAACTCCACATCAGATAGAGGCCTAATATCCAAGGTATACAAAGAACTCAAAAAACTAGACACCAGAGAAGCAAACAACACTATTAAAAATGGGGTACAGAGCTAAATAAAACGTTCTCAATACAGGAATATGGAATGGCTGAGAAACATCTGAGGAAGTGTTCGACATCCTTTGCCATCAGGGAAATGCAAATCAAAACAACCCTGAGATTCCACCTTACACCAGTCAGATTGGTCAAGATCCAAAACTCTGACGACAGCAGATGCTAGCGAGGGTGCACAGAAAGAGGAACACTTCTCCACTGTTGGTGGTGTTGTAAACTGATACAACCACTCTGGAAATCATTCTGGCGATACCTCAGAAAATTGTACATAGTACTACCTGAAGACCCAGCTATTCCACTTCTGGGCATATACTCCAGAGACACTTTAATGTACAACAAAGATACATGTACCTCAATGTTCATAGCAGCTCTATTTATAATAGCCAGAAGCTGGAAAGAACTCAGATGTTCTTCAGTAGATGAATGGATACAAAAATTGTGGTACATTTACGCAATGGAATACTACTCAGCCATCTGAAACAATGACTTAACCAAATTTTTAAGAAAATGGCTGCATCTAGAGAATATCATCCTGAGTGAGATAACCCAGTCACAAAAGAACAGACATAATATGCAGTCACTGATAGTGGGATACTAACCCTAGAGGCTCGCCCTGCCCCAGAAACAACTCACAAACAGTGTGAAGACCAAGAAAAAGCAAAACAAAAAAAAAGTCATTCTCAATTCTTACACACCAAGAACACATTGACAAATTCCGGGTTACACCCTGTATTACATATACTTTTTGCTCATTGTAAAAAAAAAAAAAACAAAAAACAAAAAACAAAAAAGAAAAAAAAAAGCCAAGGTCTGGAAAAAAAAATCTGTATTGATTGATATTTTCTACAGCATTCTTTATTTCTGTCAAACTCTCTAAAATGTTTTTCTAAAGTCTTGGACAACCAGGGGACTATTGCCTGCAATTTTTTTCACTGCCTTATTTACCATGTGGAAAGAGTTTGGTTAAATTCTGTGTATTAGGAACACTGTGCTTCTCCTTTAGATGTTTTGTGTACTATTGTTTTTTCTAGGAAACCCCATTGTGGTTTTTATTGTTTCTATGTTCCCTTTTACCAATAAGAGACGGTCTATGAAAAAAATTATGTTCAAATCACTAAAAAAATAAATAAATAAAAATAATGAATGGGATAGCTGGGTCCTCAGGTAGTACTATGTCCATTTTTCTGAACAACAGCCAGGCTGATTTCTAGAGTGGATATACCAGCTTGCAATGCCACCAAAAATGGAGTATATATTAGCTTTACTCTGTCCATATTGCTATTTCATTTTCATCTCCTCATTCAGCTTACTTTTGGGAAATCATATTGGTGAGTCTTTTAGGGTCTATCTTCTGATGTTACTAGGAAACACACTCTCAGAAAAAAATTACTAGATACTCCAAATCTTCTCTTTTTCAACCACATCATCTGCACTATTCTCTGAAATTTATGTAACTGGGTGTTTCATAGATATGTTCAATGGGACTTGCCTTTAAAAGTCTGCATATTGATTGGTTGTGGTCTTCCATAGTAGTTTCTCTCTGTTGCAAAAAGAAGACTTCTTAGTGAGGTGTGAAGATGCTACTTATTTGAGGGTAAAATGACAAATGTTGATAGATTTTATTCAGGGGTTCTGCTGGTTTAGTAAATTAGTGTTTGTAATTTCTTTCCCAAATAGCATTATTTCACTAGCACTGAACAGCTAGCTAAGTTTCTAAACATTACTTCTTTGTTGAGAAGGCTTTAAGTTCAGTTAGAGAGCACTGGAGGTGATACCAATATTTGTTCCACTCCTGCCCATGTGGCCATCAGGCCACAGTGATCGTTGAACTGATTTAGAGCCATCATTTCTGTATGGGACTGTTGATTACCTCTTTACTTTGGCAGTTTTGTGGTACCTTCTTGTCCCATAAAACCTGCTTCTGATAAAGGTTGCTTTCAGGTCAGTTCCTGCATAGGTGCCTTGCATTCCAGGTTCTGAGACTCATGATACCTTCAAAAATAGTGACTTACCTTCTTTGGTTTAACCAGTACAACTGCATTAAGCTGTATGGTTAGAGAGCCACTTAGAAACTCTGGGTCACCTGCCCAACAATTTATAAGAATGTTTTTTATGTATTTTGTTGTTGTTGTTGTGGTTGTGCTTGTGGTTAGATGACCTTTAGTGGCTATTTTGTCTTTTGAGGTTATCAGCACAGATGAGAAAAGTTCATTAAAACTGTTTATATATATTTATACACTGAAACATGTATGCTAGGTTTTATTATTTTACAAGATAACTTTTGCTAAATATGCATAATATATTATATGTGCATATTTTTTACTGTTATAACTTACATTTTTGATTATATATAAATAATTGGTCATAAGTTAGTCACCTTTAATAATAAAGGTAAATATAGTTTCTAATAATAATTAAATTTGAGAGATTTAATCTAATCAAGGTTTATGCCACCTACTAGACTGTATTTCTCTGACAGAAAATTTCTCACTTATAAAAACCAGCTTGTAGAAAAATCTACTGTAAATAAGGGGCTAAAACCATAATTACACAAAGGACTTGATAATTGCAAAGGAAGTGTTCCTGGAGAGAGAGGTATGAGGGACTAGTTATTAATCAGTATGATATTCTGCAGAGAAAAGTCAAAAGATGATCATTAGTTTAAATTTTAAAGAACATAGATTTATTGATCAAGTATAGAAGCAAGTTTCAACAGCTGAGATAATGAAAAAGTTTAATGAATTTTTATGTGAATAAATCACATTTTGCTAAGGTGCATATTCCCTTCAGATTAAAAACTGCCCTTAATCATTCTACACTTGACTTGAAAAGTTCTAAAAGCTGATTAAATAGTAATGGTGTGCTATATCTCAAAATACTACACCCCCAAAAAATGGAAAAAAGAAAAAAATGCAGAAGTAATGGCTAAAAAATATAGAGTTTGTGGTTACATTGGTATTTCTTGATTTTTTATTCAACTATAAAACTCGAGCCCTTGATAGAAACATCACTAATGCCACAAAGATTATTTCAGTAATTATCTAAAAGAAACAAACTCATCTCTCTGAGAAATAAAAATTCTACTACTTTTGAAATTTTGTCATGTCTTTTGTATGTTAGATATAATTTCTCTATTTAGAATTTATAGCATGAATATATCAGTACCCAAGAATTCCTTCAGGCACTAATGAAATGTAGATTCTGAACCTGCTGACTGAATAGGTGATTCAGTACATTTGGACTTGAGCCTAGAAATTTTCATAAGTGATTCTAATATTATATCATAGAAATTAGGTCAGATTTCTCCTAAGAACAGACTCCAGTCAATTTCCACACACTTCTGAGATTACTCTAGTGAATCAAATGAGGTTTAACTTGCTCGTGGGCACATAGTTAGATATCACCTTTACTTTAGAGTTAAACATGCTTCATTTATCATAACATTTACAAAGTTTAGAAAAATAGATTCCCGAATATTTTCTGCTTCCTCTGTTCTCTCAGTGGTAACAGATTCTAGACTCCCAATATTTAACAAGGCACAATGTCTCCAGATGATAAATCACTAGGTATAGTAAAAAGACAAGAATGTGATTTCCAGTGGATCACAGGTGTCAACTGACACAGAATGAAAGAATTTAGGAAGAATAAAATATTTTCTTAAAATATAGTTTTAAGTCTAAGAAGAAAAGAGTACTGAACATTTATGTGACTTTTTCTGTATCAAGTAGCTAATTAAATAATTGTGAAAGAATGTGAAGGGAATGCTTGTTTGCTAATATTACTAAAATAGAGAACACACTCCTCACTGTATATCATGAATTTTTACAGTGATCCAGTTCATTTATACTCATTTATATGTTGAGCTTAACAAAGACAGTGTTATCTGTGATTTCAAAAGTACTTTATTACATGTTCATTATTTCTTTATAAATTATCAGTCAATGCTTTGCTAGCATTTTTGTTCATTCTTTATTTTGATAAATCTGAAATGATTTGTAGGACACGGTAAACTACAAGCACATTACAGATTCATCATTTTCCTTACTTGCATTCACAAAGGTCTACACCAGCCTAGTTGTTAACAAATTCTCAATAGCATGCCATTTGAGAACCAGGATCTTGCTCTTATAATGTTGAGACTGAGACCAGTGACATAGTTCTCTTAGCTATGTTCTGAACGCTCTAAAAGCCTTATTGTGTTTTCACGATTTCAAACTTGTCTGTAGGTTTGGATAAGATGGATGCTTGATCCCTCACCACGCATCTTCTATTGTTTAGGAAAAGGAAGGATCCAAGCTAAACTTGGCTTTCGCAATAGAAAGTACATCTTCCAAAGTTAGAAATGTTTGTATTCCCATATTCTAAGCTACTTAATCTGCCAAAGTATTCTTCACATAGTGTCCCCTACAACATGACTTGAGGATAGGACCTGCACAGTTTCTGAGACACAAGCTGTTTGTATTTCTATGTTTATAATACTTTTTTTCTGTACACTTGTCTCTTCTTTTACATGACTCTAAAGCCAATCATTTATTTATTTTCTGAATAGAACTCTTATGAAGGTCAGGGAAAAATCTGATGAAAATGAGTATCACATCCTGTCATTATTCTGTTATATCAGCTGATTATTCAGAATTGGATTAGGAATGACCTATCCAATGATGTTCTGATCCCTTAGTATTTAATATTGAATTTCTATAGTTTCCTAGGGAACTGAATAACTATTTAATTTTCTTTGTTCCTGTATCATCAGTCTCTTTGGTTAACTGCTTTCTATTTTAGTTCAAACACAAAACAGTAGAAATTCCAAATAATCCCTCCATTACCTTAGAGTTCTGGTCACGTAAGAAGTGAATATTAACTCTCTCCAGGCCTATCATGATGATAAAGCTGTTTTCAAGAAAACTTTCCTTCCTGTGCCAGTGTTTTACCACAGAGTAGAGAAAGCAGTAATATAATATAATAAACATATTTATAAATACACTGAAATGCTAATAAAATAACCACATGCTTAACATTTTTAGGTATTACTTACAGCTGCCCTAAGCACATAATCCTCTGATAAAATTGTCTTTGAAGAGGTCATTCAGGAAAATTATACAGTTCCTCACTTGTCTTGCTTTCTAGTTTATTGTTAATGGTGCCTAGAGCTAAGTATATAAACATGTTCTCAAACTAAGTTCATGAGGACATATTTATGTTTTAAATGTATGTTCTATCTTGCTTTCAAAACATCCTGGGGAACAGGCACATACCTTGTGAAATTGTCCAAAAAAATGACTTTTCTATTTGAGGCTCACTTACCACAAAAGGGAACCTATACCAGATTCTGTGTGGATGACTAAGAACTGGATATTCTTGAGAACCATGATTATACATATATGTATTTGTGTATCATAGGTTTGTTCCTTGACCAAAGGTTTTTAACCCCGTGGAAAGAACAATATTATCAACCAACCAAACCCCTCACAGCTCCTAGGGACTAAAACAAAAACAAATGAATACTCACAGAGTGACACATGGCTCCAGTTGCATATATAGCAGAGGATACCATTGTCTGCCATCAATAGAAAAGAAGGTTTTTAACACAGTGAAGGCTTGTCTTCCCAGAGTAGGATAATGACCTAGGAGAGGGTCGTTGGGAAAGGAAATATTTTCATAAAGGCAAGGGGAGAAGGAGAGGGGCTGTGAGTGGAGAAAAGGGGATAACATTTAAAATGTAAATACAGTGACTATTCAATAAAAAATAAAAGAAACAAACAAACATCTGAAGGTTGAATACTCAGAGACTCACAGTCAAATATTAAGGTGGAAGCAAACCCAAATTAGAGTTCTACATTTGGTTTCTCATTGAAGACTTCATTGAATGTCCATGAGAAAGAACTGTAAAGACTCAGGAGTCAAGGATATCAGGAAAACATAGTCAATAGACATTAACTAAATAATGTGTATAAAAACTCACAGAGAATAAAACAATTATCACAGAGAATATATGGGTCTATATATAGGTTCCACAACATAGATGTTATGGTTGTTAACTTGGTATTTTTGTGTGACTCCTACCAGTGGGAATAGTGGTATCTCTAAATTTTTTTTTCAACTCTTTAAATCCTTCTCCTCTTATTGGGTTGCTTCGTCCTGCCTTTATACTAGGGTTTTTGTATAACATTATTGTATCTTTCTATGCCTTGCTTGGTGCATATCACTGGGAGTCTTCCTTTTTTTCTGATAGGAAATGGAGTGATTTTGGAAAATAAGATAGTTAGAGGAGGAGAAGGAAAGTAATTTGGTAAAACTGAAGGAGTGCGAGGAGAGAAAAATCACATTCAGGATGTATTATAATAAAAGGTAGGAGAGCAAACTTATACAATCATTTTAGAAATCAATCTGATGGTTTATCAGAAAACTATGTTTAATTCTACCTCAAGAACTAGCTATTTCACTCCTGGGCATATATCCCCCAAAAATGTTTCTATATTCCACAAAGACTTTATGTAAATAAAGATATCAGGAATTCTTCAGGCAGATGGACATAACTTGAGTATCTTATCCTGAGTGAGGTAACCTAGTCCCAAAAGGACATGAATGACATGCACTCACTTATAAATGGACCCGTAAAATACAGATACACTCCACAGACAAAAGAAGCTAAACAAAACAGAAGGCCCCCAAAAAAAAAGTTTGAATCTTACTTAGAAGGGAGAATAAAATAAGCATAAGAGGCTGATGGAAGGATAAAACTAGGATAGAGGAGAAATGGGGAGGGGGTCAGGATCAGGAATAGGGCAAGGTAAAAGAAATGGCTAAATGGCCATGAGAATGAATGAATATCTGCAAGTGGCTGGGGTGAGGAGTTTAGGAACATTTCCAGGATAAGACAGAGACCTAGGATAAGAGAGACACCCAAGATACAATGGTGGTTTCCTTAGGTGTAATCCACAACATTGGTGGTATGGAAGGTGAAGAAGCCAACTCCTGTAGAAACCTCAGTGGAGCAAGAGACACCAAACCATCCACAAAACTTTCAGCCCAAAGTGTTGCATCGCTACAAGAAATGCAAGCACAAGTGATGGAACAGAATCTGAGGGAATGTCCAACTATTAAATGGCTCAACTTAAGACCCAGCCCATGGGCAAACACCAGTTTCTGACACTATTACTCATATTTTGTTATTCTTGCAGACAGAAGCACATTGTCTTCTGAAAGAGTCCACCCAGAACTTGACTTAGACAGAGATACACATACCTACAGCCAAAAAGTGGATAGATCTTGTGAATTCTCATGGAAAAAACATTGAGGAAAAATTGAGGGTACCAAAAGGGTTAGGAACCTCCAAAGGAAGACCAACAAAGTCAATTTACCTATGCCTTTGGTGCTCTTAGAATCTGAACTACTAACCAAAGAACAGTCACAGGCTGAACCTGGACCTTCCCACACATATGTAGTAGATGTGCTGCTTGGTCTTTCTGCAGGTCCCATACAACTGGAGCAGGGGCTATCCCAAAAGTTGTCACCTATTTGTGGAATATGTTCTTCTAGATATGTTTCCTTTTCTGGCCTCAGTGGGAGGGGGAACACTTAGCTTATGAGAGACTTTAAGTGCCAGCTAGGAGGAATACCCTTGAAAGCCTCAACTAATAAGAAGAGAGGTGTATGGGAGATGGGGGAAGGGGGATGGGAAATGAGGAGAAGATTTTAGAAGTAGTTGATGTAGATGAATTCAGTGTGCAGAATATAAAGTGAATAAGTAAATATATTATTAAATTTAAAACAAAAATGAAAGAAAAAAATGAAGGAAAGAATTAAAAGCTACAAGTTAAAGATTTTTTAATGATTTACCACTGTAACTGAACCTCAATTCCAAAGTAAAATAGTATGTATTCTACTGTCATTGAGGAACTTCTTAACAGGATCTCCACTTTAGGCCCTGCTGGAAACCAGTCTATTAAATAATGCCTGATATTTGTAATATTATAAAGTCACATTTAAGACCTTGATACCATTTTTCTCTTTCATATTTGTTATTTATATTCAGAATTGGAGACACCTTAAGAGGAAAATCTCTCCACTGGTCAGATACTCTGATTTGGGATATAAGCAACCAGTCACTTAGAAGAAGGAAGCAAATAACAGATCAAAAGGTGACTTATCTTGGATTCAGAACTGAAGAATATAACATCGAAAGGACATTTTCATTTTTTTATAAACAAATCTGGCCACTTCTCTGCTGGCCTCGATCAGGTTTACTGACCAAGGAACAAGCTTAGATCATTTTCCCCACAACCCTACTGCCTGTTCCACAGGCATTCCCAGATTCCCTGAGTTAGTTTTGGGTTGTCCCAGAAGCTCCATTTTCTGTTCACTGCTCTTTCAGACTCCATTAGTTCTGTTGAGCAAAATCATCCAAACCCATCAAACAAGGAAACGTCTGGTCAATTCCCTAAGTCCTCATTCCCCTTTCTGTCTGGGAAGCATACCTTGCTGCCCTGAGACAGCTTTGGTCTCTTTGGTCTCTCTGGGAGCTTCCTTGACTGAACGCTCCTCAATTGTTCTCTATCAGTTCTCTCTAACAAAGAACAAACAAGGCAGCTAAATAAATAAAAACAGATTCTCAACAAGAAACATCTAAGCTTGCAGCATGAAGAAAATACAGTCCAAAGTTGCCTACCTGAGGTCTGCCACATAAGCATCATTCAGATTATGCCTGCCTTCTCAATACTAGCTACACCAGAAATATCCAGGTAAATTTAGAAGTCTAAATTTCTACTTAAGAACACAGAGTAAAATAGCCTGGGCAACATTGTATTTTCAGAGCAAAGCTATCCCACTACAGTGAATCCTGGTTATTTTAACATAACTGAAACACAAGAAAATGAACTTAAATCCATTCTTATAAAAATAATAGATTCTTTTTAAGGGAAAATGAAAAGCTCCTTAAAAGAAATACAGGAAAGTGCAATCAAACAGGTAGAGGACTTTAAAGAAGAAATTGATAAATCTTTGAAAAAATATACAATATTGATTACAGGAAAATACAAGTAAAGAGGAGTAGAAAATTAATAAAACTATTTAAGACTTGAGAAGGGAAAGAGTAGTAATAATTAAAACATTATCTGAGGGAATCCTAGACATGGAAAACATATAGAAGAATACAAGAAGAACCAAAACACCAATGCAAGCATCACTAACAAAATATAAAAGATGAAAGAAAAAAAAACTTAAAAGTCGAAGATAACATAAAAGAATTTGATACATCAGGCAAAAGCAGTACAATTTTTAAAAATTCCCCACTCAAAACACATAAGATATCTGAGATACTATGAAAAAAAAGCCTAGTCTAAGATTAATCAAAATATAGAAGGTGAAGAATCCTAGTTCCAAGAAACAGAAAATATTTTCAACAAAATTATAGAAGAAAATTTTCCCAAGTTAAATATATACCCATAAACTTATAAGAAGCTTACAGAGCACCACTTAGATTGAAACAGAAATGAAAATCTACTTGTCACATGCTAACCAAAACATAAAATCTACAGGAAAAAAAAAGAATACTAGGTGGTACAAAGAAAAATGGCCAATAACATAAACAGTAATACACAATAGAGTTATATCCACTTTTCAATTGACACTCTTAAAGCAAAAAGAGTTTGTGCAGATGTCTTTCAGCCTCTTAGGAATAACAGAGGCTAACTAAGACTACTATATCTAGCAAAATTATCAATCACCACAGATGGAAAAAAATGATATTTAAGAAAATTTATCTATCCACAAGACTAACCAGAACAGAAAGTACCTGATGGAAAATTCCAAAACAAGGAGGTAAACTACACACAAGAAAACATAGAAAATAAATAGTCCACACCACTGAATAGAAAACAATGGATGCAAACACAGCCTTGATCACAGGAAAAAGAATTAACCACATACACATACACACACACAATCACACACAAATAGTAGCATCATAAAAAAGAGAAATTAACAATAATTGGTCATTAATATCTCTCAGTATCAATGAACTTAATTCCCCAATACAAAATCACAGGATAACAGAATGGATATTAAAAGAGGATCCATCATTCTATTGCATTAAAGAAACATATACCAGCAACAAAAATAAGCATTACTTCAAAGTAAAGGACTGGAACAAACCTTTCCATGCAAACAGACCCCAAACTCAAGCTGGAGTAGTCATTCTTATATGTAGCAAAAGCTTATGTTACTAAACCACACATTGACCCGCCCCCCCACCACCACCACTCACTAATATTGGGAGATTCTCAACATTGCTCTCTTACCAATCAATAGGTCATGAACAGGAACTAAACAGAGAAACAATGAAACTAACTAACATTATGGATCAAACTGACATAACAGATATCTACAGAGCCTTTCACCAAACAGAAAAGATTGTAGATTTTTTTTCTCAGAACCTCAAGAAATGCTTTCCAAAATTGACTATATAATCAGTCACAAAGCAAATCCCACCCAATACAAGAAAAATGAAGTAACTTTTATTTTATCAAACAACCATGGAATAAAGCTGTACTTCAACAACACAGAAACAACAGAAAGTCTCCAAACTCAGGGTAACTAAACAACTCTAATTAATGATTACTGGGTAATGGAAGAGATTAAGAAATAAATTAAAGATTTCTATCATTCGATGAGAATAAAGGCACAATATACCTAAATTATAGAATGAAAACAGTGCATAGAGAAAAGTTCATAGCACTAATTTCCTCCATATAGAAATTAAATTTCTACTTATTCTCATGGCCACCCAGCCATTCTCCTTCCCCCTCTCCAAATCTGATCTTGAGTTTCCCTCTCCCACCCACATCCCTACCCCCACTTGTTTTCCAGTACTATTTCATTTTACTTTTGCGTGAGACTCAAGCACCCTTGCTTGTACTGTCCTGGAGATTGTCCTGAAGCTGTGCTTATATTAATGTTAATTCCACTTCCTCAAGAAGGGCTGCTGCAAGAGGTGACTTCATCTGAAACTTCCCATTTTAATTAGTAAAATAAAGGAAATCCAGTGACTGGGTAAAGTAAGAGAGGTGGAGAGAGAAAATCAGGGAGGAGAGATCAGAGGACAATGGAGAATGGAAGAGAAGTTCCAAGATGAAACTCCAGAAGGATGAGCTAGATCCAGGTGGGCTTAATTAGAGTTAAATACCTATGAACATTTAAGAATTTTACAGGTCTAATATCTCAAATAGAAGGGCAGTTTGTACCTTTGTCTAGTTGCTGTAATTTTGTTGTGTAGAAGGTTTGTGGATTGAGAATTGAATACATAAACTAGTATGAAAGGCTACCGTGCTATAGAGTTGTGTTTGTGTTTGGTTGAGGCTTAAGGAAACACCCCGGGACTGAGGCACACAACAAGTGAAGAAAAACTGCTAAGGAAAGGGAGTCTCGTGGACAAAGTTAGACAATGGGGGTGTCTCTGACCAAACGACAGAGGTGCGTGAAGCTCCGTACTAGAGTACTAGAAGCGGTGCCCTTGGAGTGAAGCGTACGGGTGATAAAGAGATAAGCATTTTTTTTAATTTTTAATATTTACAACACTCTTTTTTCTGTACAGCTTCTTGAGTGTGTGAAGTGTAGTGCAATCAGCCTATATTTAATGGCTACAATCTACTTGTGGGGCTGTGGGCTGTGAAAGATATCCGGATTCCAGGTCGAGATGGGTCAAAGCCAAGGGAATATAAAGGAATGTATGAGCTTCCCTAAAAATTCCCAGGTAACCAGGCTACAGTCACTGCATTCTATAGATCTGTGGATGTTTGTTACATAAGACAACGCCCCAAGCTCCTCCTCCACTGATGAGGAGTTGACCACAGGCTCAAGAAAGAATAGTCACATAGTATCAGGACCACAAGGAGGCAGTCCCAATCTCTCATGCCAAACCAATAGAAAGTACCTGTTGTTAGACCCTGACCCTCCCAAAACTTTATATATGAATTCTCTCCAAAAGGATTAACGGTGTATTCCATCATCTGAGAGCTGTAATACCACATCTTAGGAAAAGATATGCTCTCCTAAAATTGCTGGCTAGTCAGTCTCCTGCTGGCTCAGACTTTCACCTTCCTGGAGCAGCAATGGAAGTGGGGTAGCACCAGCTGCAGGGATGGCAGAAGCAGTTCCCCCTCTCTGCCTGAGTCCCCTCCCCTTCAGCTGAACCTGCACACCTAATCGGGCCAAAGATCTTCATGTAAGGCCACTAACTCACAGGCCTGAATCCATTAAAAGTGAATACATACTGTACATGTCCTTTTGGAAATGGGTTACCTTACACGGTAATGGATGTTTCCAATATCCATTCATTTGGCTGCAAAAATGTATGATGTCTTGTTTTTCATATCTGCAAAAGACAGTGGTGAGGTAGGGTCCATCTTCAGGAAGGGACAGAGACCTGGGATAGGGGAGGTGACCAAGAATCAATGGTCATACCCCTAGCTGTGACTCACAACACTGGGAATATGAAACCCATGAAGGCTGTCTCTTGTGATCTGGAAGGGACACCAGTGGAGAAATAAGGACACCAACGTACCCACAAGATTTTCAACCCAATATTTATTCTGTGTAGAAGAAGTGAAGGGTTTGGGAATGGAGCTGAGACTGAAGAAATTGCCAACCAATTGATGAGTCAACTTAAAACCATCCCATGGTGAAGCATCAATCCCTGGCACTACTAATGATACTGTTATACTTGCAGACAGTAGTCTAGCATGGCCTCCTCTGAGATGCTCCACTCACCAACTGACACAGAAAGATGCAGATACCCACAGCCAAAGAGTAGATAGAATTGGGGACTCTTATGGAAAATTAGGAGGAAAGATTGCAGACCCTAAAGGGATAGGGACTCATGAGGAAGACCAACAGAGTCAAATAACTTGGACTCTTAGGTCCCTCAGAGACTGAACCACCAACCAAAGAACATACAGGAGAACATACTTGAAAAAGAATCCAACAACACATTGAAAAAAAAAAAGCAAAAAAAAATCTCATTCATCATGATAAAGTAGGCTTCAACCCAGAGCTGCTGGGATGTTTTAGTATCAGAAAATTCATCAATGTAGTTCACCATGTAAACAAACTGGAAGAAGAAACATCTTGGAGTCATCTCAGTAGATGCTGGAAAAGCCCTTGAAAAAATGCAGCATCCCTTCATGTTAAAAGACATGGAGAGATAAGGGATACAAGGTGCATACCTAAAAGTAATAAAATTGACATACAGAGAAACCATAGTCAACATTAAATTAAATAACAGAAAATTAAAGCAATCTCACTAAAATCAAGAAGAAAAAAAGGATGCCCCATTCTCTCATCTATTCAATGTAGTACGTGCCATTCTAGCTAAAGCAATAGAAACATTAAAAGAGATAAAAAGAAAGCAAATTAGAAAAAAGAAGTAAAAATATAGCTATCTGCATATATTACAGTAAACATAAGTAACCCAAATTCTAGCAGGGAACTTCCACAACTGATGAACATCTTCAGCAAAGTTTCAGGATAAACAAATTCAACTCAAAATTAATTTAGTAAGCCTCATATACACTAAAGACATACAGGTTAAGAAAAGAATTAGGAAAAAAATACCTTTTTTTAAAAACAACTTTATTTTACAAAACAAAGATAAATGTACAGATTTTAAACATTTTTTGCTTAAAATTATAATTTCTTGTCAGTACTGTTTTTTCAGACATTAAAATAATTTTTCACATAAAACCATGTGAATATATTTTTTTTAGTCAGTACTTGATTTTTTTAAAGAGCCCACAGTACGCATTGAAAACCCAATAGTTACAGTAACCATAAAGTACATGCAAAACAAAACGAAACATGGAAACCGTCAAAGTCTCCTTGTTTGTAAATATATGTATGTTTTTTTTTTGTTTTCTTTATTTCTTGGACTTCATACAGTCTGTGATTTGTTTCTGGGGGAGTGCAAGCCTCTGGGGTTAGCATCCCACTATCAGTGACTGCATATTATGTCTGTTCTTTTGTGACTGGGTTATCTCATTCAGGATGATATTCTCTAGATGCAGCCATTTTCTTAAGAATTTGGTTAAGTCATGTTTCTGGTGGCTGAGTAGTATTCCATTGTGTATATGTACCACAATTTTTGTATCCATTCATCATCTGAAGGACATCTGAGTTAATTCCAGCTTCTGGCTATTATAAATAGAGCTGCTATGAACATTGTGGTGCATATATCTTTGTTGTGTATTAAAGTGTCTCTGGGGTATATGCCCAGAAGTGGAATAGCTGGGTCTTCAGGTAGTACTATATCCAATTTTCTGAGGAATCACCAGACAGATTTCCAGAGTGGTTGTATTAGCTTGCATCCCCACCAACAGTGGAGAAGTGTTCCTCTTTCTGTGCAGCCTCGCCAGCATCTGCTGTCATCTGAGTTTTGGATCTTGGCCAATCTGACTGGTGTGAGGTGAAATCTCAGGGTTGTTTTGATTTGCATTTCCGTGATGGCTAAGGATGTCAAGCACTTCCTCAGATGTTTCTCGGCCATTCGTTGTTCATCAACTGAAAATGTTTTGTTTAGCTCTGTACCCAATTTTTTAATAGGGTTATTTGATTATCTGGTGTCTAGCTTTTTGAGTTCCTTGTATACCTTGGATATTAGGCCTCTATCTGATGTGGTGTTGGTAAAGATCTTTTCCCATAATGTTGGTTGCCGTTTTGTTTTCTTGACGATGTCTTTAGCCTTACAGAAACTTTGCAATCTCATTAAGTCCCATTTGTTAATCTTTGACCTTAGAGCTTGAGCCATTGGTGTTTTGTTCAGGAAATTTTCTCCTGTACCTATGTGTTCTAAGGTTTTCCCTACTTTCTCATCTGATAGTTACAGTGTATCTGGTTTAATGTGGAGATCTTTGATCCACTTACACTTGAGCTTTGTACAAGGAGATAAGAACGGATCTATTTTCATTCTTTTGCATGCTGAGTGCCAGTTGGACCTATTTAACCATTTGTTAAATAGGCTGTCCTTTTACCATTGAATGTTTACTGCTCCTTTGTCAAAAATCAGGTGACCATATACATGAGGGCTCATTTCTGGATCTTCTATTCTATTCCATTGATCCACATGCCTATTTCTGTACCAGTACCATGCAGTTTTCAGCACAATTGCCTTGTAATATAGCTTGAGGTCAGGGATAGTGATTCCCACAGATGTTTTGTTGTTGTTGAGGATGGATTTCGCTATTCTACGTCTTTTGGTATTCCACATGAAATTGCACATTGATCTTTCCAATTCCATGAAGAACTGGGTTGGAATTTTCATGGGGATTGCATTGAATCTGTAGATTGCTTTTGGTAGGATGGCCATTTTTAAGATGTTGATTTTTCCAATCCATGAGTATGGGAGGTCTCTCCATTTTCTGAGATCCTCCTCAATTTCTTTCTTTAGAGGTTTGAAGTTTTTGTCATACAGGTCCTTCACTTGCTTATTTAGAGTCACACCAAGGTATTTCATAGTTTTTGTAACTATTGTGAAGGGTACATTTTCCCTAATTTCTTTCTCCACATGTTTGTCCTTTGAGTACAAGAAGGCTACTTATTTGTTTGAGTTAATTTTGTATCCAGCCACTTTGCTGAACTTGTTTATCAGCTGTAGGAGTTCTCTGGTGGAATTTTTGGGGTCACTCAAGTACACTATCATGTCATCGACAAACAGTGATGTTTTTATCTCTTCCTTTCTGATTTATAGCCCCTTGATCTCCTTTTGCTGTCTAATTGCTCCAGCCAGGACTTCCAGTACTATGTTGAATAGGTAGGGGGAGAGTGGGCAGCCTTGTTGAGTCCCTGATTTTAGTGGGATTGCTTCAAGTTTCTTGCCATTAAGTTTATGTTGGCTGTTGGTTTGCTGTATATTGCTTTTATTATGTTTAATAATGGGCCTTGGATTCCTGTTCTTTCCAGGACTTTTAACATGAAGGGGTGTTGGATTTTGTCGAATGCTTTCTCAGTGTCTAGTGAGATGACCATGTGATTTTGGTCTTTGAGTTTGTTTATATGGTGCATTACAGTGATGCATTTCCTTATGTTAAACCATCCCTGCATCCCAGGGATGAAGCCTACTTGGTCATGATGAATGATGGTTTTGATGTGTTCTTGGATTCGGTTTGCAAGGATTTTGTTGAGTATTTTTGCATCAATGTTCATAAGTAAATTTGGTCTGAAGTTCTCTTTCCTTGTAGGGTCTTTGTGTGGTTTAGGTATGAGGGTTATTGTAGCCTCAAAAAATGAGTTGGGTAATATTCCATCTGATTCTATCTTTTGGAATAGTTTGTTGAGTATTGGTATTTTATCCTCAATAAAAGTCTGATAAAATTCTGCACTGAACCCATCTGGACCTGGGCTTTTTTTGGTTGGGAGGCTTTTGATGACTTCTTCTATTTCTTTAGGTGTTATAGGGTTATTTAGATGGTTTATATGGTCTTGGTTTAACTTTGGGCCCTTGTATCTGTCTAGGAATTAATCCATTTCCTCCAGATTTTCCAATTTTGTGGAGTATAAGTTTTTTTAGTAGGATCTGCTGATTTCTTTAATTTCCTCAGTTTCAGTTGTTATGTCCTCACTTTCCTTTCTGATTTTGTTAATTTGGATACTCTCTCTTTGCCCTCTAGTTAGTCTGGGTAGGGGTTTATCAATCTTGTTGATTTTCTCAAAGAACCAACTCTTGGTTTTGTTGATTTTTCAATGGTTCTTTTTGTTTCTATTTGGTCTATTTCTGCTCTAATTTTGATTATTTGTTGCCGTCTACTCTTTTTGGGTATATCTGCTTCCTTTTGTTCTAGGGCTTTTAGCTGTGCTGTCAGGTTGCTGATGTGAGCTCTCTCCAGTTTCTTTTTGGAAGCACTTAGGGCTATGAGTTTTCCTCTCAATACTGCTTTCATTGCATCCCATAGGTTTGGGTATGTTGTGTTTTCGTTTTCGTTGAATTCTAGAAAATCTTTAATTTCGTTATTTATTTCTTCTTTGACCCTGCTATCCTTTAACAGAGCATTGTTTAGTTTCCATGTGTATGTGGGCTTTTTGTTGTCTTTGTTGTTGTTAAAGACCAGCCGTAGACCCTTGTGATCTGAGAGGACGCATGGGAGTATTTCAATCTTCTTATATCGATGGAGGCTCGTTCCTTGTCCAATTATGTGGTCAATTTTCGAGAAGGTGCCATGGGGTGGTGAGAAGAAGGTGTATTCTTTTACTTTAGGATAGTATGTTTTGTATATATCTATTAATTATAGTTGTTTCAAAGTCTCTGCTAGTTTTGCAGTGTCCTTGTTCAGTTTCTGTTTCTCTGATCTGTCCATTGGTTAGAGTAGGGTATTAAAGTCTCCCACTATTATTGTGTGGGGTGAAATGTATTTTTTGAGCTTTAGTAGGGTTTCTTTTATGAATGTGGGTGCTTCTATATTTGGAGCATATATGTTAAGGATTGAGAGTTCCTCCTGACAGATTTCCCCTGTAATGAGTAAAAAGTGTCCTTCCTTATCTTTTTTGATAACTTTTGGTTGGACATTTATTTTATTCGATATTAGAATAGCCACTCCAGCTTGCTTCTTGGAGCTGTTTGCTTGGAAGTTATTTTCCCACCCTTTTACTCTGAGATAGTGTCTGTCTTTGTCTCTGAGATGAGTTTTCTGTATGCAGCAAAAGGCTGGATTTTGTTTATGTATCCAGTCTGATAGTCTATGTCTCTTTATTGGGGAGTTTAGACCATTTATGTTAATAGATATCAAGGAATAGTTGTTTCTGTTTCCTGCTATTATTGCTTTTTTGGGTTGAGTTGTGTCTGTGTTTTTTTTTTTCTTCTTTTAGTTTTCTAGTTTAGGAGTTTACTTGTTCTTACTAGGCTGTATTTTCCCTCATTGTATTGGGTTTTCCACCTATAATTTGTTGTAGTTCTGGGTTTGTGGTCAGATATTGTGTGAATTTCGATTTGTCTTGAAATATCTTCGTCTCTCTATCGATGGTGATTGATAGTTTTGCTGGGTATAGCAGCTTGGGCTGGCACTTGTGCTCTCTTAAGGAGTGCATGATGTCTGTCCAGACTCTTCTAGCTTTCATAGTCTCTGTTGAGAAATCAGGTGTGAGTCTGATTGGTCTGCCTTTATATGTTACCTGACCTTTTTCCCTTACTGCTTTTAGTATTCTTTCTTTACTTTGGGCGCTTGATGTTTTTACTATTACATGTCCGGAGGTATTTCTTTTCTGGTCCAACCTATTTGGAGTTCTGAAGGCTTCTTTTATGCTCGTGGTCATCTCATTCTTGAGCGTAGGGAAGTTTTCTTCTATGATTTTGTTGAAGATATTTACTGTGCCCCTTAGTTGATACTCTTCTCTCTCTTTTATTCCTATTATCCTTAGGTTCGGTCTTCTCATTGTGTCTTGGATTTCCTGGACATTTTGGGTTAGGAGCTTTTTGTTTTTTGCATCTTCTCTGGCTGTTTTGTCTATGTTTGCAATGTTGTCTTCTGCCCCCGAGATTCTCTCTTCGATCTCTTGTAATCTATTGGAAATGCTTGCTTCTGTGACTCCTGATTTCTTTTTTTGGTGTTCTGACTCTAGGGTTATCTTTTTTAGTGTTTTCTTTATTGTGTCAATCTCTGTTTTAATTTCCCTCTTCCATTCCTTTATTTCTTTGGTTCTGTTTTCCTCTAGTTCTTTGAGTTCTTTGAGTGTTTTTCTTGTTTCTTCTTTAAAAGCTTCTGAATCTTTTTGCTTTTCCTCCCTTTCTTGTTTAATTAACTCTATCAGTGTCTTGAGGCATGATTTCAGGTCTGTGTCTTCTTTTTCTGGAGTGTTTGGAGTTCCGATGTTTGCTGTTATGGAAGAGCTGGGCTCTGGTGTTGCTAGATTGTCTTGGTTCCCTTGGGATATACTCTTTCTCTTTTCTTTTGCCATTTTGTTGTCAGTGATATGTTCTTACCTTTCCCTGGTATCTGGTCTGTGTTCCTGGTTCTCCACTGGTTGAGGTGTCAGATGGGTCAAGCCCTTTTTTAAGCCTCAGAGTCTTCGGGTGTGAGCAGAAGTTCCAACGTTCTGTTTCTGTTTGCTGGATCAGGCACAGGTGGGCTGGAGAGATGGCTCAGCCGTTAAAGGCTAGGCTCACAACCAAAAATATAAAAATACCCTTTACAATAGCCAAAAATAATATAAAATACCTTGGCATAACTCTAAGCAAGGATATAGAAGACCTCTATAACAAGAATTTAGTGTCTCTGAAGAAAGAAACTGAAGAAGATATCAGAATATAGAAAGATCTACCCTGCTTATACATTGCTAGAACTAGTATAGTAAAAGTGCCCAACTTAACAAAAGCAATATACATATTCAATGCAGTTTCTATGAAAATTTGATTATGAAAATTACAGACCTTGGAGGAACAATTCTGAACTCCATGTGGAACAACAAACAAAAAACAATAAATCAATAAAATCAGGATAGCTAAAATATTGTGTACAATAAAAAAACTTCTGGAGGTATCACTATCCATAATTTCCAGCTACACTAGAGAGCAGTACCAATAAATTTTTATGGTTTATGCATTAACTGACAGATTAATCAATGGAATAGAATTGAGACCTAGAAATAAACCCACACATTTATGAATACTCGATATCTGTCAAAGAAGACAAAACTATATAATGGAAAAATGAGGTATATTCAATAAATGGTGCTGGTATAACTGAGCATCTACATGTAGGATAAATAAAATAAACCCATATATGTCACTCTACACAAAACTCAAGTCTAAGTGGAAGCAAAACCTTAACATAAAATGAGATACACTAAATCTAATAGTAAGTAAAGAACTATGTTGAACTCATTGGTATAGGAGACAAATTCCTTATAAGAACACTAATAGATCAGATTTTAAGATTAACAGTTAATAAATGGGACATCATGAAATTGAAACGCTTTTGCCAGGCTAAGGATACCATCAATAAGATTGAAGACAAAATGAGAAAAGTTTTTCACTAACCCTACATCCAACAGAGGAAAGTGATTTGCAAGGGTGGAACTGGGAGGAGAGGAAAGATATTATCTAAAATTGGAATGAAGTGTGAATACAAAAATAAATTATTGAAAAAAGATTCTTACAATGTGTGTTTATGTGTTTTTTATATGCTATGGTGTTCATATACAAGGAAGAACAAGAGAATGGGGAGATTTCTTACTGTGTATCTTATTTTATACAGTGTCTCCTGTTTCCTACTTCGTATGTTAGATTAACTGGCATGCAAATTACAGAGGACTTTACTTTCTTGCAGTAAGAGTATTGGGACTAGAAGAATATATTTCCCCATCCAGCTTTATGTGGCTTCCTAGGATCTAAACTCAGTTCCTCAGAATTAGACATCAAGGAGCGAACTGTTGAGACATTTTCCCTAGCCTATTAGGATATTTTTTATTAATTTTTAGTAATCTTGGTCAATCACTCATTTATTGTGGGGTATTTTTGTTTATGTTGTCATTGCTTTTTAATATAATTTCAATTAAATGTTATTTATTTGTCTTTTGTATGGGGTGTATGGATATGTGTCTTCATGTATGCAGACTTGAGAAGATAACTTAAAGAGATATATTCTCTTCCTTAATTATGTAAGTTCCAGAAACTTAGCTCCAGGCATAAGGCTTTGTGACAAATGACTTTCCCAATTGAGCTCTGTTACAAGTTTAGATTATTTATTCTTATGACAACAATTTAAGTTAAACTTATCATAAGTGTCCTTTTAAAATTATGAAACTTCAAATTAACTCTCATTAGCACCATCTATTTCTGAAGATATCCAAAAATTAGAATTAAGCACATGATAGAATAATAACTGATGGTTGTTTTCCAAAGAGAAGAAATCTACTACATAAAGTAGTGGCACAAGGGCAAGAAAGAAAGTGCTGCTTTGGAAAGCTATTCTTTGGAAAGTACTGGAGTTAGGAGAGATATTTTCAGAACTCACTGAAGCATACGTTCCAACAACATAACTACTTGGTACCTGCTGGGAAACATGGTCTCAGACAAACAAGCCTGGCAGGTGGTACTGAGGAGCCAAATAGTTGTTTGATTGTTACCTTCAAGAAGAATACAGAAGTAGATATGGAGTGTCAAACAGTAATATACTACTCAGCACAAAGCCAATGAAACTCTTCATAGAGACACAAAGGATACAGAATTCTGCTTGTCCATTGACTACTGAGAATAATGTCACTGAATATACATAAATGATAAATAGATAGATAGATAGATAGATAGATAGATAGATAGATAGATAGATAGGCACTTAGATGACATTTTACCATATTGAACAATGGTGAGAGAGACAGGGAGAGACACACACACAGAGACAGACAGACAGACAGACAGACACACAGAGAGAGGGAGAGAGAGAGTGAGAGAGAGAGAGAGAGAGAGAGAGAGAGAGAGAGAGAGAGAGAGAGAGAGAGAGAAAGAGAGAGAGAGAGAGAGAGAATAATTCTTTAAGAAATTAAATGAAAAACTTCCCAGTCTCCATGGTATGATTAGAAATTTCAAGGCTATAGATTGTACAGATCTGTGTTGCTTGATGTCCTCCTCTTCAGTGTTCATTTATAAACTTCTCCCAAAGAAGTCAGTAACTGAATCCTTTATTTACCTTAATGATCTGAGAAGTATAAACAATAACTAATCTTTATGTTTCTCAGTTAGGTAGACATTGCAAAAACCACATAAAAGTAGTCACATCACTAAATTAATTTGATTAGTCTTAATCGTCCTCATTATCACTAATGGCTGATAGATTCTCAGATTGTTTTCTCAATAAAACGTATAGCTGAAGGGAAGCCATTTCTTCTCCCACATTCTCTGTCCAATTTTACCTGATTTTAATAACTAAGTCATGTGGTTCAGAACCCTTATTAACATTTGAACAAACCCATAGTGAAAAGAAAACATTCAGGAACATTCATTAAATCTGCTGGAAAATTAATTATACAAACACTGAGCATAATATTTACATTGAATAATAACAGATTTGGGTAATTTTCGACATCTAGGTATATTTTCTAGAACAATTTCTGGTTCTTTTAAGAGAAAAATCATTGAATAAAAATCAGCCAATTCTTTCACTGAAGTTGATCTAGTAGTATTTTTTTCAAAAAAAAAAATTCTGTGGTAGCAGAGACATTAGCCTTCAGAAATATGCTATGTATATTTTGTATTAATTCAAGATACTAGTCATGAAGTAGTTTATTTTTTTCTTTACAAATCACTAAATAGAACATTATAGTATTTTCTACTGAATACAAAAAAAAACTTATATAAAAAATGCCCATTCAATCATAATTCTGCACTGAGAATCATTTCAGAAATAACTCCTATTAGGAATGTTTAATTACAACCTTTCATGACTGTGAAAATATTAATATAAAAATAAAGCTTGTTAATTCATGCCCTTAATGCCAATTATTAATCTCATTTTCACTCTTATTCTCTACCCCTAAACCCCACTTTCTTTAGAGTCACCTCCTGAGAATTGAGTGAAATAGGCCAGCCTAACAAAGGACAAAAGAAGTTACCATTCAAATTAAGAATTATGGTGAGGGCTGGAGAGATGGCTCAGCCGTTAAAGGCTAGGCTCACAACCAAAAATATAGGAGTTACATTGATAGATAATTCAACTTTCATAGAGCCATTTCCTGTAGAAGATGAGTAGTTTACTACTGTTAAAAAATGTGTCCTAAGAGGCTGTCGAAATGGCTAACTTCTCCTAAGAACCTAGGTTTGATTTCCAGAGCCCACATGGCAGCTCACAATGGTCTGGAATTCCAATTCCAGGAGTATCGATGTCCTCTGACCCCTGTGGAGACTCTGTGACTGACACCATTGATACATATGCATACATGAGGGCAAACACACTCATGCACATAAAAGTTTAAAAAAAATAAAAACTGTATTTCTACTGGTTATTTTATTTATTTCCATTTCAAATGTTATACTCTTTCACCATCTCTTCACCCCTTATTCTCATCCCTGATCCCCTCTACTTCATTAAATCCTCGCAGCAATAATACAGATGAAGTATTCAAAGGACATATACAAGAAGGGTATTTTCATAATTCTTTAAAGATGTTGACACAAGAGTCTCTAAGAAGGCTATGACTTCATCCCCTATTACATCAAACACCCTACAAGAACACAAACAGCATAGAAATGGAAGGAATTCTAACTCCCCTCTCAGAAGATCTACTTTTTTGTGTTCTTTTTTTAAGACTTAGCAAAAGGAAAGCCCTTCATGGGGAGACAATGCTGTGTTGTTTGAACTTACTCTCACTCATAGAATTATAAAAATGGTTATGTCAGAAGAGGATTCTTTCAAAAATTATCAAGGGAAAATGCTGAATTTTCTGAGCCAGCCAGCAGTGGGTCAATAAATCGGAAAAAGGAAAGAAAGCACTCCTTAAACACTTTTGTTCAGATACCCACTAGAGAGAATGATTAACCAAAATAAAGATATAGATGTGGCCAAAGATGAAAAAAGAGATCTATGAAGGAACTTATAGTTGATGATGCAGAGTTTAATGACAGGTCATAGGCCTTACAAATGTGTTGTCTATTATGAAAGTCACAGAAGGTGGCTCCTCAGCTCACAGCCTCAGTCTCCTCTCCACAGCATACCCCAGCTCAAACTTAGACCCTTCAAGCCAAGCAATGGAAATACAAGGGAAAGGGGTAAAAAGTCTGTCTGCATGAGGAAGAACAAACTAAGTCTTACACCAGACATAGAATAATTTACAAATCATAAAACGGAGACAGGATTTGACAGAATAGTAGAGAATAATGATATGACCTGAGGAAATAGAGGAAAGTCTTAAAATTTTATTGAAAAATAATTCTTATCTCTCACAGAAAATAGTGGTACATATGTGTGTGTGTGTATGTGTGTGTATAATCATGACATTGAATATGTTTCTGACATAAGAACAACGCATAAATCACATTTATTTTTTGAATGTAAAATAGTATTGCATAGTTTTGTTGTTTGGAATACAGATTAAATCACATAACTAACTTTACTAACTACCTATAGTAATATATTTCTGTTTCAGAATAAAATTTTAAATATTACATTGATTTAATTTTTAAATGATTATGTACTATATCAAAGATAAAAGATACTATATGATTTCCCTTTTAAAATATATACTGTAGTATAATATATAAAATACTATTTGCCTACATAATAAGAAACTATGAAAATAAGTTATGAATAATGCTCATTTTTAAGTGTAAAACAGTTTTGTATGCCCTTACTACTTGGAAAACAGACTGAACCCCATAATTTCACAAACTGCTGCTAAAATACATTTTAGGTTTTAGAATAAAACATTACAGACAACATTGTTAAATTGTTTTTCTTGAAATAATAAAACTACCTATCTGTTTTTAATTCAGTTAACAATTTTGAAACTTTAGCTTATCTCTATGTTCAAATGTTAACTATTGTTTTTCTCTCATTTTTTAAAATGCTGTCTTTCCATAAGGAAAAGAAAATCAGTAATCTTGAATATTGATTATGTAATTTACCATTTGTTGGCTTTTAAGACTACATGTGTATATATATATGCCTCTTGAAGGTGTAAAGAGGCTAAAATACATATATTAACAGAAACTATTATTTAAATATATTTGATTATATCTAATCATAATGATAACCATTATATTTGGATTTTTTTGTTGTATTTGTTGGTTTAGTTATTTTTACACAAGTTTTACTCTGTAGCAGAGACCATGCTAGAAAGTTTTAACAATTCTCTTGCCTCATCAGGCACCCCCAATGGTTGGAATTATAGACTTGGATCAAAAGAATACCTTAAAAAATGTTTCTGAGAAGTAACTTATCCAGAACTACATAGGGTAATTTGCCTAAGACTAACAGTTGTGGTCAAAAAAAATTTAATTTATTGTATAATGTATTTTTTTTCTTTTCTTCTTATATTTATTCTTTAATCCTTTTATAAACTCTATAAGTTTCCCCATTCTGGTCCACCTTCCAATTGTTCCACATCTCATACCTACCCCTACCCGCTGTCTCCAAGATGATGTCTTCACCCCACACCCAAACCTCATCAGACCTTCTTACTCCCTGGGGCCCCAAGTTTCTTGAGGGTTAGGTGCATCTTTTTTAGACTGAGTCAAAAATTGTCAGTCCTCTGTTGTAAGTATGTTGGCGGCCTCATATCAGCTGATGTATACTGCCTGGTTGGTGGCTCAGTGAATGAGAGAACTTAGGGTTCCAGGTTAATTGAGTCTACAGATTTTTCTATAGGGTAGCCCTCCTCCTTAGCTTCATCCAGCTTTTCCCTAATGGAAGAACAGGGGTCAGCGGCTTCAGTACATTGGTTGGACATAAATATCTGCATCTGGTTAAGCTGCTTGTTGGGCCCTTTAAAGGACAGGCATGAAAGGCCCCTGTTTGTAAGCACAACATAGAGTCAGAGATACTGTCAGGCCTTGGGGTGTCCCTCTGAGCTATATCTCATTTTGGGCCTGTAGTTGGACTTTCTTTTCCTCAGGCTCTTTGCCATGTTTGTTCCTGCAGTTCTTTCACATGGGAACAATTTTGGTTTAGAGTTTTTAACTGTGGAAAGTTCACCCTATCCCTTCACTTGCTGCCCCATCTTTCTATTGGAGTTCCTTACAAGTTCCCGCTCCCCACTGTAGGGCATTTCATCTAAGACACATCGCTTAGAGTCCTGAGAGCCTTAAAAATGAAAGGACTCTAAATAATCATCATATCTGTATAAATAGTGTAAAAGTACCTTTCTGGAAGTTATGTTTTTATCCTTAAGGTTTCCTGGCCTAAAATTAAAGAAATGGCTTTTCACTCTCCTGGGTTATTTTGTAGACAATAAACTGTTTACTAATATATTGATCCTCCCCTCAATTAAATTTCATAACTAATTTTATAGGTAGTATTTGATTATATTGGAGAAGTGCAAAGTTGCTAGGCTGGTCTTTTCATAATATTGATATAAGAAATGAAGAAAAAAATATCTAATCAAGATTCTCATATCCTCCAAGAAATATTTTCTTAAATTATACTTTCTGATATTTGAATAATTTTATGGTTTAACTTCCATTTTTCTTTATAAACTAAGAAGATAAAACTTAATTAAATCAATAGTAGTAACATCTCATAATTGATTTTATTCAAACTTTTTTAAAAATTTGCTCACTTTTACATCCTGGTTGCCTTCCCACCTTGTAGTCTGTCCACCCACAGTTCGTCCTCCTCCCTCATCCCCTTCTCCTTTCATATAATGAAACTCTCTCATAAGCCTCCACCAGTCATATTAAATCCCTGCAGGACTACGTGCTTCTCCTCTCATCAAGGTGAGTCAAGACAGCCAAATTAGGAGAATGGATTCCAAAGACAGGCAATGGCTTTAGGGATAGCTTCTGGTGCCAGGTGTTCATATGTGGCTATGTGTATGTGTGTATGTGTGAATTGGGAGGGGGTATGTCCAGCCTCTTTATGCTCTCCTTGATTAGCAATTCAGTCTCTGAGAACTCCCAAATGCCCTTGTTAGTTGACTCTCATGGACCTCTTGCAGAGTTCTCATTTCCTTTTTAACCCTTGCCCCTACTCTTCTATAGGAGTCCCCAAGTTCCATCCTTGTTTGACTGTGGGTCTCTGTGTCTGTCTGACTCAGCTTCTGGGTGGGGACTTTCAAAGGAGAGCCATGCTAGGCTGCAATTTGTGGATGATATGATAATATGCATAAGCAACCCAAAAATTCCACCAACAAACTCCATCAGCTGATAAGTACCTTCAACAAAGTGGCTGGTTACAAACTTAACTAAAAACAAATCAGTAAGTCCCCCTTTTTACAAATGATACATAATAGAGAAGCCAGAAATACACACTGGAAAAAGACAGCCTCTTCAAAATTGTACTGATAAGATTGGATAGCTGCATGGAAAAGAATCAAAATAGAACTGTATATATCACCCTATACAAAATTCAACTTCAAATAGGTGGAAAATATCAATTTGAGACAAGCTACATGGAATATAATTGAAAAGGAAGTAGAAAATAATTTTAACCTCATTAGCAGAGATAAAGGCTTTCTTAACAAAGCAACTATTCCTGGAAAAAATGTAAACTTGTATAGACACTTTTGGAAATCATTGTGGTTGTTCCCCAGGAAACTGAGATAATATCCCTCTCATGATCCAGCTATGTCACTTTTATGATGTATACAAAGGACTCCACATCCTGCCACAGAGACAGTTGCTCAATTATGTCTCTGAGTGCTTTATTGATAATAGCCGAAATTTGGAAACATTCTAGATGTCAGTCAAGGGATGAATAGGTAATGAAAATGTGGTATATCTATACATTGGAATATGACTTCTTCATTAAAGATTAAAATTATGAAACTCTCAGTTAAATGGAGATAGAAAAAGCCACCCTGATGATCCTATCACAGTCTTAGAGATACAAGTAAGATACGTTGTCCTTGAATGTTCGTGGTTAAGTCATTAATAAGTGATTCACCATTTGTATATAAACAGAGGTTAGGTATAAAGGAAGTAACTGGAAGTAAGAGAAGGTCTAAGAATAAGGAAGTATAGTAGACAGTATGGACAGGTGAGTGTAATCCAGGATAAAAAAAATAAGACAAAACAAATGTGAAGCAAGAATTAAAAGGGGAAAGCAAACAGAAATAGACAATTTAAGAAAGAATATGTTTCACCAGAGAATCAAACAACCCTATTAAAAACAAATGGAGTACAGAGCTAAACAAAGCGTTCTCAATTGAGGAATATAAAATGGCTGAGAAACATCGAAGGAAGTGCTGGACATCCTTAGCCATCAGGGAAATGCAAATCAAAACAACCCTGAGATTCCACCTCACACCAGTCAGATTAGCCATGATCCAAAACACAGATGACAAGAGATGCTGGTGAGGTTGCTGAGAAAGAGAAACACTTCTCCACTCTTGGTGGGGTTGTAAACTGATACAACCACTCTGGAAAACTGTCTGGTGATTCCTCAGAAAATTGGATATAGTACTACCTGAAGACCCAGCTATTCCACTTCTGGGCATATACCCAAGACATTTTAATATACAACAAAGATACATGCACCACAATGTTCATAGCAGCTCTATTTATAATAGCCAGAAGCTGGAAAGAACCTAGATGTCCTTCAGTAGATGAATGGATACAAAAATTGTGGTACATTTATACAATGGAATACTACTCAGCCATCAGAAACAATGACTTAACCAAATTCTTAAGAAAATAGCTGCATCTAGAGAATATCATGCTGAGTGAGATAACCCAGTCACAAAAGAACAGACATAATATGCAGTCACTGATAGTGGGATGCTAACCCCAGAGGCTTGGACTGCCCCCAAAACAACTCACAGACTGTGTGAAGTTCAAGAAAAAAACAAAACAAAAAAAAAAAGTCATGCACAATCTTTGCACACCAAGAAAACATTGACTAATTCCGGGTTACATCCTGTTTTCCATGTACTTTCTGCTCATTGTGACTAGTGGGACTTTAATGCAGAGTATCAAACCTTAAAAAAAGAAAAGAAAAAAAAAAGCCAAGCACTAACACAATTGTATTTGTATACATTTATGCAAAAATGCTTAAAATTTTTTTCTTTTATCTTTGTTTTTTAAAATAAAGTTTTTAAAAAAGAAAGAACATGCTTATAATTGTGACAAAACAAAAAAAGGAATATCTTTCTTATCATGCCCATGGCCATCTTAGTGACTAGAAGAAGCCATATAGTAAAGGCTAGAACATAAAAACTTAAGTGTGTGAGAAATTAATGACTCTTTTCATTGACAGGAAGGAACCTGGCATGATTCCACATTACAGAGGCAGATTTTTAATTGATCTGGGACCAAGTACTTTACCCATGAAAACATCTTGCCAGGACAAGATATTACATTTTAAATGAGAAAATAATCAACATTTATGGGATGTATGATTTCTACCCATCCTATCAATTGGATTCTTTTAAAAATCATGTTCATCTGCCAAACAAAAAATTGATAGTATATAAGGGAAAAAAGTCGAAATATGTCTTCAATTTATAATAACCCTTCTACTACTAGGGCTACAGATTTAGATAAAGTATCTTAAAACACACAATTATTTTTCAGATACAGGTTCTGAAAAAGTATACTATTAATTTTGTGCAGATTTTCGTATTGCTAATACTAGAAATGCTGGTAGAACAAAGAGTTAACTGGTGGAAACATAATTGATGTGGAAACAAAGTTGATTGTTTAAGATC